>NC_090864.1:6695248-7014623 GCF_024217435.2 Syngnathus scovelli | reverse complement strand
TACACTCTGTCCTTTTCCGACGACAGCCTCGCTTGTCACTTCACAAGACGCGGACGCCATTTAAAGCGCCGGCTAGAAGGCCTCAAACGACTGGACGCGCAACCGCGGCGCGTGGCTGAAATCAGCTAGAAGAGATTGAACATTTGGTCCGGCTGCGTCGGGGATCTGTTTTGAGGCGGGTCAAAGCGCTACTTCGATCAAAGCGAGCCGAGGTCCAACGCCTCCGAGTCGACCAAATGTGCTCCTTGAGTGTTTTTTGTCCTGCTCATTAAAGTGCAAGAGCAAGCACGTGCTGTGTGGCTACGAGGGTTCACGACGCTAGCGCTGTAGCTCGACGGAAATGGGAAAGGAAGGCTTGTATGCCGCAAGGGCAAAGTAAAAATACACACATTTTGAAATTCCCCAGAAATTGTAAATGTCTCGTTTCATTATTTATTTGACGTGTTAATTATACTAGCATCTACACAAGCATTATTATCTGATTTGAAAAAGGAGAAACGGCATATTACCGTATTTTCCGGACTATAAGGCGCACCGGACTATAAGGCGCACCTTCAATGAATGGCCCATTTTAAAACTTTGTCCCTATATAAGGCGCACCGGACTATAAGGCGCACCATTAATGCATCATGTCAGATTTTTAATCCAAATCAAATCATTCTCCATTTTATCATTTTTATTTCAACTTCAGACGCAACAGATTACTTTATAATCACAAAGTAATGATCCATAGTCTTTTTGATTCATAATTCATAGTCTTCAGCGGGCCACTTATGATTGATTTCATGACACAAAGCTTCGGGCCAGTTTAAATTTAGGAATTTGGTCCATATATAAGGCGCACCGGACTATAAGTCTGCTTTTGAGAAAATTGTTGGTTTTTAGGTGCGCCTTATAGTCCAGAAAATACGGTGCACACATTTTGAAATTGTAAATGTCTTGTTTTATTATTTATTTGACGTGTTAATTATACTAACATCTACACAAGCATTTTTATCTGATTTAAAAAAAGGAGAAACAGCATATTGGGTATTTTTAAAGATAGCACTTTACATTGGTTAATAATTCTTAAAAAAAAAAAACAACAAACAGGGCCACGAGAGAACTGAGCATTACTATCAATGTGGGAAAGTTATTTTTCCTCTCCAGCAAGTTGCTCTATTTTCTTAGGAGTCCATGTTGAGTGACTGATACTGCGATCAAGCACATGCGCAGGTGGATGAGGGGCGGCGGCGCCGGGTGGTCGGCCAGCGGGGGGCTGCGCACTCTGCCTCATTAGGCGTCTCGTGATACATAGGCGTCATTAGCTAAAGGAGAGAAAAAGCTTCTCAGTGTGAAGCTCCGCTTTGCACGTGAAGCTCAGCGCTACCTTTGCCTTTTGCTCGCTCATCGCCAAAGAAAGCGCAGCTAGCCATCTGGACAAACAAGGCCAAATTGAAAAGCGATAGGGGTGGGGGTGTTATGTGCTGGTGGATGGCTACCTTTAGCAGGAGTAACACGCACGCCCAGTAGGGGGTGACACCGAGCCTCAAATTAACAAGAAGAGCTAACTGCAAAGCATCGCATAGATACCGAGGTCATGAGGGAAATATCCCGTGAAGTCATTCTGACTTTTTTTTTCCAGGAGGTTGACCTACTTTTACGTGATTGGCCGCGAGGCGGCGGAGGCGCACCTGCGCTCGGCTTTCCAAGCCTCTCGTTACGGTACGAGGAAGCGCGTCCTTTCGTTTTGCTCGTGTGTCGGGTGGCAACAGAAGTCGCTTGAAATTCCAGACATGTTCCTCGCACCCTTTGATATGCAAATGTGCACCTTCAGTGCACCGCCACCGCTGCCGAATGGAGCATCCTGGTGCTCCACAATCGAAAGCCAACGGTGCCTGATGTGGACCGTGAGCTCGCCAAGGCCTTTAGTTGTAAGGAAGACAGACAGGTACTGGGCGGTACGCAGCGCCAAAACATAAGTTAAGAATCGGAGAGCAAATTAGAACAGAGTCGGGAATGAGCTTTGATTGTGACCGGAGTGCCGGAAAAGCGAATTCCACGACATCCACGCGAGCGTAAAAGAGGAATTCGCTTCAGAATATTGAATGTTCTCCTCGCACCTACGCCAGTCATTAAAATAAGTGGGGGGGCGATAGGGGACGATGCCAGGCCCGTAGGGGGGGAGTCGGCATCGTTCCGAATCACAAGCAGGCTGATTCCATTTGTTTGCAATGCCGCACTAAAGGTGTTACGCCAGGAGATTAAAGAGTGGCTGAAAAACAGCGGAAAATATTGAATCTGTCAGCCGTGCGGCGCCGGCGTTAAATCTGCTTAGCCTCACTGTTATGTATTTACAAAGACACTCTGAAATCATTAACAACACGTGAGCTTGCCATTGGCTCAAAGCTAATTGAATGACGACGGTGCTGACAAAACATCTCGGCGGATTTTGATGGAGGTGCTTGTGGTCCCGCTGATAACGGGACCGCTTATCATGGACCAGAAGATTTGTCAGTGCTACGCTACACTCAGCGAAACGCCCAGGTAAATTTCAAGGTGGCATTTTAGATGGACGAGGTCGGCGGCTGTCCTACGAGGAGCCAAATTTGCTCTGCTTTTCTCGTTACCACCAGATTCACCGAAATTAAAGTCTTAGCAAGGGATGACCGTAGCTTTAGCGTAGCATTCGCGATCCACACTCGTCGTCTTCTTGCATAACTATCGCCAGAAGGGACATTTGGTCAGTCTCTGAAATACGAGCTTTTAAATTCCGACTCTTCGATGCCTGTGAAATAATGCAGCCTCCAAATAGTAATAAATAGTACAGTACATTTGTGGAGTGCAGTTCTTTGTCAGAGCGGAACAAATGATTCCCGTGTGGAAGAGCAAAAATCAACCGTTTGCATTTTTAAGACCGGTGACTCACCAGCGCAGTCAGTCGGCGCTATTTAAGTCGGCAAATTATGACAGGTGATACCGCCGATGAGTCAGGAGCTGATCTTTTGAAGACTGCCAAAACTAGAACAGAGCCTAAAGTGTGCCAGTATGACCTCGGGCCTTAACAAGCTCTCGCAACGCAAGATTTTCATGTTTCAAACGGTGAATGGTACGTGACAAATAAAAAATAAAAACACGAAAGCCGTGATGGAGGAGCTTTCGCTGTAGTTAGAAGTCAATAGCGAGCCTTGAAAATGGAAAGACTGAGAGGCCATAAAGAGCATCAGATGTCATTTCCGCAGTGGAAAACAGCAGTTGCTAGCGTCAAAGTAAATGGAGAGTGTTTTCGACGAGTCAAGTCGCAGCAGAGATTTCTTTTGGGCCGAGTGCGCCGTCGGCAGCGGGCTGCGTTCAATAAGCTCGTCAACAGGAGAGAAAAGATTACATGGCCCAAAGAGACAAAGGGGGGGGGGGGGTGCTCACTTTATTGTGCTGCCATCAATCACATCGCTTTGTGTCCTCGCTTGCCTCCATCGCTCCGCTCCGGACCATTCTGAGCGCTTGCCAGTGGCCACCCGTTTTTTTTTTTTTTTTTGGAGCAACTTCTGACTCACTCCTGATGCCGCCGCTCATGATTTTGCACAGCTTTCCGGGAGGAAGCCATTTTAGAATAAGACGCACAATAACAAGTGGACTCCCATGACACTCCGATATAAAGTCCTCAGGACCAGATAAATGTCTTTCGGGTTTTGCGTTTGAAAGTGAATCCATCCATTCATATGTGGTGGTAAGATTTGCCAATTTAGCATCACAAGTACAACCTGCTCAAATTTGGTAGAAGTCCAACAAACTTTTACCAGGAAGTGGCCACAATATGCCGAAAGGCTTTAAACACAAAACTTTCCAGGCTTCTTGGGAATTTTTACTCATGATAGACATTCATGCCAAAAGTGATGCTTCCAAGAGAAACTGTCTCCCGGGGGTTTACATTTTCAAATTGGCTTGAAATACCCAAATTTCTCTCACCTTGTACCCAAAAGGCAGACTTCAAGCCATTTTTGTGGGTTTACTCATGACAGACATGTCTACCAAATTTCGCAATTATAACTTGCCCAATGGTAGATTCCATTCTGCTAAGACAAAGGGGGGGCATCAATGTACATTTTCACCAATTCAGAACGACCGCCCGAATGAATTGGACCGTTGGGAATCCCTTGAACAAAGATTCAAAACACCTCCTACACGCTCACCTAGTGAGACGTTATATTTATCATTATTTTTTTTCCAAACTGGCTACCGCCCGGAGGTATTTCCTCTCAGTGCCAGAATAGCCAGCCTCGCTGCCCACTGAAGTCTTCAGCGCTGCAATCAATGGATTAATTCCCAGCCGGGTGTGTGGGCGAGCCGCCGGCGCTCGCTTGCCAGCGGATCAGCTTCGTCCGCTATCGGGTGTCACTAACTGGCAGCAGTCGAGCACTTCCCAACTTCTGCCGCTTTTGAACTCACGGTGGCCTCGCTTCACTTTGTATATTTCGGGCATTACGGCCCGATTAATTTTTAGGGACCCAGCTGAGATGCGAGCAAGCTACTTTTTATCCGGCCGTATCAATTTTGAACATCGCTATGCTGTCCAAGAATATTTTTCTGTTAGTGCGCTATTGATTTTCAATGTGCAATATCCTTCCTGCATAAATGATCTGGATCCTCCTTATCAGATTTGTGCAGTTTCCTTTCCGCCGCTCAACCCAATAGAAATGTCAAATTCTGTCGGGGTTACGGTTCCATCTCGGACCGTATTGATTTTGAATGATGGTATCCAAGTGGCTTGACGCAGTCGAGGTCACGGATTGGTTTTATTAGCACTTCGGCGGGCGGCCTCAATTCCCAGTGCTGGATCATTTCATGAGAGAAAGTGAAAGGCAGCTTCATTTCGCTCCCGTCTTCAATCACATTTATGATGGAGGAAGTGGACCAAGCTGACGAGATGCTTTAGTAAAATGAAGTCCTTAATTAATGCCAGGGAGGATGAAAAGGCTTCTTGCCTCAATCCTGTCGATTGCTTTGACTGGAGAAGCTTAAACGGAGCTCATCCGAGATCAATAGCCGGAGTCGTTTTCGCCGCCGGGCCCACGAGCATCTGTGCGTGTGTACGAGCAGAGCAAACGACGAGAAACAACTCGTAATTTCCGTCGTTTTATTCCCAATCCATCCATCCGCGGCACATTGCTGGTTTTTATGCGCTAAAAAATTAAAGACTGAAAAAAGTGCCGATATCAGACGATTTGCCGTTTTCCAGCGGAATGTTGACTACACACTTCTATTTTTGCAAGCATTTTGAGCGGGAAGGCTAAAGTTTCAGGCGTCCTGAAATCCGAACCCAGGCTACCATGTTCTCGCTCCAACGAGGGGGAAGCACTCCCCACGTTTTGTCCTTCAAATGCACAAATGATCTTCAAGTGGCATGAATCTGCATCACAAGACTTTCCTCATAAAGACGTATTTTCAGGCCTGCTTTTTCTCATCGGTGAGGATTTGGCCCCGTTTGGAGATTAAGTCGAGTTTACCCCTCTCAATTTTATTGGTTTTGTACTTTCCATTTTTATTGGTTTAGGATTTGGGACATCCCAAAAAGCATTTGGACAAATGAAACATTTAGCAAGCGATACTAGCGCTTTCTGTGTCGGGACATTAGACAGATTTGCTTTGGGCTTAGCTTGATTCCATTTGAAAGCTTACAAGCCACCTTTCGATACGTTACGATAATCTCGATGGAGACTTTCTTTGCGCCGGCAAGAGATTGCAGCAAGTCGCATAGGTGACTTCCACGAAGCCGAGTCGACCGATCCGGAATACAAAAACGGATTCTTGCTTTGGGGAGCCATTTTATGCACGCCGCTCAGATAATTACAGGCTAGATTTCAGTGCAGGTGGGCTGACATATGAGAAACCCCAAAATAGAACCCCCGCTCAGCATCAGCATTAACATCAGCATCACCATGGCAACACCAAAGCTGCTTCACACCCTTCCTTATGCAAAAAAACAACAAACTATGCATAGGTGTTTTTGGTTTTGTCCAAAACCATATTGCCAGGACTCGACCTACTTCTGACACCCGTTCCGAGAGAACCGCACGGGACTCGGCGCTGTTCAAACTAGGCAGCCAAATATGATGCCACACATGGCGTCTTCAAACAATTCAGGTTCAGCCCCCGAGGCTGGCTCCAGCAGATTTGCATGGCGCTCGCTTTCCTCCGTCTGCCGGGAGAAGGTAAATAAACAAGCAGAGGCACAAACGCCACGTTTAATCGGAGAGGAAGCCATTTTCGGCGAGGCGACCCGAGGCTCTTGTTTGTCAACGTGTCCTTCGTCGTACCGCGTGTCATCGGTCCGCACGCCTGCCCGGGAATTCTTTGGCGGATTTACCTATTGTCTCACGTAATCTTATGTTTAGCAGATGGGATGCAGCGAGGCCCCTTCACGCCTGTTTTTTTTTCTTTTTTTTTTCCTCGCCAGTCTGGGAAAGCAATGATCATCCGTTGAACCCATTACTCAGCCTGATCCTCTTATCATAGCCAACCTTCCTCACTCTCTAATTTGGCTTCTGCCAAACTCGGCTGTGTACAATGAGGTTGCCTGCGCCTGTGTGTGTGTGCGGAAAGTCAAACGAGGGAGGAAAGGAGAGCAGTAGAAGGATTGCTCTCTGGGGAGATTGCAGCAATCCCGAATAAGACAATGGAGTGGGCGGGTCAGAACACAGCAAGTAGCTCATGAAGGCTTTATCCTCAGCTCCCTCACACCTTCATCCACTCCTCACCCGCCTTTTGTGCACTTTGATGGAGGCTGTCACTTACTCTAACTTACTATGTGTGAGAGCAGCGGTTGCTTCTTTGGCTGGCTGCCGGCCTTTGCCATGCTTTGTCATTTTTGCAGCAGGAGGCAGATGCCTCCGACGCGTCGTCCTCACTTCCCTTGTTCAAATTGACTTAGCTGCACACTTTGAAGCTGCCGACAACAATAACATCACGCAGCGTACGACTGTCAATTACTGCCTGTGCGAATCTTGTGGCGGGGATCAAAAAGGATCGGGACCACCTTTCGTGCTAAAAATAGAGCGATGGTGTTCTACTCAATGCCAGGCACATTTAACTTTCTCACATGAACAATCATCTTCCTCGAGGTACGGAAAGGCTGCAAATTTCATATTTGAAAGTGAAAGTGAAGCTCTATATCCCCAAAAAATCGGAGTTGTTTGTTAGCCATTGTAAAAATTGAATCCAAATTGTATCGGAATCTTTTGAGGATCATTAAACGTAAGTACAGTAATCCCTCGTTTATCACGGATAATTGGTTCCAAGAACCACCCGCGATAAGTGAAATCTGCAAAGTACGGTCACCAACAAGAAGTACTGGGCAAGCTAACGAGTTAGCGGAAAGATGCTAATTCACGATCGTGTTAACACGCGAAAATGGACTTCTAAAGTAATGTAAATGAACATTTAGAGCAATACTACATTATCCTAAAAGTTAGACACATGTTTCTTCAATTTAGAAGTTTTATTTTGACTTTTAAAAGTTTTTTTTAATTTGGAAAAAAAATCTGCGATGTAGTGAAGCCGCGATAAACAAAACGCGAAGTAGCGAGGGATCACTGTAAATGTATGTTAGTGAAATATATGTTGAGAATCCCCGCTATAAAACGGCAATGTTCATAAGAAATCGAGATTGGGAGATTTTCCCTGAGCTAATGCTAAGCAAGCGAGTGTCACGTTTATGCAAACTGGAAGTGCAGCTTCTATTCAAATGAACCATTCAACAAGCAACCAAGAGATTTGTGCTCATCCTTATTCAATTAAGCCTGGTCCTTTCTCTTTTTTATTTTTCCAAGGCAACAGTATTAACATTTTATTAGCAATCTGCATTAACATGTTCTAAAAATGTTCCCCTTCCCTGCCTGACAAAAGCGAGTTTAGCGGCCGCTGCTATTAGGCGTGATGAATGTGACACTTTTCGTCCTTTCATTTCCATTCAAGCTCAATGTGAGCGCCAACAAATTTAATTTGGACTGTCCAAAGAGGTGCGCAGGCGTGTGGGTGGAGTGGCGGGGTAAGCAAGCACATTTAGTAAGCGAGCACGCCGGTGCAGGGCGAGTAATTCTGTATGTGTGAGTAGAACGGAGAATAGTAGCACTTGTGTAAAACACACAGAGGGGAGGGGGTGTGAGGGGGTGCGCGTGGGCCCAAACGACCCACGTATTCATTTGGACTGTCGTCTGGCGAAGGCAAAATCAATTGTGTTGCTTAGCATTGTACGTGCAACATTAGCAAGGCGGGCTAACGATATTGATATTCTCCCTGTAGAACATGATTGCATCCACGATAATAAAAGTGAAGATTCTTCAAAATAGTATTTGCTTAAAAGCAACAAATTGGCGCTCATGAAACGGCCTCGCACCCCCGCATCCGAGGAGAAATAACACGGAACCCGCGGGAAGCGGTGGCGCGTTATTTGACTTGAGTGAATTCGGACATGATGGATGGCGCGCTAATGTTCACAAGTCAGGGAATACTGTTGATGCGTTTTATGGCCACAAGGGGTCTCCAAATCGCATCAAGAAATACGTCGCATGCGTTGACTCTTTTATGTTTTGGCTCACAATGTTAGGTGAGCTCATTTGAAGCTTCCGGAATCATATAGGCCAAAGTTAATAACTCACATGTCTTATCGTGTTTTAATATATGCCGAGCGGCTGCTCCATTTTGCTCCCTAATTTTAGCGCGGGCCCGTAACGTCTTCTTTTGTTCAAACGAGAGATGATAGACCTCGAAGGCTTTATCCCGACGTAATTAATTCCTCTAACGTTTTGCTACAAAGTTGGCCGAGCAAAATGGCGTCCCCGCTGATGCCGTGGGTTCATGTCGGAAATAAATTGCAGTGCGGATCAAAGCCGACCTTTGGGAGCCTTAATCAACTTAGCCGGCAGAACATATGGCCCACCGGATGAGCCGCTACACGCCGAGGGCTCACCGGCGCACTCGGGACGCCGACATGCAGGGTCGCAAGCTGAGGTTCGGGGGTCACCGAGGACCCTCGCTGGGGTGTCCCCTCGCAACCGCCCTTACTTTCATCCGAGAAGCGTGCACTCATTTTAGGGCGGCTTTCTACCACTAAAATTGCGATTTTTTTTTTTTTTACTAGAGTGGAAGATGAAGTTCAAGTCGACCCTCCATGAAACCCAAATCCAAATGTTGCGCGTTTTTGTGGGGGGGGGGGCACTCACCCGCTTGAGAATGATGACGCCATCTTGATTGTGCGCATTGGTGGTGATGTCAAACATGGCGCCCCCATCGCCCGGCACGATGGTGTACTCCACTTCGGCGTTCCTGCCCACGTCCAAGTCGTGGGCTTTGATCCTGCCCACCGCCGAGCCCACCGCCGAAGATTCGGGAACGCGCAAGTGGAAAAAACCTGAAAAGGAACAAAGCCAGTGAAGACATTTTGAGAAGATCGCAACATAGGTGGAAAAGGTGTCGTTTTCTTCGCTTCAAGAAACATTTCCTGCAAGAAGCCATCATCTCAAGGCAAAAGTAGAACTCTCTCTCGGGCTAAGCTGTCATCAGCTCTTGTGAGGACTTGAAACATCTTCAGCCGAGTACAGAAGCATCGGCACGTGGCGCCAACCTTTGTGCCGTGACAGAATTATGGAAATATCTACTTTTGCTTTCCGCAACTCGGCTCTATTTACATTCCAGGGCTCGCTACGGTGCCTTGCCGCTGCCGTGGGCCACAGCACAAAAATCGCACGTCAGTAACTTTCCAGAAAATGATTTCTTTTCATTGTCAACCCACTCTGACCTGCTGATTGAGAGAGGCAAATTCATAAAAAAAGTAAAGTTCCACACTCGTGCTGGAATGTGTGAGTCAGCCCCCTCAGCGCAAGCTGCAATCTAAATATAGAAGGATGTTCCACGAGCAAAAACAACGGCTGGCCGACGAGCTTTATTTACCGGACCTTGTCGACGCAGCCATGCGAAAACAAGTCGACCTTTTGTGCGCCATCGTGACAAACTGTGCAATCACGTATGGCGCCACGGTGGTGGAAATGTCTGGAAATGTCCAAGCTAACACGTTTTTGAGCGTCTGCTCGGCGGTTGCGTCCAGTCCGGGTTTGGTCGGGGTGTCGATTCCTGATGCGTGTATGTAACGATACGATAGCGGCGACATCATCGGCGTGAAAACATACATTAGTTGTAACCTCTGTTAGCTTAATGCTAACAAATAGCATTGGAGTCACTGCGTTACAAATATTTGGAAAAACGATAGGTGTATTTTCTTCATCCTCTGCAAAGAACGACTCATGACTGTATGACTCATCAATTATTCTGCCCCCTGGTGGTCACACCACAAGTAGGAATTATTTACATTGTATTCCAGTTAGTCATTTAAACTGTTTGTTTTCATAAAGTACAATATTAAAGAGTTATTTTGAAATTAAACATTACACAAACAATTATTTGTGATTTCGTTCAACTTTGTATGTTGTGTTTTCTGCTGTCACTTCATTGATTCGTCAAGTGTCGGGCGATAGATTGCATCAGGAAATGTATCTGGCATAAAATCGCAGCCACGCAAACAAATTTTATGAGACTGACTGATTGATGAAGCGACTCCCAAAGGGCGGAAAACGCAATGAAGTCAGTGTTTGAGTGACGACAGAGTGCTCCATCCGCTTCAAATGACACCTTTCCGATGACTTTGACTTGAATCCACTGCTCCAAATCTTTGCTTATTTGTAGACGTTTTGGTCCACCCACCGAAAACAATGTAGACCGTATTTTCCGGACTATAAGGCGCATCTAAAAACCTAAAAGTTTCTCAAAAGCCGATAGTGCGCCTTATAGTCCGGTGCGCCTTATATAAGGACAAAGTTTTAAAATGGGCAATTCATTGAAGGTGCGCCTTATAGTCCGGAAAGTACGGCACAGTGAAGCTAAGAAGTGGAAAGCACCTACTTTTGGAGAACCTAGGCGGGTTGTCGTTGACGTCACTGAGGGAGATGTTGACCACGGTGGTCCCGGCCAGACCTCCCAGTTGGCCCCCCATGTCCTTGGCCTGGATTAGCACCTGGTACTGCTCCTTCACCTCTCGGTCCATGTTGGGCAAGGCCGTCTTGATCACGCCTGTGGCATAGCACAAACAGCCCACGGGCACAAATGTCAACGTAGGCGGACAACAGCAGGGAGTCACGAGCGTGCATTTTTCATATGAAGACGCGTCTGCACTCGAGGAACAGTGATGGCGATCGCCTGACAATTTTTTTTAATTTGCTGTGATTCGCTTTTAAGATCACGCGGCCTTTGTGCTGCACGTTTTTGCATGCAGCAGAAGAGCCAAATGCTGCTTCACCATGTTTGCTTTGAACTCTGAGCTCAGGCTTGCAGGGCTATATTTATTCTCGGTGAAATTTTAGTTTTGTTTTACAAAGTCCAATTTTCCAAACATGTTTTTCAAGCCCTTTGTAAGGCGTAATGGTGATTTTTGTTCGCACCGTTCACACCGTTGGGCTCCCCTCCTGCGTGTCGATTGTTTGTTTGCTGATTTTTTAGGAGTGTTTTCCGCAGATAGATGGACACCCAGCTGGGAGAACATTTATTCTCGCAGCGTGATTTGTGTTTGGAGTTGCCGCTGTTTTGTCATCCCGTCTCAGCAGGTGCTCGACTGCGAGTGGCGACACCTTCCACCTGTCGTCCTCCGTGGTGATATGCATGAAGGGATGTGATTACGCACTGTCCCACTTGTCCCGCTGTCGGCAAAAGTGTCCTTTCAAAGACTGTTGACATCTTATGACTTTTTAATAGCGTGTATACAAGTCATAGTGCGTCTGGAGTGCGTGCATACCCATGAAGTGTGAAATTAAATAACATTAAATCTGCCATTTCCGGGGAAAATGTGATCTATTGTGAATTTTGCTGAGTGTTGCTGTCACAATTGGGTTCATTTACATATCGGGCTCTATTTTTGCATATGGCGTCAATCTTGCGCAAAGAAAGATTGAAGATCATTTGGAGCCGCTCGCCTAGTTGCAACACCCTAGCGCCGCCCCCATGGAAACATTGAGAAATTTCAAGAGGTTTCAAAAGTGAACATTAAATGTGCTATAATTCTTTAGTATTTTGAAGTATGGTTGACAGAAATGATTTTAAATAGTAAGTGGGAAAAAAAATCTAATTCCCCCTTAAATTTAGGGAAATAAAAAACATCCCCCCCCCTTTGCCACCAGTGCAGAAGCTTTTACCACCGTTCTGCTGCATTGACTTCGGTGGAACATGAGCATAAACAACAAAATAAATAACAGTGCTAATGTTTCAGCATGCATAATTATGTTTGGTCATTTTCAAATGCCGGCCGTAAACAGTTATTAGCTAGTCAGCAACCAGCCGGTAAAAATCACGAGATGTTGAATGGAAACATCCGGATGCTGCCAGGGCGCTGACACGTGCCTCCACACCAGTAATTAGGGAGGTGACATTGCACTTGTATTTGGTCCCATAGCAGTATTAACGAGTTTCAATACCTCTAGGTGTCAAACTCAAGGCCCGGGGGCCAGATACGGCCCGCCACATCATTTTATGTGGCCCACGAAAACAACCGAGTTTATGTGTCAGTACTAAATGAAGAATTTAGTCCACTTTCAAAAAATAAACGATTTTTATTACAATTAATTTACTACCATTCTTTTTTCTTAAATATTTCAACAGTTAAGCCAAATACCATATCATTTTACGTGGCCCACGAAGACAAATTGTGCATCGACTTTACTAATAAAAAAATTAAGTCCACTTTTAAAAAATTGAGATATTACTAGCGATTTTTATTAGCATTATTATTTTTTAAATATTTCACTATTTCACATTATTATTTTCACTAATAAAAAATAAAGTCCACTTTTAAAAAATAGAGATTTTTATTCCCATTTTTTAAAAATATTTCAACATTTAGTAGTACTTTCTGATTTCAAAACTAGTTATTGATCAGTTTGTTGTGCAGCCAATATTATAAACAATATAAGGTGTTGACAGTCATAACGGCCCACTGAAGGAATCTATGACTACGATGCAACTCGCGACAAAAATGAGTTTGACAACCTTCCTCTAGTACTTGCATCAAATTTAGTTTGAACACAATCACAAAATATATTGAGCAAAGCCCTTTTTTATGATGCCGATGTGTTGAAGTGCCGCTTTATGGCGCCAACTACTGCCACTATTGTATTTTTTAGTTTTATCAGTGGCTGTTTCGGGTAGCCTCCATGATCCCTCAATACCAGTGCGTCAGAATTACCAGTTTTGGGGTCCACTGAGAAGTAGGGTTGTCCATGCAGGATGCTGTACACCACCCTGGCGCTGTTTCCGTACGTCGGGTCGTCCGCGTCGGTGGCTGTCACCTGCGTCACGTACGTCCCTACGCAAACAAACACACAACCCTGACATTATTGGTTTACCTGGAGAAAATAGAAAAGAAGAAACTCGCCAAATATCAAACACAGGGAGCAGTTCAAGCCCCCTAGTTTATTAAATAAGAGGACAAAAAATAGAGAGCCACGCTTGCCAATGTTGTTAGCATGGCAGTCGTCCAAGCAGCGTAATTATGTCGGATCCACCTTGCCTAACAGCATTAGTCATTATGTAGCATGGCTTTTCAATTAAAAATAAGCAATGTTTTAATTCTTTTATCATGGCAAACATATGGATGCTGCCAAATTGATCGTTGCGTTGCATGCTGGAAAATTACAACGCAATCAGTGAACACAGTTGAGAAATACGGTTCTACTTTTGCGACGGGTCGTAGAGCGGCTTTAAAACGTTGAGGCCGAAAAAGACACTGTCTCATCGTGCAGAGACATGAAAACGCGAGCAGAGGACGTCCAAAGTCCTCAGCGGTTCCCGTGTTTGCACATCTTTAAATAGAACGGATCCGCCGGAGGCCGCCAACGGTCCCGAGCGAGGTGAGGGAGCACAGATAAAAATGACGAACAGTATGCGCTATGCAGTAGACCAGAACAGTATGAGGAGGTTAAAACCGGTAACGGTAAAAAAAAAAAGAAAAACGGTACAAACACGTGGACGGCGTCGTCTCATTTAAACGTCACACTTAAGCGGTAATTAGGGTCGATGCGACGGTCCACTCCGACACCTCGCCCACGCGTCGGCCACCAGTGACAGACGAGTTTAATAGCACAGCGTGATACAGTGTTACCGTGGCAACCACAATGACCGACTCTTAATGTCCAAGTGACACGCAGATTGCTTTTGTGTTTTTCTATACGTGGATCCTGAACTGAATCTTCATCAAAGACAAAAAACATTTAATGAGCATCCTATAACGAGCTGATCATTTAACGACTCATCGTTTCTTGCCAATTCCAGCCGAGCGTGGAAAAACTCCCCGGAGTTTTAAATGTTTCTTGTAAATCAATCAATTATCAAATCTTGTTGATAACAGGAAGGCAAAATCCATCAGACATGTTTGTGGGGAAAATCAGTTTCAGCTAATTAGCTGTCTGTCGATCATATTGTTATCCAGAGCGCTGTTGCCACGGCGACAACACTTGCGGCATGTGTTGTTCTCATTTTATTTATTTATTTGAATTGTTCCCGCTCTGAGGGCGTCGATGCCATTCTGGCAGAGTGGAAGTCTTCTTCCGGCGAGTTACCTCGATCGAGTCTCTCGGGGATTGGTCGCGAATAGCCGCCTCTCCCGCTTTCTCTCAAATGTCAGGAGTCCGCAGGGCCAGTGAGATGGTGGCTTGGAGCTCACCTGCCACTTTCTGGACCAACTCAATGTCGTTACATTTATCTGAAAGCTTTGCCCTGGTTTGAAACCCGTTTTCCAGACCGTCTCATCTCTATGACATCCATCTTTGTAAGTGTACATTAGTGTCTGTCTTGTTATCGCTACAGGGAACTCCAGCGACATCATAAATCCACTCAACTTTTCTGCTGACTCCGCAGATGTGTCATGTTTAGCATGCATTGACTTTGTCGGCGTTGTCAAAGATTCGGCGGCCCCTCGGGACGGCGGAACTCGGAAAAGAATACGACAGCTCTGGGTCGGTACGGACTGACTCAGCAGAAGTCAACAGGTAGAAAGCGGACTTCTCGAGGCCATTTTGAATTTTCTCGAGGTTACGTTTTCCTTCAAAACAAGAAAATGATTTATTCTGAGTCCCTGCGATCTCGCCTTCCCCGGGGGCTTGGGCGACCTTGGGGACGATTTCACTTGTACAATTACAAACGGGATTCCACATCAGCCGTGAAGGTGAACGGCGGCTCTGCTTAAATTGGACTCAGGAAACTCTGAATAGAAAAGAAAGGGAAATAACCTGCGTGTTGTTTCTGAAAGCTATCAACAAGTACGCGGCATTTATAGTTCATCAACACGAGGCGGCTGGCTCACTGATGTTGCACTAATTGCGCACGCTCGTCACATTTTCTCGCGCAACAATTCTGCCTCCTCGTTTTGTGTTAAGTCGAGTCTGCATCGGGTCGCCTCGGCGAACATGACACATTCTGATCCTTTGTGAAAGCTACAACTTGAAATGTATGAGACAACATGTCACCTTGACATCTGCCTTGAAAGGTTTTACGGAAAATATTTCCAACTTTGTGACCTCAGAGCTTCTTCTTTAGTTTAGTGTCAAGACACTACAAGCAGGCCATAAAACAAAGCCTGCACTTTGGTGTTGTGTGCAGCCTTACCCACGGGTGACATCTCGGGAACCGTGGCCCGATACGGCCCCTCCAAGAACTTGGGCTCGTTGTCGTTGATGTCTTGCACTTTGATCACAAACTCGGATTCGGGCTCCAGGGGCTTGTTGCTGTTGAGGTCGACGGCCTGCGCCCGTAGCGTATAGTAAGGCTTCTCCTCACGGTCCAGACTCCGTAAGGCGTGAATGTCCCCCGTGGTTTGGTCGATGGTAAAAATGGAGCCGGCCCCTTCGCCCGAGAGCGTGTATTTAACCACGCTGTCGCCCTGATCCAGGTCCGTGTGAAGCTGCGAGACAAAAAAAAAAGGCTGGCTGAGCGCAAACACTGACACAGATCATGAAGCGATGAGAACTCGGGGCGGGGAAGAGCTGTCAGCGGATGCGACTGGTCTGGGACAACGGAGAGAAACTCAAAGACACAAGCCGTCAAGAGAAAAGCCAAATGATTCCGCTGTCATGATGTTCCCTTGACTAATGAGGATGAATCTCTCCTAAATAATACACGCCGACTGTCGAGATTAAGACCGGATTCTATTCACGAGTTGGTGCAAAGAAAGTTTTGTCGCTAACAGGAACGACTTTGTAGCTAACGGACTGCGGTAACGAACACTTCGCTAACGACGCTAGCTGATGTTTGCCTAATATCAAAGTTTGCAGTCCCCGTTGGGCATTTTTCTGCCATCAAGTTTTAGAGTGTCTTTGCTTCCGGGTGCTCTCCTGAAAACTCGCAGGTTTGTATGTTTTGAATAAAACACGTCGTTGGTTGTAGGGCACTGAGCAGATTGTGGAGACATACCCGCGAGGGAGTTTACAAATTTGCCAAGCTGTTGTCGCTTCATTTAGCATCCCCACTTATTGTTTGGTGTTTCTTGGCTCGGACTCGGCCGCCGCAGATGCTAATAGTTACATGAAAGCACCTTGCCCGCGGCGTGTTGCAAATCCCACAGACGGACTGTTGCAAACTCCGGCGTGCTAATTTACGTTCTCTCAGTGAGTTTACAATCAAACCAAGAAAAAGCGCAAACATCTGCTCAGTCTTGTGCAATTTGGCGGGAGAGGATACGAGAGTGAAAAATCCCGTAAAAAGGAAAGATAAATATCACAGTGGTAAGACTTTGTGGATAGCATTGAGGCTGCTAATGAGTGTTTATAAATAAAAACAGGATGTACACAAATATAAGCAGAGCACGAAACAAAAATGAGAAATCTCAGCAATGAGTTGTGGGACGAGGCAAAGAGGTGATGTGTTTTTCTTCACAATTGAAAAAAAACGTGAGAAACAAAGCCATCATGTGAATGAAGGCTACACGGACATGAACGGACACACACACACACACACACACACACACTCTGTTGATTTGTCTAAGCGGGACAAATTGCAGCCAACACCGAATTTTTTTCCCCCTGCATAATGAATATAAAATTATTATTTCTTTTTGTATTCGTCTTCAATTATGTTTCTCTGCTGTGTGCCAATTAACGAATTATTTGATACACTTGATTTTCATTGTTTAAATTAATGGCATTCCCCCCCTTTCTCATTCATGACAAGCTTTACCATTTTGTGTGAACAAATTTAATGAGGTGACAAGCGCTTCATTTTTTTTTTTATTTCATCATTTGCATTCTGATTCAGTGCCATGAGCCAATTTGCAGGTTTGCATTGCACAAACAAATAAAAAGTACGATTCGTCAAAACCTAATCTTTATTTGATCCTATTTTTGGGATAATCTTTTCATGATTCAACAGGTGCCAAAGGGCTTTTGTAACCATGACGACAGGGGTGGTGGTATTAAGACATGATGACATCACAACAGCCGGGCGTCTGAAGAGAAACGTGTCAACAACAACAAAACCACCAACAACAAAGTGTGTGTGGATCTGTGCATGTGGCGCATGCAGCGGACACATCAGTAAACGCACCTGGAATGAGGCGGGATTGCCGTATTTTCCGCACTATAAGGCGCACTGGATTATAAGGCGCACTTTCAATGAATGGCCCATTTTAAAACTGCTCAAACGTTAATGCAATCACAATATAGTAACACTCGAAATAGTGAAAACAATAACAATATATAAATAACTCAACATTGCTCAAACGTTAATATCACACAACACACAAAATAAACACGTAAAGCTTACTTTAATAAATTAGTCCTCATCCACAAATCCATATTGGTCCATATATAAGGCACAAGGTCGGCTTTTGAGAAAATTGGAGGTTTTTAGGTGCGCCTTATAGTGCGGAAAATACGGTATGTAAATTAGCTCCACTGTTAATTCAGAATGCTTTGCTCCCTAATGTATTTTCAGAAATAGTCGGAATTTTTTTTCCGCAATACACTTCCAGTATTGAAAAACTTTCCTGCCATCACTTGCATGCACAAAATACTCGTAGTACTTTCCATGCTCCAGCAATATGAATTTGAAGCGTGATATCCATATTAATGGAATTCCCGATCGTAGTGTGCCGAGCTACACTCGGATGATGTGCACCAAGCTGCGCCTCTCATCTGCGATGCACAAAGGTTGCATATTGATTAATTTGACTGATTTGGGTGCAGAACGTGAGCAGGCCTTGTCGAAAATGCAGTAATTGGATTTCTGCAACTGGGATTATACGGCGCACCTCGAAGGAACGCGCTTGGGAAGCTTGACCAATCAGCTTTCCTTCCACGAGGTCTGAAAGGCCCTAGGTTTCAACTCTGTGGAATCAAATGTTCATCTTAAGAAATGTGATCAGGGAAAACATGGAATCCATTTGATTTGTGTTGTTTTGCGAAGTGGGAATTTGCCACAACAAGCTGCTATGTGTGTTTAGGTAATAATTTTTTTTGTGCTCAGTACCCGAGGTTCTTTGCGTACGCCGTGTTCCAAGCAAGCGGCATATGGACAGGCGATTTGCGTTTCTGCTTGCGGCATTCCATAAATATACGTGCATTGAAAACTAAATTATACTGTTTATATGCAAATAACCATAGACTGTAATACATCATGTTATACTTTATCGGGCCGTAGATCCAATTAACTTGCGTGAATAAAATCGATTGAGAAAAAGCTACACCCGATATGCTTGTTTGTTTATCTCTCGACGCTAGCTAGCCACGACGAAGCAGCAAGTGCGCAACTATGAGGCGGCGAGAAAGCTCAGGCATCAGAAACGGTGCAGCGAGGTTATTAAAGCTGATCGATATCAGCGGGCGGGCCATTTCTCGGCGAATGACACCTCGCTATCTGTGGCTGCTTTACGCCTGCGCGGCTTGGCTTTCAGCAACACGCTGCAGCAAACCAAGTCCAAACCAAGTCTGGTATGAAACGTGCATGCTATCTATTAGTAAGTGATGCCATAAAATTGAATTGATTGACAGATAAGACAAGGCTGTGTTAGCTCAGTGCCAAGCAAAGTTTTGGAACTGAGTCAGTGTTGACTTGTGCCTTGACCAAAACTATCGTATTTTCCAGACTATAAGGCGCACTGGACTATAAGGCGCACCTTCAATGAATGGCCCATTTTAAAACTTTGTCCTTATATAAGGCGCACCGGACTATAAGGCGCACCGTTAATGCATCATGTCAGATTTTTAATCCAAATCAAATCATTCTCCATTTTATCTTTTTTATTTTAACTTCAGACGCAACAAATTACTTTATAATCACAAAATAATGATCCATAGTCTTTTTGATTCATGATTCATAGTCTTCAGCGGGCCACTTATGATTGATTTCATGACACAATGCTTCGGGCCAGTTTAAATTTAGGAATTTGGTCCATATATAAAGTGCACCGGACTATAAGGCGCACTGTCGGCTTTTGAGAAAATTTTAGGGTTTTAGGTGCGCCTTATAGTCCGGAAAATACGGTAAAGGACATAAGACTCCACTTGGACTTGGGATGACTTGACTCGAGTGACCGGATAAGTCACCAAAAAAATAAGAGAAGGAATGGTTGGATCTTTGGGTTTTCCAATTGATCTGGTAATGGCAGAGGGTTGTCGGCTAGCTTGATTTTTAGCATTTGGTCTTAATTCTTTAATTAGGACTCAATGCAATGCTTGCTATTTGTGTAAGGGTAAGGCCACAGAGGTCAAGCATCCAAATGGCTGTAGTAGTCTTATCATGTCGGTCTCATACGATATTAGTAAGAGATATTGATCGGGCTGATGCCTTTTCTCATATCACAGTTGGTTAAGCAAGGTAGGCCTTTGTTTGGGTTTTTTTCTGCTCCGATGTGAAACGTGAATGTCACCGTGCAGACAAGATGGACGCACATGTAAGTGATACTAATGGCGATGATATCTCCATGGAAATATGAGGCTGGATGTTTGAAAGTAGATGAAGCAGGAAAAACATACAGTGTACTTTTTTTGACAGAACAGACAAATGGTCATCATTAGCTTTGGTTTGAGCCTTTCATCCAGCTGCATTCATCATCAACTTGCGACTGTTATTGGCCTCTTATCGAGGAGCAGACTCCATTATGGCCGTCGATGAAATCAAAGCCATGGCTATCCTTCACCAATTTAGGCTTAAGAATTGTTTTTTTTTCTGAAAATTATTTCCAAAATCTTGACAAGTCAGTCCAGAAGAGTGGGTGTCCTATTTCCGCTAGCAAACATTATTCGGTTTGAAAAGGTGACTTGTAGCCACATTTCCTGCGAAAGAACCCATCTTCCTTAAAGATCTTCAAATGGCTGAGAAGTGGTGTACCACATTAGCCACGCCTCGAGCCGGATGCCACTCACATATAAACCAGATGATTATCAGACTTGTGGTGTCCTCACCAGGCTGGAGGTCAGCGACGAGCGCTCCGGCAGACGTCTGCTCGTCTGTTTCCGATTAATTACTTACTGTCTTACTTAAGGGCTTTGCGGAATGCAGCTTCTGCCATCCGCCCACTGTAAACAGGATTTTGTCCGAGGGGACGCCTCAGCAGTAGGAGCGTTTTACAACAAAATTCCAAAGCACATTTAATGGGCCATAGTGAAAAAGGTGCTCCACGTCCTCCCTTATAACTCCTCTAAAGAAATTTAGATTCCAAATAAATCTCAGGCGAGGCGGGAATGGTCACTTCTTGGCCAGCGGAAAACGATGCAGCGCTGCCCTTTTGTTGTAAAAGTCTTTGATTGACTTTTATGTAAATGCATGACCTTTTGTCTTCCAGCGTCAGAAGTGTTGCCGCATCACTTGCTCGTCACACCGCAGTGAACGTTTTGGACATTTACAAGGGCATTTGTGCAGAAATTTCAGAATACCATATTTTCCGGACTATAAGGCGCACCTAAAAACCTCAAATTTTCTCAAAAGCTGACAGTGCGCCTTATAGTCCGGTGCGCCTTATATATGGACCAAATTCCTAAATTTAAACTGGCCCGAAGCATCGTGTTATAAAATCAATCTAAAGTGGCCCGCTGAAGACTATGAATCATGACTCAAAAAGACTATAGATCATTATTTTGTGATTATAAAGTAATTTGTTGCGTCTGAAGTTGAAATAAAAAAGATAAAAAGGAGAATGATTTGATTAGTCCGGAAAATACGATAATTCAAAATTGTATCCAAAGTCCGGAAATCGGGATGTACCTTTGTTCTTTGACTTTCCCTGCTGAGGTTATTTTTAACCCAACTCCATCTCAATTTTTCAATGTAAACACATCCCTGCCTCTCTTTTTCTAGGTCTCCTCCTTGCTGTGCACAGCTGCTATTCCAGATGTTCCTGGTCACTTATCCCCAAAAGGTCACATCCACAGGTGCTCTTCAGAAATCCACATCTACACGGAAAAAGCTTCAAGTTTTGGTTAATATTTCCTCAATATTTTAACTATTAGAGCGTGACTAACCCCAAATGAATCAAATGAATGTTACAATACAAGACGACATGACTCCCATTCCAATCAATCAGGAGAAAATGCGAGGGACTAATGGCTGCGCCCACTCAGCCGAAGCGCTCGGACCGCTAACGGCTGACGTTAGCTCGCACATCAACGGCGTTGCGCGTGAGCTAATTGGCAGATTAACCCCCCCTGCCGTCCTCACCGCTTGAACCGCTAATGTGCAATGATGTGGAGGACGTGCACCCCGGGACGTGCACAAATTGATTCATCTCGAAAAAAAAAGGGTCTTGTTGCAGAACATTTTTGTCCTCGATTATTTTATCTCATTTGTATATTTTTATTATGCATGTGTATCGTGCATGATAAATGAAATAATACCCCAGGAACTATCTGAGATTGCAGTTTGGGTTACATTTAAACCAGGGATTATCAACCGGTGGCCCTCTAGCGGTTTGTGGTTGTATTGCAGGTGGTCTGCGAAATTGGACATGGAAAATAATTGTAACATTTTTAAAAATAAAATGTATTTATTATTTAGACTTGATTTATTTTCCTGCTATTTTTTGTGAATCGTTGACCAAATTATATCAAATGTACCTGAGATTCCCAAAATAGACATACAGATGCAAATAAATAGCCTGTCTATCCTCCTTTGGTGGAAAATAAAATTATATTCTGCCAAAGCAGCGGTCCCCGAGTTACTTCTTGGTTATAATGGTGGTCCCTTGAACAAAACCAGTTGAAAACCGCTGATTTCAACGATTAGTAGGCAATTTAAAAAAAAAAAATTAGGGGCAAACTCTAACTACTCGCATTCCTTCCCTTTTTGAAGCAGATCTTACCGTAATTTTCAGACTATAAGCCGCACCGGACGATAAGCCGCACCAGATAAAACTCGTGATTCAGGGTTCAAGATTTACAAAAAAAAAGTTGCGGCTTATAGTCCGAAATTTACGGTAGTCCTTTTCCACGGCTATGCCCCAACTTTTAAAAATAAATTTTTCATAACATTTCCCAAGACTTAACATGGTGGCAAAGCCTCTCTGGATGCGGTGAGATGAGGCCGCATGTAAAACATGCTTGATGACTTTAATAAGACCGTGTGTGTTCCCGGTAAAGACGACACCGGCGGCAGCGCACCTTTATTTGCACCTTGGTGAGCGGCGAGGACAATTAGCAGCATCTGCGGCTTGTTTGCCTTTCCGTTTAGTGGCGGCTGTTCTCGTTGCAAACATATTAGTAATTATTAATGTGCTAAATTAAGATGAAAACGGCACTTGGCTTGTTGCCACTTGAGTGTAACTACATTCACGGAGAGAGCGGCGGCTTTCCTCACGCTCGCCCATTCAACGTCGAACAGACGGCATTTGGCGGTTTCTCTTATTATCCGTACACTCCACACAGGGGGCAAAGGGCGCAGAAGTATCCACTGGTAGCATCGCGTCGACACAATGTTCCTCAATCAATCTGCCACTTTGTTGCCCCTGTGAAAATTGCAACGTTTTCCCACCTCAAAGGACAAAAGTTATTTCTGAAAAGGTTTGAAAGAGTTTCCTGTTCCGGCAAAATCGTGGTCAATACAAACGATAATTTCACAGTTCTACCTGGAGACGATTGAGAAACGGCACTACTCAAAAGAGCCTTTTACCGTTTCAATTCTACCTCAAGTAAATCAATATTTACAATATTTAGTTGGCTCTCCTCGCATGCCTGTGTGTGTGTATGTGTGTGTGCACGCGCACTGACCAAGCAGAAAATAATGTCAGCGATACGGGGAACAAAATAGAATTTAACTCGGCCGCACGTCCACTCCGCGACGCAAATCGTTGACTTTTATGGAGCAGCCCAAAGGGTACGTAAACTGTAAATTAATACAAGACGACCGAGGAGACTGCGAGTGCTGTTGAAGCGCGTGCCAGGTGCTCAGCGGACTGACATGGTAAATATCCCTCACATACACACACACACACACACACACACAGCTGGAGATGCTATACTTATGCATCTTAATGGCTGACGAGATACAAACAAAGCAGTGCAATAACAACAGCAGCAGAGGATGGAGACCAAATCAGTGCATCTCATTAAACATGCATCAACATAAAGGCACACCCGGATGCCACAATCCATCGCAATTCCAGAGCTGGATCAGGATTCCGCCTTTGAAATATACCAGTCATTGTAAAATCGGTTGTGTAGCAAACGCGGCCGCAGAGGTCAATTTCCATCGTTGATGCGAAAATCTATAAATGCTAAATGCTAAGAATGCTAATCAAACAACAGCAGGGAAAGACGACGAGCCCCCGCGACACCATTACTGTGGTTTAAGTACGTAATCGTTAGAAAGCTCATTGGTGAGAGAAAATGTGCTGCTTTGTCTCAATCAAATTAGCAGGCAGCTAGAAATGATGATGCCAATTAGCTTGCTAATTGTTTCTTCGTTTGCTCCTGCTTTCCCAAACACACACAAAGACACACTGTCGAGTTTGTCGAGTGGAAATCACACTTTTCAGCCTGGACTCAGAATACCTTCTAATAGCTCCTTTAATGCTGGCGGCTCAGCCGGTGGTCCACTTGGGTTCATTTATGTTCTTTTGAAAGTAGTTCTGTGATCTTTTCTGCCCTTTCAAGTCAACTTGATAACTGCATCTAAGATGGTGTCACCCTGCCCTCACCCTCATCGGGTTTCATCTCTGCGGCTTTTATCCTTCTAGCTTGCGCCACCATCAACGTCGTTAAGGCCCACTCTCGTCTCAGCTTGCTTTTCATAGAGCAGACGGTGATCGTCAAGCAAAAGTGAAGTTCGCGTGAGTGCCTTATGACGGTTCGCCATTAGTGATCTACTTTTATGCTTGATGGGATCAAGGTTAGGGTATCTGAAGTTCTTCAACACCAGTTTGAAAGAGGACTGGATGTACTGAATTGTGAGGTAACTGAGCGATTTTAAGACCAAGCAGTCGGATCAATAAATCCTGATCCGTTTTGGGTGTGACATGATAGCAACAAATTAAACAACATGGCAAAATATTGCAAATGTTTTGGTTTTAAACTTACCTTGCCCACATACTGCGGGTCAGAGCCCATGTACTCCTCCAGCACAAAGAACTGGTTCCACACCCAGCCCCTCTTAACTCGTTGGAACCCTGCCGGGCCATTCCTGACGGAGCCCAGCGAGCTCCTGGTGCGCACCCTCCCCGCCATCCTGCCAGGTCTCGATGGCGAGGAGGGCGGCCCTATGGTGGGTGGCGGCGAGGCCGAGCCTTCCTGGAGGTGATACCAAAGGAACAGCAGCAGGCAGTTCCTTGCTAGCATTGGCGGTCTTTGAGGGTCAGCTCTCAAAGTTGAAGTGGCACGGGGGCGAGAGCTGAGCCACGGTGAAAACACTTTGGCGAGGACAGAGTTGGGACGGCGGTAGCCAACGGGCGGAGCCAGGAAGGGCGCTCAGGAATCGGCGCTCTTCAGAACGTCATCACCTGAAATGCAGAAGTTAGATGTCATTCAATTTCATGCAGACATGGTAAGCAGAGCTGCATGTAGTTTGTGACCCCAGAAAAACCTCTGCGGTTATGCTTCATGAGCATGTCGTGGTCTTATGACATCATCTGGTTTTGTTGTTGTTCATCTCCTAATCAGCAGCGCAAGAGGGCGAGCCTGTAATTTCATGAGCGGAGCCCTCGTTGACTTGATTGTCTTTGATTAATTATGCCGACCGCAACATCGACTTCGGCAGCGGATTTTTAGCTTAGCTCACCCACTCGCCCCCACCGATTCGTCTTCACACTGCATTATCGAAAAAGTCAAGAATGAGCACCAAAAGTTTTACCGAAGAGGTTTTGCTCGACTCGGGTCAGACGCAGCTCTCCCGCAGGTCCTTCCTCATTTTGTTCAGCCATAATTTAAAATGACTGTTCCGGCAACCCCTGCAAAACGCGAGTGCCCCGAGAGAGCTCGGTGCTTATTTGATGGGCTAAGTTCATTAGCATGTGTCGGGCTGGCGGTCGAGCGCTCTGACCCGTCGCTGACGACGTATCATCGTTGTCGGTCTCGCACGTCGCTTTCAATTCTTGGTGGATAACGTGGATCGTTCGGAAACGCCACGGAACTTTGCATTTCATTCCGCTCGCCAAGAACGTGACATTTATTCAAACCCCACTGTTCACAGAATTTCAAAGGTCATTTAAAATGTATAAAGCTTGTGACGACATTCAATATTGCGTTTCTAGATGTTTTTCTTGTCGTGTTTGAAAATTTTCCGTTTCTAAAAACGCTTCAAACAATGCTGCACGACATGAGAGCAAAAGATGCAGTGGGTGCAGCGTGGAAGCCTGAGAAGACTTTAATATCAGTGAGGCCTTGAGGGGAAAGAGTGGGAGGAAAGCACCAAGGTAGAAGCGAGCTAATGAAAAGTAGCAACGCTAGCACAACACGCTTCGACTGACGGCCGACGTGTCGTAGCGTTAGCGATGCTCTCTTGCGTGTTGCCCGGCAGGCGGTGGAAAGCAATACAAACGTGAATACCATAACATGAGTCATCTTGGTGTTGTGGGAAGTGTTTTTTTTAAGATGCCAGACTCAACTATCCTTCTGAGCCTCATCTATCCACCAGACTGAGTTTGTGTCTTCTGATCTGCTGCCTTGTCATCTCAGTTCTAGTTCACCAGTGTTTGACGGGTTTGTGCTTCCATGGCACCTTGATTCAGGATCATATAAGAGAGAGCCATCATCATCCAAGTCTTAGACGATTATTTCAAGTCATGCGGCGTGGGATTTATTTGTCGTCTAGCGGTCCAGCTTAGTCAAGTGGAGGCCAGAACTTTGAAAGACCTGGAACGTCCTCATCTTTTCATAAGGTTCATTATGAGAGTGAGCCAACACACACACTCCAATGGACACATGGCAGCCGGCGTCTCCTGCCAAGAGTGTTTATGCTAGGAGGACGCCGCCGCGGTCACGACATGCTAACACAATCATGAACGCGCCGTTTAAATCTGATTCTCAACATCCAATTATTCGTTTCTTAGCGCTTACGCCGTTCAGGGTCACGGGGGAGTTGGCAAAAGAAGCAGGGTGCGATCCCGAATAACAGATTTGAGACCGGTTCTGCTGGACTAGCTTGCGCCAATTAGCGGATAGAATATGATCTTTCAAAAAGATGGAGTTATTATCGCGAACATTCTGTTCCTGTCTCAACACGATTGTGTCAACAAAAATAGATCGTTTCAATCCTCAAGAACATGGAAAAATCTGAAGGGGAATTCATAACATATTTCTGGAAAATATATTTTTCCTTATGCCGATTAAATACGGCAGGAGTACATTTATCCGATCTTCACTCTCTCGGGATATTGAATGGATCGCAACTGCACTGCTCTTCACTTCTTGAAAGTCTGTGTGAATATCTTTGATTTGCATCACTCAGTAGTTGCATATTCTCATACCTGAGAAGGGTTACATACACACCAGCAGCAGTAGCAGCGTGTGGTTGTGACCCTCACGGAGACATCGATGTAATGGACTGATAATGGGTGAAGGTGCCGGCCGGCTCCCGCTGTTCTCCACCGATCCTGCCCGAGTGAATGTGCGTTCAATAAAAGCTTGCCAGCTTGACTCGCTAACCCCTGAGGCGGCAGCGACCCCGCCGCTCGGGTTTGAGCAAAGGAAAGATACCCGTGGATGGAATTCGCGGCCCCCCCGTTGCTGCGTGTCATTAAAGTGACGGAAAGGAAGCGAAGCGCTTGTAACTTGGCAGATAGCGGCTGACATTTGCAACAATGGCAAATGCAAAGTTTAAAGCCACAAAAAATAGTCTCGGTGTAAAAGTCAAATGGCATCGGCGCAGTTTTATTTTTTATATTTGCCGCGACAGGAAAACCTGAGGTAAAGTCACGATGAAGCGTTTGAGAACCGTCGTCAACTTCCTGTTAGCATACTTGATCAATTCGACAAGGTGACCTTGAAAACCTTTATTAGCAAACTGTTGATGTTGCATCGTCTCTTTAATCACATCAACCGTTACGACTGTTGTCATCCTCTCATTAGCTCCATTGAATAATAACACACACACTCGCACACACACGCAGAAGATGGCGACTATTATGACCGCCATTACTGCTGCATCGCTGCTTCCACGTTTTTCTCTTAATTAGACGTTGCTAAATGTTAGCAGATAAAACGTTGGTGAGGGAATCAGTCGGCGCCTGGATTTACAGCCCGGTTGAGCAGATGGCGATAAATTAGGGGAGGGGGGTCGGGTCCAAATGATACATCCCAAACCTCGTTTCGCGGCGGAAGAAAATCAAGCCGGCGCGCTGACGAGGCGTCACAATTCATTTCAATCAGACGTCAACGAGCAACCATGACTTGGTTTCCCTTCTACATGCGAGTCGTAAATTAAAACCTTGTAAATAATTAAACACTCACTCTAACTGTCACTCATAAAAAATCCTGAAATTTGAAAATCACCGATATCTTTTCTTAGGAGAGGTTGGTCAACACACGTGTTGCTTTCATCCCGTTTCACTCCAGAGTGTTTAATTCTGCATTTTTCTTCCCAATACAAGCACATTAGCCTGTCTCGGGCACAAGATTCATCACTGTGCTTTTTCTATTACCATGCTCATCTAAATGCAAATGGCAAGTGTCCCTTTTCTCCAGCAGGAGGAAGCTCCCGGCGCCACGCAGGAACGGTTGCGCAATTGAGACGTGTTCCTCGGCCTCTCTTGCTTTTCCCCTCTCTTTCGGAAATGCGAGCTAAAGAATGTGCGTCGTGTTGACTTAGCGGTGAGAGAAAAGATGCGTTGATTAAACATGAGTGCAAGACGACTTCTTTGCACTGGAGCTTGTAGAAATACGCCGCAAAGACGAAGTTTACTAGTTTTTCATTCTGCAAAGAAGAAAACAACAATGGCAAGGAAATTAAGTCTACTCTATGATTTGCGCATAGACAGGAAAAAAAAAGTTGTTGTGTTGACGTCCTTGGCATTGTTGGAAGCTGCTTCAGCATAAATCCATGGTGCCGTCAAAAAATATAAAAAAACTAAGTGAACATTATTCATCAAATTGTTTAAAAATGAAAGAAAAATCGAGTACCATCCATCTGCCTCAAATCTGTCAAATGGCTTAGGCCGAGTTTGCCGAAAATTTGGCGGCAATAATAGTGAAAAAAAAACATCTACCGTATTTTCCGCACTATAAGGCGCACCTAAAAACCTCCAACAATGCGCCTTATAATCAGGTGCGCCTTATATATGGACCAATATTGAGCCACTACAGCAGGCGTGTCCAAAGTCTGGCTCGCGGGCCAAATGTATATATCTTATATATGGACAAAGTTTTAAAATTCATTGAAGGTGCGCCTTATAATCCAGTGCGCCTTATATATGGACAAAGTTTTAAAATGGGCCACTCGTTGAAGGTGCGCCTTATAATCCGGTGTGCCTTATAGTGCGGAAAATACGGTACTTTCCCTCTTCTCAACAAACTTATTCTTTTGTGTCATTATTTTACCGCCAAGTGTTTTGGTCACGGTCGAGACAGCGCGCCGTTTTTTATTGCCACCAAGCGTCTTCCGTTGGCTTTGCTTAGCAGCCTTTTTCATCTCCTCTGCGCATCAGCGCCGCCTCAAGTAGCCGATAAGAGACTGACAACCGCTGCTAGGTTTTTTCCCCCCTTTTTTTTTTCTCGCATTTTCCCCACTGGAGGCTAATTAAATATATTTCCCGTCGCAGTGGTTGCCGCAACATAAAGGAAGATTTAGTGGCACAATTATGGCTTGAGGAGGTGTCGGGCCTATGTAGATCTGAAGCGCACATCAGGTGGGTGCGTCATACGCCAAATATTCACGTTTCAGAATGATTCTACCATATCGTGTGTGCATTGTTGATAGTGATGATGCTGGAGAGCCGCTCGCTGTGGTCCAATAAGCATTGAGAATTAATCATGTGAATCAGTGCCTTGCCCAGAGCTCTGCTTAATTATTTAAAGCCTCAAATGGCTTCAGTAGTGGACATGAAAAGGAGAATATTCAAGCGCTTTCACAATCACAAATTCACTCGTATTCCATTTTGAATAGTAGAATAAATGTGCAGTCATTTTTTTTTTTTTTTTGAATAATAATCAATCATTCCTGGAAAGCAAAGCTTGAAATTATGAAGAATGGACTCGTTTCATGAATTTGTTTGGATTTTTCACAAGTGGGTCACAATAGGAGCTATTTTATGACAATTGGAAGTTTGGAATGGAATCCAACAGCCATGACGCACATGCGCCCCATTTATCGCTCACAGTTATTGTGTTTTGATCGCATCCGCCGAAGCGCCGAGGGAGTCGCGAGCCGGCGACGCCGTTAAGGGCTCGACCGGGCCACGATAATTCCGCTTCCCGCCGAGTGATTGAGCGATGTTGTATGCTCTTAAATTCTCATAGATTTCGCATTAAGTGCACAGGCTGCACCGTGAATAGTTCCTTCGAGTCGATATATACTACGCGCAATTCTTACAGAACGCCAATGCAACAAAAGTCCGCCAGCAAAAGCACCAAGCCTAAATTTAACCCCCTAGAGCAACCCCCGATCCTAAAACTAAAAGCCCAAAGCCTAAATAAAACAGATAGATATCAACAAATGTGCAAAGTCACAGGGCAGCTGCAATTCTCAAAGTGAAAATGAGAAAAGTGGACTCATCAGCCTTAGAAACATTTGAAGCGTCCTGACCAAGCGCTTTAGAAATCACTTCATTAAACAGCTTTTGCAGCGTCAGTGAGCAAAAAAAAAAAAAAAAAAAATGCAATCCGAAGAAAAAGAAAGGAAAGGAGGTTCATATGGGGTGAATGCACCTGGTTCTCCCGCTGCTTTAAATATTATATTTTGCAGTTTGTTTTTTGAGAGGGGGTGCACATTATTGCACGTGGGGGAGTCTAAAATATTCTGCAGCTATGTTAACGCACATTAGGCTACAGTAATGTCTGCCAGCCACGTGCACTGTAGTGTAATAACACGCTAATAACAATACGCTCGCCCCGAGGCCGCATTCTGCGGTCACTCCACGCTCCAACCGCCGCCGCCACGCAACATCTTTCATTTCACTTCTGCGTCGTCTCAGCTGCCTCAAAATTCAACAGCAAGTTGGGATGAGGCAAATGTCGGAATTGGCTTTCCTTGTAAGTTGTCAGATGTTTTCTTATCTGCCGACGCTCCCCAGCGTGAGAGCTCGGCCTGACTGCTGCTTTTGCCGACGCGGGGCCGCCCACGCCGCGCGTGACTCATTCGGGTTTCCTCCCGACACGCTTTCACGTAAACAACAAGCTGCCGTTGTAATATGGAAGGTGATGGCCTAATGTTCGATTGTCGCTTTTACATTTTTATTGAATTTTCTTCCTCCTGCCCTCAACTTTAACCAAGTGTAGTCCAACCCGCTAGCAGTTTCCCTTCTGCAACATTTCATTTAGCATTTTAATAAGATTGTTTTTCTCCAGAAAATTTGGATAACAAGTTTAAGAATCCAACACAATACTGTATAATCAAATATATATACAAACCATGCTAACAACGACATGCTAACCATTCTGCCACTGTGCCAAATTGATTGGTTATTCCTTAAATTGACGTTGGAATTTTTTTTTTTTTAATGATTGTGTTGTCATCGTTATCCTGGTCGTTTGCATCGGATCATATTCACGACCATCTTATCAAAATTTACTCATAACTTGCCCTTACATGGCAGTTGACATACCAATAAGACTTTATGGATATTTGAAGACATTTTTTTTTTTAATTTAAACAATAACAAGTGTTGAATTTCCATATCGGTGCAGTTGGGCTGAATTATTTATCGGCACCTATCGATTAATATTGGAGGATGCTGATGTCGTCACCAAAGGTCAAGCAAGCAGGTCGCCTCTTCGCCGTTATTAGCCCGGAACGGCGGCGTGGCCATCAGTCAGACGGCTAATATTAAAAGGTGCGCTCTTTCGGGCTCCCTGGCGACATAACTGCCCTAATCAAGCAGTTATCGCGCCAGAGGCCAGAGGGAGGCAGAGTAATGAGAAAGCAATATCCAAGATTAAGAATTAGTCTTTTCTGTAATGGCTCTGTCTCGCTAGGTCGATAGCGCACCGTGCCGCCGCATGCACAAGTGGGGCCCCCGCTCAGGTGGAGGAGCGCTCCGAGCAAAACAACATCATCATCGGCTCGGCATGTCGGCTCAATCAATGAGCGCCTTTCTGCACATTAGCGCTGACTGATTTCCACGCGCACAAAAACACGTATGTCCGCTTCACGGTCATTTAGATTATTTAGAGGGGGTTCATCAATCTACTCGTAATGCCGCCAAGCTGAGCAACCAAAATGAAAAATTTAAAACCCTCCATTAGCTGGCTGGAGGGCGAAAAAAAAAAAAAAAGTATGTCACTTGATTGTGAGTCACTGTTACGTCATACTTATGAAATATCTATTAGCTGACCGTTTGAACATTGATGGCCACTTCGTATTGATCGTTTCATTTGTTACAGATGTCTTTTCAAGACATGTTCATTCTAGCATCCAGGGGACAAATAAGGACACTTAAGCTATGAGCTCAAATCGGCACCCAAGACTGTTTTGTAAAAAAAAAAAAAGTAAATAAAAGATGCTGTGACGCAAATCCGACATGATGATCCGACAACATGCCTGGATTTCCACCCAGGCGTGTTTATGATGAAAACACGGCTAACATACATGTGACGTAAACGTGTCTGACGCCTCTTCCTCTCCGATTAGCAAAGATGATGTGCGCGCTAAGCGAGCTCCCGCTTTGCCGCCGACAGACGCCGTCGGCCGCCATCGACATTAATTTAGTGACAGGTGAAAATTAAACACGTCTGCCACTTTGACATACTTGCTTATTGTTGTGCCGTCGCTCAGCTTGAGTTATGGAAACGGGTGGGAACAGACTTTTTTTTTATGCAGTTTTCTATTGTTCTGTACTGCTGTTCTCAAATATGTGTTAAAATGGAGAGGATTCATCCAAAAGTAAAACTGGAGAGTTTGAAGTTGAAGCGTTGTCACTCTCACCTCAACAGAAACCTCGCCGCTAACCTATAGCAACCCCACCTTGACGGCCAAGTGCCAATTAGCCTCCTATCTATCCAGTCGGCTCAAACGTCTTGTCAGAAAGCGTGAGGAGGCTGATAAATAACTCCGCACCACCGTAGCGATCAAACGTTTCCTGCAGGAATTCAAAAAAAATATCACAGCGCTTTCAAATAAAAGGAAACAAGCCGACCTTGGTCATCAGCCCTTTGTAGTAGATTAGCGCTTCAATGAAAAATAATTGTCATTTTCCTCTTTAGAAGAATATTTCAGCTAATCACAAGCCATTTCTTGCAAAGCCACAACAACAAATTTGTAGTTTTTAGTAAGCAACAACTCATTGCATAGCATCTGGATGTGTAAGTGTTAGTCGGCCATTTATGAAAATAACGGTCAACGTCTCTTGAAGTGCTGCAAATGATTAAGACTCAATGAGCCGCCACCATGAGACGTCGTCACGTTCCCGCCGACGCTGATTTCCCCCGAGTGCGTGTTAATTATGAAATTCATGCTCATATCCAGATAACGCGGTGTGTCACTTATTTGTGTCCTTTCTTCTCTTTTTGCTATCACACGCCGTTTGCCGTCCAATGGGGAACATCCACTCAGTTTTTGGTATCAATCGATACTCGCCGCCGATACTTAAGTTGCTTGTCCGTTTAAATAACATGTTTTGATTGCAGATTTAACTTTCTTAAGTATGCCATAACGCCCCAGGCCTTTATAACAAAATAATGAGCTAGAAAATAAATGATTGAAAAAAAAAAAAAAAAACAACGAGTACCCCAGAGCTGTTAATGATAATAATAATAATGAAAACAAAGAGGCGAGCGATGTGTTGTTTTCAGCCTGAAGTGAGAGCAGAAGGACAAAGAGACACTCGCCTCAGTCTTCACTCAAGCTTATCTTGCAACAACAAATGCTTCACATAAAATGTCATGGTCGGGGGCTGCGGGGTAGTGGGCTTTCGGGAGGGGGGGGGGCGGCCATCATCTGTTTCTCCTTTTTGCACATAATGTAAACCCACGCCGGCAGTGTTGACGACAAGAAAAGCAGTGGAAGTGATAAAGCATGGCGTTGCTTCTGTTAAATAGACTAAGAAATCATCTTGACACAAGGCCAAGGCGAGGCATCTTCCTCAAGGTCAAGTGTACGCTTTCGCCATCGGCGTCGTGATGAATGGGAGGGACCCGTGCGAGACTCGGACGGGCGCTAATGCATCGTCTTTACCGCTTTGCTTGCTGAGATTATGAAAGGTTTGGTGCCCGCGGCAAAAAAAACTAAGAAAATCCAACAGGTGGCAAAAAGTCAGTTTGAAAATAACTCGGAGTTCAAATGAAAGTCGACTCTATTACAGTTTAACTTTTGTGCCAAGCATCAACGTAAAAAATTGGAGGACATGATATTTATTTGCTTTTCTGATTACTTTGAATCTCGGCAGATATTTGTGAAGCTCTCACTGTGAGCAAAAAGATTACAGGATTAAAATTAGAGCCTTAAAACAAGCTTTTAAATGACTTGAGCAAATAAAAACAGCATTGTTTTCTTCACAGTATCTGTTTCACTTCCCTCACTTGCTCACCCTTCCCTTCTTAATTGGAGGACTTTAAAGAGGCTCCTTGATTAATCAGCCAATCATATTGTGTCCCTTCCAAAAAAACAACACATCACCGGTGACAGCGTTCATTAATTGTTATTGTTCATAATTAATTGCGTTAAGTTGCTGCAGCAGGGGTGTCAAACTTATTTTTGTCGTGGGCCGCATCATAGTTTGCTTCAAAGGGCCATTAAAATTGTCAACCCAAAAAAAACCGTATATGTATTGTACATGTATATCCTAATTTTCAAAACAGAGACTAAAAAAACCTGTTCAAATATTGAAAAATTAAATATTGAAATGAAATATTTGAAAATAAAAATTATTTTAAAAAAAATCTAGTAATAAAAATGGCTAACAATATCGCTATATTTAAGTGAAAACAATTAGACATTTTGGAATTGAATTTGATGCGCAATTTGTCTTCGCGGGCCACCTAAAATTATGTGGCGGGCCGTATCTGGCCCCCGGGCCTTGATTTTGATAGCTATGCCGCCTCTAATGAAATCTAATGAATGCCCCGTCATCGGAGACGACCAGCTGGCCGCCTGGACTAAAAGTCCTTCACGTGGGTGACAGCAAATCTTTGACACGGAGGGGAAGCGGGCGGCCGCAAGTGTTGACTGCAGTGTGGCTGACTCGTTAAAGGGGAAGATGGAGCCTCCTTACAAGTTCATTAGTGGCTGAGAAGAAAAACCAGATGAAGAATCTCTTGCGCGGCCTGTGCTGGAGAATTTGTGGTAGAATTCTCACAAGGGACGTCAAGCAAAATACTCTCTTTGGGCTGTTTTTCAAATAACGACTTTGTTAGAGAAGACGGGAAAAAAAAAATTCTCTATAAAGCAAGGCAACAAACGCTGCCTTTGAAGCGTCCACATTGCCAAAGTCATTTCAAGCCAATAAAAGCCGAATGAATTGGCCAAACGTGTGACGCCTCTTCTGAAAATTGATCTTCAAGCGGCAAACAAGCAGCTCGTCCTCAGCCCGAGTCTTTTGCGGCGTTGGGAAAGAGGGCGCGTCTCCAGGTAACTGCATCCTTCCCACGTTTCTTTCCAAAGCGCAGCACGGCCACCGCAGGGGGGGCTTCCGCACGCCGCCTCGGCGGGGTGAGGGGGTTTTGAAAGTAGACCGAGCGGGAATGACAATCCGTCGACTCTAAGCCGCTCCGGTGAAAATTAAACACAAACGTGAATTGGGAGCCAAGCAACAACCTTCAGTCAGGGCCAGGGAAAGGACATCAGATGGCCCCGAGCGGGAACATCTTGTGGGGGTCCTCTTTTCACGTGTGTTGAATTGTGTTTTTAATATCCAAAATAGAATAAAAATATTTGATGCAAGGTCAGATTCGCCGTTCGGGCTTGTTTGGTTCGGCTTGAGACGTCACTGGAAAGCGCTTCACCTTGCAGATGGACAATAACCGACCTCGAGGCAAAGGAGGGAGGGAATGGAACTTGCTGAGGACAAAAGTGAAATAAAGGCCTCCAAGTTGGCGCGTTAGCTTTCAGGTCATAACAACAACAGCAAGAAACTGAAAGGTACTAAAGAACCGATGCCCCGTTGAGTTTTTATCGCAGCACATTGAATTGAATTCCTGCTGAAGTGTTTGCTGAACAACAAAAGCTAATGTTGCTACTGCAGCGACTTGGAAAGTTAGCAAAGTTACGCAAAACAACAAAGCAGTCGAGCGCTAACGCGGTCCAGGTTCTTCGGCATCATTCGGGGGCAAGATGACTCGCCGAAGCGAAGGCCAAGGAGACCCTCCCGTACTATCGATTCCACGTAAGCCTCCCGACGGGGAACGTGGATGTTTTTTTGAGAGCAAAGAAGCCCCTCGCGATCGACTAAGCGAGGAGGCTTAGCAAAGCGGAGATCACACGAAACTTGCAACCAATGAAGGGCCGGCACAAACAAAGGACAAACTTGCTCATCTGTCTTTGATGTTTCACTAAAATCTTTCAGGAATATTAATTTATTGATTTCAAAGTATGTCCCTGATTCTTAATGTTGTAAAATAAAAATGATTTAAAATGAGACTTAAGTCAAATAATATAGTAGAACTGCTTGATGTATGAAGATATTAAAATCTTTCAGGAATACTAATTTATTGATTTCAAAGTATGTCCCTGATTCTTAATGATGTAAAATAAAACTGATTTAAAATGAGACTTAAGTCAAATAATATAGTAGAACTGCTTGATGCATGAAGATATTCTAAATAGGACGTTTTAAAAAAAGTGTGTCAAAAATAGAAGAGTTTTATAACCTAGCTTCAAACAGAATTCTCCAAAGTCATTTGAATTTATTTTTTTGCAATGTCAGATCGGTTTTACGTTTGAAAGATGCTTTGCGCACAGTAGCCTCACTGTGCATCCCTCTTCTCTCCCCCCCAGCAGGTGTTTGCTGCGGAATGCCAGCAAGACTTTCAAGTGACTTGCATCCCATCTCGCAACGAGCGCAACTTGGCATCCATTAGACGGGAACTGGAAGGAGAACATCAAGATCGAGCTGCAAAGTGCACATAGTGATGGAGCAGTCAAATGGACAAAAGTCCAGTCAATGTGGCTCTGGGAATTCTGACTCATTGAAATAAGCATCTGCTTTCTGCAGAAGGGAGAGGAGAGAGGTCAGAGTGGGCAAGCGGGTGGGGGGAGTAGTTTGCATGTGTGATCCCTTGTTTCTCTGCAAATCAGATTCAGTCAAGCCGCTCGGATTGTTGCCTCTAATCCCAGTCCACTCGGCAGCGGGCGAGGAGAGGAGCACTCGCTGCAGATCGTTTGGATGCGGCGTGTGTGCTTTTTAGAAGCTCAGCAACTGACTGCACTTTGAGCTCTCTCGCACACTCGGACGCACACGCACTCGGGTGTTTGGGATCAAAGTGCCAAAAGCACTTGCATCACTCCTGCTACAAACGGGGTCAAGCCAATCAGCTCAATTAATCGGAAGCAGGTGGACGGACCAGGGAGCAATTTCCCCCCCATTTCAAGCCTGGAAGATTATCTTCACCATCAGAGGGGACAATGGCACACTTGACTTACCCCCTGACGAGCACGTAAATTCCAAAGAGCTGGTCCTGCAAAGTCTCCTCCGAAAACTGGCCGCTGAGGTTTTGTCCTCCTCCCCCTCCTCGTCTTCGTCCCTTGCTCTCCTTCTTCTTGTTTAATTCCCAACCTGGTCGTCCTACCGCTCCGCTCTCACGCTCTCTCCTCCGGGGGGACACTCCACGCGCAGTGGACGCGACCGCCACTGTCACAACGTGTGGCTGCGTGTTGGAGAGCCGTGGGCAGATTTAAGTGGCGTGCTGCACTCGCGCTCTGCAGACCGACGACTGAGCCGGAGAGCCTGCGCGTGCATGTGGGGGAGAGAGAGAGAGAGGGAGAGAGCAAGAAAAGAAGATGCACACACCTCCAATGCAGCTTAGTGGTCCAAGCGCGCGCACACACACCCACCCCCAGTGACTTGCAAGTGGTCCTTTAGGCGATTAGCTTTTGTCTGCACACAGAGGCAATTAGGTTCAAATGTAAGCCAATATACTACGTATATTACTATCGAGACTTTGTCTTTTATCGATTTGGCAATATAGTACAATTAAAAAAAAGTGCACATGATGGTTCAGCAGTATAACACAATATTGATGTTTTGCAATGACGCTGAGTCAATGACGAGTCAAACTTCGCCAAAGTCCCAAAAGGACCCAACCAGGACATCATCGATACTTAATCATAATCAATGATTTGCTGTCTAAAGAAGGCCAAACTTTAAAAAAGGACCATTTGGACATAATGCACGTGAGTCAGCGGAAAAGGTTACTCGGCCATTAGCGTTTTCGTTCTCTTATTTGAGGCGTCAAGGAAAATATTTCTGTTGTCAAAAGCCAGCGAAAGAACTGATTGTGGTGGCCTAATGGCGTCTGTACTATTTAATCGTACATATCCTTTACATTCAGTAGCAAACGTCCGATTATGCAATGAACAAGCAAAACAAATAAACGAGCGCTCTAATAACATCGCAAAACGCCGCAGTTTTTTTTATTGGAGGTCTGCGCTCCGCCGAACGCCATCCGGCATCGTCCCGGATGGCAAATAAGCGCACAGATGAGGGCGCTTTGCCCTCGTTATGCTATTTCCACCTCGCAGCCCGGCCGGCAGAACGCCGACACAATTACAAACAAAATAAATACAAACGTGGCCGCGTCTGGCGCCGAGCGCTCGTAAAAGGCCGCCGCTCGGTTGGTCCAAAAAGGGCGCCGAAAGCTGTATTTAAATGTGGCCGTGCGGTGGCGGGATCAGGCTCGGCCAGATGGCTGAGAGGAGAGGACTCCTGCTTTTAATCCTCTTGGCAACGGCCAGGCTAAGCCAGAGGTGGAACTGACGCTTGTAGTCAGGCGTCAGTCCGGCCAGGCCGTTGCGGTATAAATAAATGCAAAATAACGTGTTGGCGTGCGTCCAAGGCCGGAGATTGACTGACATTTTATGGATCCATCCATCCATCCATCCATCCATCCATCCATCCATCCATCCATCCATCCATCCATCCATCCATCCATCCATCCATCCATCCATCCATCCATCCATCCATCCATCCATCCATCCATCCAATTCACAATACCAACAAAATTTTTCATCTCGAAAGTCAACGATTGATGCTTTCCTTTGTCCTCTGAAATAAACATCAGATGGATGGGTGAGGGTGGGGGGGAGTGGGTTGGGGGCTTGAGGTGGGGCTTTTCAGTGTTTTTGAAAGGGGCTCAGGTGCAGCTCCAATTTGGCCGCGGGGTGCTAATGCGATCGGCAGGGTGCCTCCTCTCTCTGCACCGTGAAGCTCTCGACCATCACGACTCGTCCCAGAGGAAGCTTTGGAGATTTGAAGGGTCGACGTGGAGACCCCACCCTGAGCGAAAGTAATCCACTCCGCCGTATTGTTCGAAAAATACGATGGCAGGGTCTCTACTTCCGCTAATTGAAGCAAGTGTGACGATGCAGGTTGCACGATCACCTCATCAAGCTCCTCGAATATTGCCAACCGCTATTTAAGACACCCGACGGAAAAATGTAATTTCACGGATGAAAAATATCATCCCGGCGGGAGGAGGAAGGGGGAGTAAAAAAGGGGAAATTTGATTTGGAGTCCCATCAGGCCCTGTCTGCAAAAAGTGTCTAAATTGTCGGCCGCACAAAATGAGGTCACGTTTGCTGCAGGTGGAGGCCAAGCTGCGTCTCAAAACTTTGGATGATGTACCAATTTGATCAGCGGCTAATCAACCAGCGCCGACGCCCTAAGCTAAGGCCGGCAAAATGAGGCCATATTGCTTCGGGGCGGCAGCGGCGGCGTGCACGCGGCGTGCCGCATTTGGGAAACACATTAAGTACAGTGCAGACGGAGCGCTGTGCCTGTGGGCGCAAGGCGACATATTGAACGAGGACTGCCCGCAGGGGAAGGGGGAGGGAGTTGCCAAGGTGTCGAGTTGGAGGCCGCTTGCATTCAGCTCAATTCCAAATTCCTTTTGAAGTCGAAAATCTTAATTTTATACTCCAAATGGAAGATTAAAACGTAATTTTAAGAAGTCATTTTAAAATTCAAAAACTTCCATCCATCCATTTTCTTCCGCTTATCCGGGGTCGGGTCGCGGGGGCAGCAGCTTTAGGAGGGACTCCCAGACTTCCCTCTCCCCAACCACTTCATCTAGCTCATCCCGGGGGAACCCAAGATGTTCCCAGGCCAGCTGAGAGACATAGTCTCTCCAGAGCGTCCTGGGTCGTCCACGGGGTCTCCTACCGGGACATGCCCGGAACACCTCCCCAGGGAGGTGTCCAGGAGGCATCCTGATGAGATGCCCGAGCCACCTCATCTGGCTCCTCTCAACGTGGAGGAGCAGCGGCTCTACTCCGAGCTTCTCACCTTACAAAAAAAAAAAAAACTTAACATATTCAAATTTTAATGTCCATGTAAATAAAAAATCCTCTCAATTTACAAATTCTGATTTAAAATCACATACCAATCCATTTTCAATTCTTTAAATCTTGAATATTCGCGTTCTTTTTCAGGGAATTGAATCCATCTCAGCTGGTCTTGTTTGGCCTCTCATCAGATTCAGATTGCCAATCCAAATTCCAATTTAGGTGTAAGATGAATTCCTACATGAGGCGTTTTCACAGGCACGCAAAAGATAATCAGCACGTGTGAATGCAGGTTCGGCGTTCCCCGCGGGAAGTGTGCCACAAACAGTCTTTCTATCGGCGTGTCCGGGCGAAGCGTCCCGCTCAGTCCCATTGGCACCGGCGACGTTCCAACTTGGATGTGCCTACGAGAGGGGGCGGCCGCTTGCCAGCAACCGTGGATTTATCTCCCTCCATGGCACTAGCGGGGCGATTATGCTCTGAATTCCCAGCATGCGGCCAACCGGCAGATGTGCTTAAACACAAACGGATTTTCGCTCCCAACCCATCACACGCTGTCGTTTCAGGTCCACATGGCTCGGTGGCGACGGCGGGTTCGCTGCCAGCCTATTGTTCACGAAGGAGCTGGAAATGAAGCAAATGCTGCCGGAGCTATATGACTCCTCTCCGTGCTCGTCAAGCACTATGTGAAGTCACAACCATCCGCAGTCGCACTGGGATGTGGGAGGAAACCGGAGCGCCCGGAGAAAACCCACGCGGGCACAGGGAGAACATGCAAACTCCAGGGCCGGAGGTGAAATCGAACCCGCACCCTCCTAACTACTAACTGCTACTCCTAACCTGAGGTGCTAACCATTGCCCATTGCTAATTTCTAGCATGTTGCGTGCAGGACATCCTTCCAAAGTAAAAGCCACTTTGAAATGTCACTTCCTCGCACTATTCCAAGTTTGACGAGCACAGAGCAGCTTAGGATTGCTTTCTTTGTGAAATTGACACTATGTTTTATTTATGGGCCAAATGTCCAGCTTTGGTCGGCTTATCAAATGCACTTTAGATGTCACTAAAGGGAGAATCTTTTCAAAGAAGAGGCCGGCCCTGACCTCGTGACAATAAAAATGTTGAGCGCACACGTTAAATATTTATCGGATTCATGCATTTAGCCACTCAGTTCACAGGAAGTGCACGATGGACACATGATGTTCAGTCGGCCGAGCTCCCCCACCCACCAAACTAAATCCCCCGCTATGTCGGATTAGAAAAGTTGGAAATGAACATTTTAAGTGTTATAACTACTCTGCACAAAAACAGTGCAGCAACACAAGCAAACACACACACACACGGGCATATTTTTTTTTTAACTTCTATCAAAATTGACGAATATCGTATTTTCTGGACTATAAGGCGCACCGGACTATAAGGCGCACCTTCAATGAACGGCCCATTTTAAAACTTTGTCCATATATAAGGCGCCCCGGACTATAAGGCACACCATTAATGCAATCACAATATAATAATTTGAAATAGTGAAAACAATAAAAATATATCAATAACGTTAATATCACACAAAACATTTGGCCCGCGGGCTGGAATTTGGTCCATATATAAGGCGCACTGGACTATAAGGCGCGCTGTCGGCTTTTGAGAAAATTTGAGGTTTTTAGGCGCACCTTATAGTCCGGAAAATACGGTAGTATTGCAGCTTATAGTGCATGAAAGAGAATGGCTATTGTAAGTCTTATATTGCCCCCATGCACATTCCCATTTTTATTACATCATGGCTGAATATTTGATATGATAAAACCTGGTATTTTTTTTTTTACAGACTAGAGAATAAAAAGCCATGGAAAAAAAATACCGTCCCTTGCAGTAAAATGCAGGTTGCATCATCATTCACCACTTGTGCTCAATCTTGCCAGCAAACGGGTCGGCCCGTGCGAGTGTTGCACGTTTTGCGTCCATCTGTAGCTTTTAATGGTATTCCCCGCAGCAGCGTACTTTGATTGTTTTAGCTTTGTGCGCAAGGCAGCAGTATGTAAAGAGTACGCCCGTGTGTCAGCTGTCGCTAGCAATAAAATTGGCGCTATTTGAATTCTAAATTTCTGTAAATGCCTCCGAGAGATGCGTCGGCTTATGGCTTTGTGTGGCGCGTTCCGCTCCGTCTCCCGGGAGAAGTGCCTATATGGCGCAGCGACACAGATGAAAAGTTGAAAATAAAAGTCCTGGCTTCCTCCTCAGGCAGGTTTTTCTTCACCCCCTCCAGAGGCTTGACGGCGGCGGGAAACTGCGATAGCAATCGAATAAATACAGACACGATTTCTTGTAACATGCGCTCGGATAAATTGGGGAGCTCGGCACAATCAATATTTGATGGGAGGTCTCCGTCGTTGGAGCCGCTTTTAACTTGAAATTCAAAACACGGACGCTCGACGATGTTCAACGGTGACGGCGGCGCTCGCTAATATTTGATCTGACGCTACAATCAGTGACCTTTAAACTCTGCACGGCTCCCAAATAAATCCTTACGGTTGCTTCACTTAATGTGACGTTTAAGAATGGAACATGATGACGTCCAACAAAATACGCTAAAATGGCCACCTGCGCCGCAATTTAGACCTGGTCTCACGCGGTCTTAAGTCTAGTTTACTTTCTGTCAGCAAATGGTCAGATGTGCCGGGGGGGGGGCAATCAAATCCCGAGGCAGTCCACCCAGTCGCAAACACGGCACGGAAATGAACACTAATCGTTCATTTGCTTTATTTGCTCGAGGCTAGCCTTTGCTTTCATACTCATGACGTTCCAAATGAGCACTAATACAACTTTTATTTGCAGAAAAGTTCATTCACAGCAAATTTAATTAAAGAATCCTCACATAGCGTGACCTGGCAGGCAATGTTAAAAAAAAAAAAAAGTAAGAGGAAGAAGCTTGTGACTCAAAGGTATGGTAATGACTTAATTGGACATATTTTCCATCCCTGACTCTATTGGTCTCGAGCGGGGGTCTTCAAATGTGCCTGAGCCGACGAGCGGGACAATTAAGAACGTCTCGCTGGCGGAAATTAAGCAGATACCGCGCGGCCCGCTCCAAAATGGGGGATTAAGTACTTAAAAATGTTCCGCTTGATCCCTCCGCCGGACTTGAAAGAGAACTTTTGAGATCACTCAGAGACGAGTACATTAAACAGCTGACGTTTTTTTTTTTTTTTTTTTTTTTAGCACAAACTCTGTTGTAGAGCAACTATAACGGTCATTCCCTAGATAGTTATGCTTTGGGAGGAAAAATAAATAAATTGCAACAGGATAATCGTATCCATTGGACAACATTTACGATCATTTCCAATTTTCGAGGAGGCAAAATTTCAATTAATTGAGTTCGCTGGTACTGGCTGCTCTCGATTGAGGATAATCGATAATCGGACCTTTGCTGACTAGCATCAGAAGAAAGTGAAAAGGCACCAATTCAATCATGATGCGTCCTCCTTGCTGTGTGTACTGACACGATGAATTTCCCGACGTAAAAAAAACAAAAAACAAATACAAAAGCGGACCTTGGTGGATATTTATCACTGCCAGCCTTTTATTGCCAGGTGTGCTCGGCCCGCAACATACACGCATGCATAAATAAAGCCCGGTTGCTATTTTATGGGCAGGAAAGTGCGTGCTTCGGGTGATTGATGGAAGTAATCTCGGCACAACGCAAACGTCCTCATTCTGCGCCGTAAAACACGTCATCAAACTGCCTCAACTTTGTCATGAATGGAAAACAGGAGACGCTCCTTAGATGCTAACGCTTTAGGAAAAAAAGCTTCATTTTGGGGTCTTTTTTTTTTTTTTTTAATGGATTACGGTATTCAGTTGTGTGACAGTTGTCAATTGTGTTGGAATGCACAATATCGACCTCTGGAGTTTTACCGAAGGACGTACTTACAATTATTAAAACGGTACATTTCATTTAGTACAAAGATCTCGTATTGCAGTCATTGTCAAGAGATTCATAAATCAAAATAATCAGCGAAATAAATCTCAGATTGTTGAATACTACTGGAGTACAAGAGTTGATAGGTCAAAGGTCTTTTAATGCATTCCAGTTGCAGTCGAGGTCTGAAATGTGCAATGTTTTTTAACGAGCACCCCCCGTCGAGAATTTCTGGTGCTGTGCTTGAATATCTATCAATGAATACCTTTTAACGAGCATTTGGGGCAAAATCTTAATTCATGGCGAGAGCGCAAACGCTTCAGCGTGTGCTCAAGCGAGCAGCTTTGTTTGCCAGGAGCCTTTTTTTTTAATTAGCGAGGGCCCTTGAAGAAAATAAAATCTCTGCCTGCCAAGTTTGATTTGACAAATGACGGCGATGAAGGCAACGCTGGTGGCGCCTATTTTCTTTTTTTGCTGGTAATTGTAATTAATGAGTTCTTGACTGAGTGGAAGCAACATGTGTAAGTGCGCCAACAGAGAATATTAAAAGTCTCTTAAGATGGTAAGGCTAGATGATTCCAATACTGCTGTCTTGACGAATGCAACGTTTGGAGATGCACCTAAAGTTTGAAGTCGATCAAATCTCAAGAAGTTAAAATATGTGGAGGACTTTCTCTCAGAGTCTCAAAAAGCGCATCTGTCTTTTTTCTTGATGTGTCGCCACGGCAACAGCATGTCTGCCAAGCTAATTAAAAAGTTCATTTTAAATTATTAGCCGCCATTAAATTGATCATTATATATTTTATATGTAAGCTTCAGTTTCACAGACAATGGTAACATAAAAGATGCAATTCGACTTCTCTGACAATACATTTCATGCAAATGAATGAAAAAGGTAAAGGTTCTCCCCGCCTGTGAAATCACAAAGTTTAATCAAAGCACAATTTAGCGGCAGCTCATGTAAAGCAATTATCTTTTTAAATTAAAAAAGGAGGCATAAAAACAAAATGAATATGACTAGTGAATAAAAGTCAGCAGGGGGCAGGCTCTTCTCTGCCCGCCGCCTCCAACGACTACGTAAAGTATGAAACCTTCAAGGACGTCGGCCGGCGATATTCACGAGCAGAAATTTGACTCTTTAAATGATTCATATAATAGCGAGAGCGCGGCTATGATTGAGCTAATGACTATTCTGCAAGTCAAGGACATCCATTGCTTCTTCCTCCTGTTAGCATTCAGGCTGGACACCAGTGGAGGAACCTCCTCCGAAAACAAAATACCAATAAAACACAATCATGACTCGATGCCTCCTCTCACCTGCTTGAGTTGCTAACCCGTGTAGCGGAACTCGTCTTGTATCCACTAATTACACAATGTACCTAATAAAGTGGCCTGTGAGCGTCTGCATCAATGCAGTCGATATAATCGGTGTAATTCGAGTCATAAAGGCAAGGGAAATCTCATCTAAGGCCGCTTTAGATCTTCCATCCAGCCCTCTCGGACAAAAGGCGCGCCGCTTAATTAAGTCTGGCTTTGGCTGACGGGTTCTCGTTAGCGAGGGGCGAGCCAGGACAATGGCCGCCGTGATGAATCGGGCCCGATTATTTATCCATATGTCTGCGGTGGTGAAGAGGGGAACAAAGCTATGTAATGCATCATTGTTCAAACGCAGGCCTTGAAAGAGCTCAATCAATTGAAGCCTGCTAGTGTTTGAATTGATTGTGAGCACGAGACAGAAAGCCCCGCCCCCTCCATGAACGCCCTTACAAGGCTCAGCGATTTCTCTTCTTTTAAATATATCCCAGCAGTGGCTAATTGAATTGAATATGAGGAGTGTGTGCTAAGGCCATCCACAATCCAAGTGCATGGAGTATCGCTAGGTGATGGTTGGAAAGATCGCCTTGCTCCAGGACAGTAATGGGCAAAGTTTTTTAAAACAATAGAGAGGGCAAAAAAAAGTTCAGCAATGTGTCACAATGAGAAAATTGCACTTGGACTCAAAGTGAATCATCAAACCGCTGAAGTCGGCGCCCCCGAGAAATGTGCCCTAAAATGTTGCAATTCATTAAAGCGACAACATTAGCAGGAATAATCACGGCACATCTTGTTTTTCCTCGCCGCTCTCTCCATCGCTGCAGGCCCGACATTACAAAGTGCATGTTTCTGTCAATCGCCTTTTTAGCATTGGCGCTTTATGGCCAACTATTGATTTATGATCAGCCGCACGCCTTCTGCCTTTGGGGAGTCCCGCTGATGCGTCCCCCTCCATCCATCGCTGATTAAATGAGCGGCTGTTTTATGAGCTTTTGTTCCCGGCACTCAAAGTCTTCCCATTTCTCGTTGTCGAATTTTTAACGTGAGTGCTCATGCAGTTTGACTTGGGATTTATTGCGGTGAGATCACAAAAAAAATGGTCGCATCGCGAGAACTCAAGGTCAGGCACATAATGTTGATTAGCATTAGCTTAGTTGAGGCGGGGTTCTAGCTAGCCCTTTAGCTTGACTTGATACATATTGTCAAATATAATTTTTAAGAATTACCAAGATCAAACCGGAAAATAATCATGGAGGAACATTTTCATCGTTACAGCCTGCTTGCATTTAGGCCATTTTCAAATTGATATGGTAGCGGAGAAGAAAAGTATTCCGCAACCTGTCAACCGAATATAAATTATATGTACTGAAATTGGATTGAATTGTAGGGCAGAATAATTGGAATGGAACATGAAGCTCAATGTAATTAAATATAATCCAATGGACTGAATGGTTTGGCGTTGAAGATGGAGTGATGCTGATGTTAGCGTTCGGAAAATATCAAACTGTGAACCTTGGGGAGAAAAGCATAAGGGTTTTTAAATAGCAGCATTATATACTAGCCAGAGGGGGAAAGGACATTTTGAAGGCACTAGTCTACTGCCGCATCCACAGTCCAGCGCTTTTTACTTCTTTTTGCATTAAATCAGGTCGCCCTTTGACACTCCCATCAAGAAGTGAGTTTGGCTGAAACTTTCCAGCTGGTGGGCTGCGCCGAGGGGGGCGGAGGTAGTTGGAGGACCATTTTCATCAGAGGTAGTACGGCTCGCCTGGAACCAACCCACAACTCGGTGCTGGTTCATTAGCTCCAAAGGCGGATCAGCTAATAGGGGGGGGGGGGAAAGATCTACTGGGTTCATCTCCGCCGAGATGCAAACCTCATGAGTACATGAATGCGGTTGACGCAAACAAGGAAATACAAAACCGGAACTAATTTTATGTCCTCATCGAAGGCTTCAAAGAAAGTCTGGGTTCTGGTTATTTCACGTGACTTTGTCCTCCTTTTAGCAATCCATAGCGAAACGTCATGGCGGTATCGTCCTCACCCATTTTGGAAATCCTGCTGTCGCTTGAGTGGGCACAATGAGAGGGATACATTTCCCACCAGACAAGACCTTTTAATGAGCTGTCTTTTGCCATTAGGCAGAGCAGCAGAAAGTCTCGGGCCCATGAGGGCAGCCGTCCCCCTCCCGTCCAATCATACTTTTCATTTGATTAGTTAGCGGCAGTGTAAAAAGAAACAGGAGCCTTGATGTCCATATATTCAAAGCTGCGAACGTGCAATTATAATCGCTTTATTTTCCCTCTGCTAATTGCTATATCCATCTCCTTTACACAGAGGACGGTACATGCGGTTTACATGATGAAGACTCGGAATAGTTCTGCAATCTAGTACACGAGTTGATCCGAGGGGTAAATCTGGGGCAGCGCTTATACTGGATCGTTAGTCTCGCGGTAAATTTAACTCGCACCTTTGCCGCCCTGACGTACGGGAACGCATTTTTCGGCTTGTTCTTTCAGAGCCAACTTCCCTAAAATGGAGATAATTGCACAAATGGTGACCCTCATCAGTCTGGGACAATTGCTTTCAATATAAATGACCGTGGCCGGTGAGTCCCGAGCGTTTAAGCGTCACGCTGTTACGCTTCTGCTACTTTGTCGGAAAATTACAGTCGACTTAGACCTGGAAAAAGCTGCCTTGGATGGCCGGTGTGAAAGCGGCTTATGATACATTGATCTCCTGCAGGGATTCCCAAAGCGGGGATACCCTCCAGGGGGTGAGATTAAAAATGTCATTTGCAATGTTTGATGTGAAATGTGTAGCGTACACCTCATCGGCTGCAGCGACTCTGCGGGGGATGCCGAAGGGGTCCGTGGCTTCTTCTTAAAAAGTTTACAAAAGGCTGACTGACCGGAACAAACTTCCAGATGACTTAAACCGCATCGTTTATTCCGCACTTTGCTCTTGTGCTCTATCATTAAGGTAAGCTCAGGCTGGAGACGATAATTGGACATCCCGCAGAACAGCAGGGCTATATTTTGCCGACACGCCCACCTGTAGCGACCTCCCTGGCCGTGCACCGTTGTCTTGAAAGCAGTCGTCTCCGTCTCACTGATTTGTCCATTATGTCTGTTCCTAGCAAACGCTCCGATGTCCTGCTTTAGTTCTGGATGAAAGGTGAACGTGGCTAAACGCCAGTTCTACTGCTAGCAACTGAGAAATAATTACACGGGTGGCGGTCAAGATCTGCTTGGATGTCTTCTGACATCTTAATAAATGCTGTCACTACTTTTGCCGTGTGGCTATTCTGAGGATTCTAATATTTAACGTTGAGGTTAGGATTTGGGTTTGGTTTAGGATAGAGTTGGATGCTACTCTGTAATGTTGTCATTTTACAGAACCAAGTAGAATAAAGGGAACAAAGCTAGCGATCACCACGACGATGGCGTCACAGGGCTAATAATCCCAAACGGGACGGGGCGGGTGTGAGGCTTCACGTTTCAGTTGTTCCGAGTCAGTGTAAGCATCTGACAGAGTGGCCAATTAACCTTATTTACCACGCCGGCCTTCATCCCCTCTAACGAGCTCCGCTGGGTTCCCGGCTAATAACGAAGCGCCGTGGTCGGGGACTGCGGCTTTCTTGCCGCTACCGGCGGCGCTGTTTGTCGGGCAATAATTAAGGTGACAGCATAGCAGCTCCCGTGTTGCCTGAACAAGAATGTTCACGGCGTTTGCTCGTAATTTTTGTCCCTCCTGTTTTTAATGGCCGGCCTCCCGCGGAGTCACCGGGACTTCTCTCGGTGCGGGCGTAATACTTATTTGCTCGCTTGTCAAAGGAGTTTGCCTCACAGGGAGTATATTAATTCTTCTTTAATGGGATTAGCCACCCAACACAAATAAAATGTAATGGGAACTTTAGACGCGCTGTTTACAAGCTTAAGTGAGATGTCGTGTGCTGTGTAAAGCCGTTTTGTAAGCTAGGCAAAGGTTGAGAAAAACATTTGACTTCAAGTAAGGCTTTTAAACTCCAATTGCCTGGATTAGAGTTGAAAGACAAGGGCAAGGCTTTCTAGTAGGGTGTCAAGATGGCGTGAGGGTTTTAAACCAGAGAAAATTTCATGAATGCGGCCAACGGGGAACGCCTCAAATTCAATTGTGCGTTGTAGCGGTGGGTGGATCGATCCTAATGTCCTTAATAGCCATAATCGACGGTGGTGTTGATGTTGCTGGATACAGAAACCGATACTTTTTAAGAATTGCTTCAGCTGAGTGAACTGCTACGTGCGTCGAATGCGTATCGGCGATACTAGCGCTGTATGATACCAAGAAAACTCATCGATTAAGCAAGTACAGTGATCCCTCGCTAGTTGGCGTTTCGTTTATCGCGGCTTCACTACATCGTGGATTTTTTTTCCAAAATAAAAAACAATTTAAAAGTCAAAATAAAACTTCTAAATTGAGGATGCGTGTCTAACCTTTAGGACAATGTAGTATTGCTCCAAATGTTCGTTTACATTCCTTTAGAAGTCCGTTTTCGCGTGTTAGCACGATTGCGAATTAGCATCTTTCCGTTAACTCGTTAGCCTGCCCATTACTTCTTGTTGGTGACCGTACTTCACGGATTTCACTTATCGCGGGTGGTTTTTGGAACCGATTATCCACAATAAACGAGGGATTACTGTATTAATTTCTCTGTACGTGGCTGATATCTGTGTACGCATCCGTGTTACTGCCCGGAGAAAACCCATGTAGGCATGGGGAGAACTTGCAAACTCCATACAGGAAGTGGAATGTGAGGCAGACATGCTAAATGATTAGCAGCTAATCAGTTCACCACAATGCCGCCTCCCTGTGTTGACATGTTATCATAAAATATTTAATCAGCTCCAGCAATTTGATCATCAAAAGGACACTAATTATTCAAAGTATTCATATGTGTGATAGAAAAGGCTCATCCTTTTAAATTTTTTTTGCTAGCCAGCAGTGAATATTCCACATTGTTGCACACTACAGCAGCAACCACATCGAAGCAGTCTCAAATAAAAGCCCTTTGAACTCAATTTAATGCTCTCCCTTTGCTGTAAATAAATCTCAGTCTGGCCTCAATCGGTGACACTCGTGTCGCTGAAATGTTTCCCTTCAGTAAGCAAAAGGTGAAAACTACTTGAGATTCATCTATTCAAGCCTTTCTGGAAAAAGAGTCACACACTCCCTGTGTTTTGTGACCTTGTGGGGACCAGCATTTCAGGTGCAGGCCTGTGATTTTGCGACTGCCCGCCACGACAGCGCCGACCCCTGCAGAGACGCTCATACGAGCGCCGCACTTCATACGACACCCGCGGGAGCCGCTAGGAATCCTCGTTGAGTGTGTGTATATATATACATACATATTTAATGGTGTTTGTTTGTTTTCCAACTCTTGCTCTGGATTTCTAGTTTGGCTTTGAAAGTAGAATTTCGTACCTAGGATGAAGGTAACTTGTTCAAACGAAGGTGAAAATATGTCGAGTACGATTCAAAGCTAATGTTTAAATGTGTAGTTTTAAATCTACAAGGGGATTTCAGTTTTTCTTTTTCAATTTACCTGCTTCCTCCTAAATTCTTTTCAATGCCGATGAGCTTTTGAAGCCCAGTCAGTTCACATAAAGCCCGCAAAACGCTCGCGATCACTTCAGTGCTCTCGAGCCAGCTTTAGTTTTTTTTTTTTAAATGTCTCAATGCTTTTATTTAGCATGTCCTTCAATCCATACTCATTAGCCTTGCTTCTTTTCTATTTTCAAGAAGCGAGCTGTGAATAAAAAACCCATAATGAGTTCCTCGACTAAGTGGACGTGATCATCTCTTTGCCTTCCAATGTAACATTTTACTCATTAGGGCGAATGATTCACTGTGATGGTTGCGTGTGTTCTAATGGCGGTTGGAATAATGACACGGAATCTTTTTCATGGCCCCGTAATCAAGCTCAGCAGCATGTTGGGTCCACGAAGCTTCAATTGACGCTTCGTTTCGCAAGGCAGAATGACCTTTGGAAATGTGAGACACTCGAAATCGTTGATGTCGCTAATAACGCTAATCATGCGCGGCCATTTTGTACACGATGGTTGAAATTCCACCTGAAACTTTTTTCAGATTCCCTGATGCCAGCATTCTTTGATCACCATCAGAGAAAATGCGGGAAGTCACGGCCTCCAGAGTGGCGGCCATCTGATAATCAAGCCGGCCGGCGATCCGCACTCACTTTCTTCCAACTATAAAAGTTGATGAATCAGAAGCGTCTGCCCTTCTCTTTTTTGTCCGTGCGCCGGCGGCCCGTCGGCTCCATTAGCTCACCACGTTCTTTTAATTTGAATGACAAAGATGGCCAATTGCTTGCTTGCTGTTCTCGTAACGACTGCGACAACTCAATTTCATTAATTAGGACAAAATATTGCTCTTAGGCTCATTTATTAATTTTCTATTGTTTTGATTCATTTCAAGACACCATAATTCAGTTTTCAGCTGGCCTGGGTTTGTGAAAAACGTCATGGCCAGAATCTGAAAAGAATACACCTGCGCTCCGTATCACGTCATGTTTCATTTCCATCAGTGTTGACAATCGATTTCCTTATTTGGCCGCTTCCACGTCCTCAGAAAGCATCAAGTGAGACTTTCTGATGGGAAGTCATCACAAAAACAGCGCCAGAGGGGAAGTTGGGCCGCATCGTTGCCTCAGCGGTAAATCACTTTCCCACAAAAATGTGTGCAAGTGATGTGATGCTGAGTCACCTGGCCACGCTTCAACTTGATCTATTTGGCCATTTTCACCGCACTTGAAACAAACGGCTTTGAAAGGCGCAGCGGCGCCAACCGGAGGCTCGTCCGACCGCAGCGTCCCTGCCAGGCGGGCCAGAAATCATGGGAACTGTCCCCCACCCACCATGCATCTGGGCTTCTTACAAAATAAAATAAATAAAAATAAATAAAAATAAATAAAAAAATAAATATATATATATATATATATATATATATATATATATATATATATATATATAATCACACATATATATAATATGATATAATATGATAATTGCAATCCCTCAGAAAAGCTTTAGTAGCGCAAAATCACCTCTCAGTGAGCGTGAAATATGGAATAAATGTGCGGCGCCACGTTTCCGTCTTGTTTCCTCTGCTTGCTTTTAATTAACCTCCTCTGCCATCACTCTTGCCGTTCTGTGTATCTTTGATTGCTTCGAAAGCTCACACTTGTGCTCGCTTTCATTGATTTGTTCTCTCCCGGATGGAGAAGCGGCTTTGCCGAGAATGTCAGTCATTACTGAACATTTAAGGCGGGCAAATTTGTGAATTAAGCGTAAAAAAAAAAAAAAAAAAGAAACAAAATAAAAACAAATGTCATCGAATCCGGCAGCGTGTGCACGGATGCTCGAAACGCCGTCATTCTCTTCCCCCCCTACGTCAATAAACAAAAGGCAGCCTGGAAGCTCTTTTCATAATTTATAACATCTTTATGAGACACTCTGCTAAACAACCAAGGGGCATATTTTTTTATTTAGTTTCTTCTAGAAATAAAGTCACCCAGTGAGCGTCCAATCATCTCTGTAAACAGTCTGCTCTCAGGCCATGCAGCTGGAAAAAAAAATCATTAAAACTCCTGTTCAATCTGTTCCAAACTTTCACATCTTCATTTACACCGCAACGGTTGAGAGATGATGCGGCTACTTGTAAATTACGTCATATGAAATTTTGCTTGAGCGACAACAATTGCTTTCAACACGACAAAAATGCAAGAAGGGAGTCTTGGGTCTTAAACATTACAGTCTGGCATTGGTGGAGCTAGTGGGGGGGTTACAGGGGCACTGCCTCCCCGCCCCTGTATTATACTTGGACCCCCCAGATGCCAGACTAGAAGTGACTTTGGAGAATTTTCCAATTTTTAAGGGAAAATTATTTCATTTGAATCTGCTGAGATGTTTTTTGTCTTGTTGCGAGGACCAGTAGAAGAATAAAATGAGTGAATTATATGTTTAGAAGCATGACGGCATTAGTGTTTAAAACGTGCCTGGTTCCATTTTCACGGTGAGTCATTGCGGCGAAGCTCCTATATCGTCTAAAGACAATTATGCACTTCTCTCCACTGAATTTGTCATCCATATTCAGATGAGTCGCTCCAAGACGCTTTCACACTGCCAATTGTCGCTTCGGGCATCCATTTTTTTTCCCCTTTGCTGAACCTTTGAGAGTTTTTCCCTCTGATGTTCATGCTCCGTATGATTCCTCTAGTGAGAGCAAAACAAGAGAGCCTTTCTTCGTCCCCGCGCAATCAAAGCGAGGAGCCGGTCAAACGTTGATACTGTACGTTCCATCGGGAAACATCTTTTGTGCACCTCAGCAGTCTTCAGAAGGGAAAATAAATCAAGCGGTCTGTCTTGGAAGGTCTTGTTGCACAAGTGGATGGATGGCCAGGGGCCCTCGCGTGCGCACGGCCTTTGTTTTAAAGCCTCCAGGACCCCGGCAGGACCCAGCAGGACGTGCGTCTCGTGACAGGCGGCGTGTCGAGGCAGAAACCCCGCCGAGCGGCCGGCTGCCAGGTTAAGTGCTTTGCACATCACCGTGGGGACATCACAGCGAGGCCGACAGGCAAAGTTCATGTTCGCTCTTCTTCACTCGACAGTCTTTGCGGCAGTTCTCGTGTTGGCCTGACATGAGCTTGACACGGAAGGGGGTCGCCGATAATTAACCAGTGGCATTTTGTCCGATCCATACTTGTGAAGGCTAGAAAAATATCCCACGTAGCATTTTGTGCTGCGAGTACACAGCCGGTCCAATTTAGATAACAAGACCACCAGATCCCGCCCCTACACAATATGTGCTGCAGAAGCATTTCGTTGGACACGGTGAGAAATGGGCGAAAAATGCCCATTAATTAGTTGTTGATGGAAAATGAGGTTCGCCATTTCTGCTATTAAAGCAGCCATCAAAATAATCTCCAGCGTTGGAGCTTCTACCGGCTCCCGGGATCGTCCTCATTATCGACCTCTCATCACCCCTGTTCATATATTGAAGGATCTTGTGGGATTTTCATTTACCTGGAACTCACAATTTTTTTGCTTCTAAATTCACGTTGGCTATGATTGCATCCCCGCTGACCTTATTATAAGGCGTGAGAGTGTCGGCGAGATGGAGGTGCTGGAGAAAAGAAATGGGTCGTCGCCGCCGCAGGTTCTCCGTCAGGCAAACGCGGAGCGGTTGGTCATGTGACTAATGCTGGAAACGGGGTAGCCTGCAAACAATCTGAAAGCGGCCGAGCGGGCAGCTCGCACGTCGTTTCTCGTCCATTCATTGAGAGAAGCAATTTAGCCTTTGTCTCCCCTGCTTTTTCATCTTTGCTTTCAGAAGCCAATGACGGCGTGACAGAGTTGAAAAGCTGTAGAAGATATAAAGCGGGATCAAAACCCGCGTTTACCTATCGCTCAAATCTTCTCGAGCGATCGGTCGCACCTGATGCATTCTACCGTCTTACGTTTCTTGCTCGTTACCCGCTATAGGCGTTCTTGTCCACCTCAAATGTCAAGTCAATTGGATTTATATAGCGCTAACGCGGCAGATTTTAGTAACCACCTTCCAGGTCTATACGGAGTCCCTAAAAAGAACCAACCGAGCCGCACAAGAACAAGCAATCTCGCGTGAGAAAACATTCGAAGCTGAGCAGGTAGGATTTTGAATCTGATTATTTTTAATCGAGGTAATTATCTAGTCTTGGGTAAAGTCTTGCTGGTTGGATTAGCATGCAGGGACAGAAAGCTTCAGAAAGCTTTTGTGTCGTCGTGGCTTGCAACAGAGGCTGAAAAGCTGAGCGTTAAATAAATAAAAAATATAAAAAAAAAGTCCCCCCTCTCAATTCACCAGGCCACTTCGCACCTGCTCACAGAATCAACTTGTAAATGCGCCGGGTTCCATGGCACATCCATCATTTCAGCAGCAACACTGGACGGACAAAACTGCCTTCAAGCGCTCTCCATGGTGCTGAAACCTAAAACCTCCATTGAGGCTCGTATGCTTTCACATGCAATGACATCAACTTGTCCAAGGATGCTACACACGTCTGCTTTTTATTGGATTGGATTTTTCCCCCCACCTGCCACTATTGACCTCATCCTATTAATTATGTATTTTTCTTTGGAACACAGCAACCAAATGAAAATCATACAGCACAATGGAACGACTTGAATATAATCTAACCAGAAAATTGCAAAAATAAAAGCAAAAAAAGGTAAATTATTCTATTTTTTGTGTGAATATAATAAAATAAGAGTTTACTACTGAATAAAATGTTTTATGATTACTTCAGAAAAATGTAATGAAATGCAAATTAACTATATAAACATTGATTACTTTGGTTTTTTAATAGTCTTTATTGAACGGCAGCAACGGAGGATCCACGAGAACCTGATTTATATTTTGCTCGAAGAAAATACTTTGAACGCTCGAAATGAAATGAGATTATAAATTTAAGCAAGAGACAAACGCCGTTCTGCTAAGTGCTTTGCGCTACAAATTGTTGCTTTCTATTTTATTTCCTTGACATTTTGTGCGTGCGTGGCTGAAATGCATTAACAGTATTAGGTGTGTGCATTTAATTCTCTGCAGCCTTTTAAGAGCCGAGATTTACTATCTGCTTGACGACATCCATTATTTATTGCTCTTTAAGAGCACAAAAGTGTCTTTGTGACAGTGGCTAATATCTAAATGGCCTTTTGGAGTGCAACCCCCCCCTGGCTAGTTTTCTTTCTTTTTTGCACACTTCAGGGCATCCTGTCACAGTGCATTTGTCTAATAGAGCTGCGTGGTTCCCTTTGTGACATTTATTGCCTTCGTCACCAAGATTTGCTGACCACAACAATGCAAGTGGACACAAAGCTGGATAAGGAACTGGACTCATCACCAAAATGTGAAAAAGGGTGAGACTGAACACTAAATCTGCAAAGAAAAATCAAAATCTTCATTGAAAGTAACACAAAGAATGAAGACAAGATTCACAACATGATCAACAATGAAGACTCGCGCCCAAACCAAAGCAAGGGAGCTAAATATAAACAAATTGATGAGACAACAAGGCACATCCGGACAAGGCGGAAGCTGATTGGTTGACTCCTAACGACAACCGCAGCTGACCAAAAACAAACGAGCAGGAAACAAATGAACATTTAGCGCTGAAAAACAAGACAAAACGAATTATAAACTGTGAATAAAAAAAACAAAAAAATAAAAAGATAAAAAGATAAATAAATAAATAAATAAATAAATAAATAAATAAATAAATGAATGAATGAATGAATGAATGAATGAATGAATGAATGAATGAATAAATAAATAAATAAACGAGACAAAACTAATTACAAACTATGAGTGAATAAATAAAAAAAATAAAAAGATAACTAAAAAATAAACAAACAAACAAACAAACAAACAAACAAACAAACAAACAAACAAACAAACAAACAAATAAATAAATAAATAAATAAATAAATAAACAAACAAACAAGACAAAACTGTGAATGAATAAATAAAAAAATAAAAAGATAACTAAAACAATAAATAAACAAACAAACAAACAAACAAACAAATAAATAAATGAATACAGTCGCTACGAGTCACTTGAAATGTGAACAAAATTGTTAATCGTAGGATGGGATCAAGAAATGGATCCTTGCGGCATATTTATTTTAAGACAACGAAACGTTGGGGCCGTTCCGTGGCAGCCAATCAGACCTTTTGTTTTCATATCGTGCGCCGCCAGATGTTTCACGTCCCGTATTGTGATTTCTTTTTTTTACGATACAAGCGTGATGTGCCTAGCGGCTAATATTACGTCCGCGGGCTACCTTTCAGTCTCTGCATCGGGGCTGACAAATTGAGGCAATTACTCTGATGAAGTTCAAAAATGACACCATTACGATGATGCAATAATGAGTGGGGAATGTGCCGCAAGGGCATCTGGCTGATGGATGAGCGCCTCCCCAGGTGTTGCCATTTTGTCCAAATAAACCCTCCCTTGCGGTCGACGTACGCGGTCCAGCCTGAACAAGTTGAACAAACTTTGGAAAAGACATTAATGACTTTTGGGATTGTTATCTCGCTTTGCTGTCTGCTTTTGTTGGTTTCGTTCTTTTGCGACACAACCAACGACTCGGGCCGCAGTCAATCTGACTTGGACTTTCTCCAATTCCCAGACCTCCTGGAACAAAGCGCCATTGGTCAAAAGTGTATTTTGATGTGAATTAGCACACAGTGTTCTGTTCTGCTAGATAAATTGATGCCGGTCCCATTACCTGAAATACACTCGACGCTCATTCGTATTGACCTACATCCAACCTCGTCATCATCTTTATTTTTTTTCTTGCGCTTTCTTTATGCCGTGCTAGTCTTTTGCTATTTATCTCACACGTTGACGTTCCAAAGCCATTACCTAAACGGGCCTCCGTGGCCACCATGGAACATCTGATAAAAAATAAAACAATTTAGGTGTTGCAAAGTCTGCGGCGATACCTCACATTTATTAGGGGCAACGTGAGACAATTCATCTGTTTGGCACAATTAATTCTGGTGGGGGGAAAAAAAATAACAGTGAATGCAAGCCAACTAAATAAAAACGGATTTAAATTTTTAATTAAAAGCAGCATTTAAAAAAAGGCTTTTTTTGTTTTTGCTTCCAGTTGACTGACCCCTGCCTCTCCCCTAACGACCCAGAGGACCGGTCCGCCGTCACTGGCCCGAGGGAAGGTGGGGGGGGTGAAAGGGGCTGCGGTAATGAGACAGAAGTGTACGTGAATATCGGGGCGGCTGATCCGAACGCTGGCTAATGTGTTTGTTCATAAGAGAGCACATTAGGACAAATGTGGAGGCAGCACGGAGCCCTCCAGGGTTTTTCTCTTTTCTCAACACTGATGGAGGCTGTGTGGGAGTCATCGCGTCCTTACAAAGAAAGTTATTTCGAGTTTTGTTCTTGTTGGGAATTTGCAGATTTCGAGGGTCACTGCAGCCAATCCACAGATTTGTATGGTTCAAAAGAAAAAAAAAAAATAATCTGCTTGACAAATGTCACAACTCACTCGACTTGAAGCTCTCAATCTATTTTCACCTCTCCGGCATTTGAAGAACTTGACTTTTTGCATGGCATGATGAAAAGGTCTTATCCAGAATTGCGGCTTAGCATGTCTCAAAATTCACATGAATGATTGAAGATGACCTCTCCTGCCCTTCTCACAAAGCACGCATGTTGCGTCATATTTCACGAAGACCAACCACGCGAGTTGTGAATTGCAAACGTAAATGTCACCATGAGAAAATGAAAACAGACCACTTCCATCAACGTCAGGTTAGAAGTATTGTCGTGAAAGTCAATTTGCCCAAATTCCTTGTCGACGACCATCTTGGTTACAAATGATGGTCAAAGTGTGTGTGCAAGGTACATCTGAGTTAATTGGAGGCATTTGAAGATGTGACCGCTTTTTATCTCCCGCGAGAGATTACAAGCCTGCTGTGCCCTAATCCCTTGACTTTTAAAATATCCCTTTAAGAAGGTGGCGAGATGAATTTTTATTGACGGTAATCCTGGACTGCGATGTATGAGCGTTGCCGTTTTACGGCATCGCTATCCTTCACCGAAAAAAACTGTGCGGCCTTTTCTTTTTTTTTTTTAAACTGAATCTTTACTAAAATGTGAAAAAGGCACATAAAGTTCATGTTAGACTGAACACTTAATTTGCAAAAAAAAATAAATGACATGAAAGACAACTAAGTCTAAACTGTAAAATAAACAAACAAACAAATAAATAAATAAATAAATATCGCTATCCTTCACCGAAAAAAAACAGCGCGGCTTTTTTTTTTTTTTTTTAAACTGACTCTTCACTAAAATGTGAAAAAGGCACATAGAGTTCATGTTAGACTGAACAGTATATTTGCAAAAAAAATTAAATGACATGAAAGACAACTAATTCTAAACCGTAAAATAAATAAAACAAAACAAACAAATAAATAAATAAATAAATAAATAAATAAATAAATGGATGAATAAATAAATAATAAAAATCGCTATCCTTCACCGAAAAAAAACAGCGCGGCTTTTTTCTTTTTTTTTTTTAACTGAATCTTCACTAAAATGTGAAAAAGGCACATAAAGTTCATGTTAGACTGAACACTAAATTTGCAAAAAAATTAAATTACATGAAAGACAACTAATTCTAAACTGTAACATAAATAAATAAACAAACAATCAATCAAACAAACAAACAAACAAACACATAAATAAATAAATAAATAAATAAATAAATAAATAAATAAATAAATAAATAAATAAATAAATAAATAAATATGTCGAGTAGCAGGAGGTGATAGGGAACGGTTTCACCTCTATAAAATATTTGCTGCGTTATTGACATCTTCTTAGCGACACATCAAGGCCGTGTCCAGGTGAGCTGTCAGCGGCGCGTAAGGGATGTCGTCGGAATCTCTTGATAAGCGCTGTAGCCAAACGGCTCCTTTCGCTGGAATGGCTCGGTGGGCTGCGCCACAAATGAGATGCGCTGATTTATGGGCGCCTGTGAGGATGGCTGCTATGAATCACCTCACCGGGGCATCCAACGTGGAGCTAGGCCGCACGGTCTGATCCCGAGACGTTCCCCGAAACGATCCTCGCAGGTTGTCATTATCTCTCGCGGATGCTGCCAGAAACATTTCTAATCCCGTAGCGTAAATAATGAATTAATAAAAAGAAGAAATGAGTAAATGAAGAGACATTAACAGCCGTGTCTTCATTCCAGGGAGACATCAAGGTCAGATCCGTTTAATGGCATCGTTAAGCATAACTGCCCATCCGCTGCTGTTTTGGGATGAGTCGCTTCTGTATCTATGTACAGATATCAAATATAGATTGAAGATATATGGAGTACAATATGAATTTTCGAGTTCATTGGCAGCTAAACTGCCACGGGCCATTCTGCTCAGCCTCTCATTTGTTCCATTTTGTACAATTGATTACGCACTAACTGCGGGGGTGGCCGCATGCGCATTAAATCTTTTTTAGCCTTTCTGAAAAATCATGTACATTTCAATAATATATGAACATGTCTTTCAGACACATTTATCTATTTTTTTCTTTTTATAAATGGAAGCCAAAGCCATCATCAGCTCCATCAGTGCTCAGAAACGTGCTGATGTTCAAAGCAGCGTGCTCACAAAGCGTCATTGGAGCGTAGGAACGACTTTAATCCATTTGCTGTGAAAAGAATGGCGGCGAAAGCATGAAGCAAATAAGCAATGAAGAAATAAATAAAACATATTCCTCACTCCCCGCTGTTCCTGCCTGTTTCTGCTGCTGCCGACCCGGTTTCATCTTTGATTGTCACGTGAGGCAGAAAAAAGCAGAAGAAAAAAAAAGCAAAGAAAGGACGTGTGTGCGAACCTGTCTATTAGCGGAGAATTATTCTGTCAGTCAAGTTGGGCCGGGATCCGACACGGGCGCCGGATGCTGCTGCAGGGCCACAAAGTGATTTGTTGCAAAAGGCCATTTAAATATGATGTGTCAGGCGGAGGCTGCTGTCACTTCTTCCAGTGGTCACTTTATTCCCCTGTCGCCGTGACGACAGATTTGATGGGCGCGCTCAGCCTTGTCCTCGCCGACGCCCCCTCTTGACCTCGGCACCGCCCGGTCCATCCCCTTACGTGGTCGCTATTGGTCAGCCACCGGCTAGGGGGTTCACAGACGGGGCATCGCACGTTGGAGACATCGGCAGGCGCTCGTATCCGCGAGCCATCGGTTCATCGACCGCTTAGAACATGTGCGCTCTCGGATATTTTGAAAAAAAATAAATAATTTTGTGTCTCACTGGAATACAGGAGTTTCCAGTTAACCGTTTGCTGTTTTCATAGTCTGTTTTTCTGGCTATGGTTCAAATACCGGGCAGCATGGTGGTTGAGCGGATCCCAGTCTGCCTCACAGTCAGAAGATCTGGGTGTGAATCTCGAGTTGAACCTCACTGGGATATCATAATGAGATGGACAATTTTTCTAGTCGGAAGTTATTTAGGAATCCTTCGAAACGGCCGCTAATTGATTTAGCATTTTAGCGAACCGTTGTCGATTCTTCCCCGAGAGACGATGAGCGACTTAAACATATTTGACGGGAACGACGTGGAACGCTGGTGGCGTTACGTTTCACTTGAAGTCTTTGGGATAATGAGCTTAAGGTTTTGGAGCCAAGTCGGGTCGGGCGCCACCGGAGGAAACAAGAGGACCTCCGGAGATACCACTTCTTAAATCATCATGTCACAAGTTTGCTCAGATTTAAAGCGCTCGCGAAGATGGAACAAATGAGGTTTTAAACGGAACCTAAGCAATTTCTCATAGTTCTCTGTCGAACGCCTTGCGCTTTTAAATAGAAACCGACAGCCGCTCTCAAAGGGACATCATGGCCATACTTATTTTAGGATCTAACTCAGCAGGACGTGAGAAAACTTTCTTCATCTTGCGAGTGGAACAAATCTAATTGCTATTATACTTGAATGCATTCACTTCAATTCTGATGCTAGCAACCACAAGCTAAACTTAATGGACTGAGGCTAATGATCACAATTTAGTTCGACGTCTTCGATGTTCGATGGCTGTCTTCTCTTCGGACTCTTCCTTGTGGACATCAAACTAAAGAAAAAGCAAGCGCCAGGCATTTATAGATGACATTTTGATGCCCACATTGACTCAATGAAGTGGGTCATTTTAATGAGAGAGCCAGAGTTAGCAGAATCCGTGAAAACGGGGTACTTTGAAACCCCAAACTCGTCTAGACACCCTCATCCTGTTACTCAAATCCGAACCCTGACATGGAATTGTAGCTTCCAAGTCTTGTTTGGAATGCTGCCACTTTGTAAACCAGTTGACCGGTTCAAAACCCCAAAGCAGGCTACTTAGACCCAAACCCATTCTCGAGAACCCGACTGAACTCATAAACCCAATTTGACCACCCTGCCTCCGTTTAAAAAGTTTAGTTTCTAAGCCTACACCACTATGTAAACCTAAGGCAGGCTTGAAAGCCTACTTTGAAACCAAATACTAACTTGAAACTCAACTTTGCAGTTCCAACCTGTGTTTTAAAAGCCTAATTTGCATTCCTACCCAGTGGATGACTTGTCTCATCCATAACCTACTTTACACAAACAGTGTATGGTAATTTTCTTAAAATTATGCAGTCTGACTCTTGTTTGAGTTGATTTTATTTGACTGCATCAAGACACATTGCGGGGACCTTGGCGCACGTGTCTTTTTGCCTTGTTATCATTATCACTGCTGGGTCGTCCTACTCGTCAGCGTCACGCCAAAATGGGTCATAACTGTCTCCATGATGAAGCTCCGCGAGGAGTAAATATTTGCTATTTTCTAGTAGCTACGCGCACGCTAATGATGCCTTCATTAGCATGCGCTCATTGTTCGTCTTGGTCCCTTCGTGGGACAGACTGCACTACATTTACATTTTGGGAAGCTGGCCAATTTGTCCAACGTGGAAGGATCGTGGTGCCTCCAAATTAGAGGTCACTTGCTGAATATCTTGCGCTGAAACCCGACTATTCATTTCATCAAAAAGCGATGTGGCAAAAGGGTTCAAAAACTCCACACTGGCTTTATTTTGCTACAATAATACATTTGTGACATGCCTTCAAACCACGTTCAGTGCGAGAACATTTATCAGTGCCCCAAACGTGTTCATCACTTGGTCCTTTAAGGGGTAAAGGTGGCTTACTCTTTTAACGAAATACTTTCTTTACCGCGGCCAGACAGCCACATAGACGCTCGAGGGAAAAACCCCGCTGAAAGTCTTTTACTGAGTATTTATTGCAGGAAAATGGTCTCCACCTCCCTCGGGCCTAGTGGGGGAAACCAAACAATTTGATTTGCTCGTGAATCCGCGGATGATGAAAGCTGCTATGATGAGTCGTAAAGTTTGTGAGGGCATCTGTCTCATTTCATAAACAGATGTTTCCTCTAATCCATCTCTTATCTGCTTTGCTGAACAACAACCCCCCCCCCCCCCATACCCCCACCCCTGGTGGGTGTCTCAGCGTTGGGTATTTGTGTGGACAACTCGGCGACTTCCACAGTAACCAAGCAAAAGTATTCTTTATCCCCTTTTCCACAAATGTACAAGTTTTGTTTTTCTACCCCCTTGTGCTGCTCTTATTTCTTTTAGGCTGCTTTAAAAGGCACAGCTTGGTCCGGTGAGTGACGTGGGTGTCAGCGATAAAGAGTTGCCTGACTGTTAACCGGCTAATCTCGGTGTGAGTTCTGAATTTGCTTCCTACCATTTATTTCTGTTTCTGTTCTTTCAATAAATCAATTAAATGTTGACCTGAATCAGTGTGTATTTTTGTGGTAAGATATATAACATTAGCTAACATCATTAGCTAGCTAGCATGCGTCAATCAACGAGGGCAAAATACATTTCACCTCAAAAAAGAGTACCGTGTTTTCCGGACTTTAAGGCGCATCGGACTATAAGGCGCACCTTCACATTTTAAAACTTTGTCTTTATATAAGGCGCACTGGACTATAAGGCGCACCATTAATGCATCATATCAGATTTTTCATCCAAATCAAATTATTCTCCATTTGATCTTTTTTATTTCAACTTCAGACGCAACAAATGACTTTATAATCACAAAATAATGATCCATAGTCTTTTTGATTCATGATTCATAGTCTTCACTTATGATTGATTTCATGACACAAAGCTTCGGGCCAGTTTAAATTTAGGAATTTGGTCCATATATAAGGCGCACCAGACTATAAGGCGCACTGTCGGCTTTTGAGAAAATTTTAGTTTTTTAGGTGCGCCTTATAGTCCGGAAAATACGGTAAACGCTCACACAAAATTCATCTGGGCCATGTTTTACACAAATACAATTTAAATATAACTATGAAGTCTGAAGTTGAATGGAAAAGTCAGCAGCATAACATAAAGGAGCTGAATGGTGACAGACTGCCAACCAGCTCAAATAGGCAAAAGAGTCGTTTGTAAACCCTGCGGTGATAACGAGTGCGGCTAGTGGCGTTCCTGGGATCCATTTGGTAATCAGACCTCCTTTCTTGGCACTGAATCAGGTGGGAGCAGTTGGGGATTGTCAGAAAAGCAGCAGCACACACAGATTAAACACACAAACGCCGTGCCGATGCAGTTTGACGGCCAGAAAACACGAGTGGCCGCAACGAAAGGGCATTTGCGAGCACGCTACGTCGAGATGCCAGTGTTGGCTTCGTGACATCACAATAGCTACGTGATGAAAAATAGCAGAGAATTCTGATGTTTTTACATTTTGACCTTGAAAAATCATTGTTTGCATCACGTCGTTTCTTGCTCATCGTAAACATGACCTGACCTCTCTCACGAACATTGAGAACAGCAAAGGTAACATGGTAACAATATGAGAATGAATTTTTTAATCTTAACCAACTGAATCTCCCGCTGACACGAGTCCCTTTGGGAAACGGTGATAAAAGCGCATGGAAATTCCATCAACATCTACTTAAAAAATAAAAAACAGTGGAGAAACATTGTCAACAAGAACCGTACCTATGTTAATGAAGGAATTTCCGAATGTTGTGTTTTTGCAACGGTGAGCGCTAATGAGATGCAGATTGACACAGCAGGTTGCGGGCTATGTGTTTGAAATGCTAATTAAATACAGTTATATGTCGGTCACATGGCAATTGCAAGACGAATAAAAAAAAAGAAATCAATCACAGGGGAACAGGAGAAACCACGCCCTCTTGGGTGAGCTCATGAATGATGCAACAAGAAGAGCACATCTGTGCCAGATAAGATCTGCCATAGAGGAATCGAAATTAGAATTAAGTAGTTATGGAGAAATGATGGTGAGTAACTTTTTTTTTTTTTTAATCTAGTAGAAATCGTGATTACAAATTTTATTACAACCAAATGAAAGACTTTAAGGTGAGCTGCACACTTGGCTCGGCCATCAATGCGCCATTGTTTGCCGACAAGCTTTTCTTTTCAATGCAGCCAAGCTGATTCAGAGGTCAAGCGATCTGTGAGCTGCCTCGCCAGAAAGAAGCAAGCCACGAATTAGCCTTCTAATTGGTCCACCGAGATGCTTTCTCCTCTGTGAAAATACATTATTCCTTCAAAAAGCACAGTGGGTGGAGCTTTAATGGGGGGTCACAGAAGAGAATGACGGTCCCCGAAGTGTTGCTCTGTCAAGCAAACATCATTTACCCTTTCCCTAGTCGATTCCGCTTCCCTTTGACATTGCAACACGGCGTATCTCGTCAATGGCGATGGCAGGTTGTGATGACTGACGCCGTCGCCTTGTCAAATTAGCCTGACGCGCCGTGCCGTCTCCTCTACAACGGATGAGTCTGCATCGGGGAAAAAAGGCTCAATGGCCATTGACACATTTGGAGGCGGCTTTAAGCAACATGAAGAGATTAATACCGAATCAATGGATGTTAGCATGTGAAAGCGCTCGGCAGAGCAGATGAACTCGACGATAATTATCATCAAATCTTCAGTCAGCCTCGCCCGTGCCCATTTTTTTACTTGTGATGTGTATTTTTGTCTCGCAACGTCTTTAGCTGGAGCAGGAAGTTGTTTTCGGCAGGAAAAGCACCTTCCTTAGACGGCATAAAGACTTGGAACATAAATGCGGCATTTAGCGGCAAAGACGGAAATTTAAAAGACTGCTGGAACTAAAACAAGCGGTCACAATCACCTTGAAAGTTTGTTTGCAAAGAACTGCAAAATCGCTTATGTGTAGCTCCTGAACGTTCACGCAGTTCAGTGATCAACGAGGTTTGCACGTGTCTCAAAGTGGGTTATAATAAACTTCCTATTCGGTGAACTCGTGAAGACCTCCTAATATCTGAGCCCAAACTCTCAAATTGCACATTAAACGAGCTGGAAATGAGTTTTCCGTTTTGGGAATAAACACAGCAAAGTGCCGTTGGTCTTATCCGGAGACGGCGAGATGGGCCGCGGCTCATGACAGCGCTCATCCCGTCGCGCTCGGCGTAACGAGATCAAGCGGCCACCTGTCTTTGTAATTGCGTGTCTCACTTCAGTCTAATCGCCGGCGACAAGGTGGCCCAGTGGACCGGCGAGTCGTTCCAGTGCAAGGACGGGTCGTTCCTTGGTTCTTTGGCATCACGACGCGAGACAAAATCTGCCGCCAATCACATGACGCTTGATATCACAACAAGAAGCACTTTGTCATTTTAATTCAACTGGAAGAAGTTGATCTGAGCTTTGGGGGTTGAATCTAACTTCCGTTATGTCTCGCAGGGATTCCAATCTTCTCTAGCAAACATTTCTACTTTTCCCATCTTATTTCGACCTCACAGTTAGGAGATCTGCTTTTGAATCTGTGAGCTTGGCTTTTCTCCAGATGCTTCTTCAGATTTAGCTCCATTGAAGACTCTTCGTCATCTGGTATAAACTCCAGCTTACCTACACCCCTAATGTGAGGATAAGCAGTGAAGAAAACAGATGGATGGACGGAATATTGGAATAGACAAATTAGAATATTTATGGAAAGAATGGTTAAGCGCATTCATTTAGCTTCTTTCATGGATCAGCTTTAGTTTCAAACGACGCCGCGGCCTTTTCCTTTGGAGAGATAAACATTTCCATCAGCGTCCCTATAGTCAGTAATCAATTGTTTTTCATTCAATTACGCTCGAAATGATTTTCCCCTCTAATAAAATCAATCTTTCACCAGCACCTGGCCGAGGCATCATTAAAAAAGAGAAAGCAAAGCGCTTCTCAATCGATACTTTCTGACATCTCTGTCTTATTGAGTGCCGCTTCGTGCATTAATGGACTTTGTTTGCCTGGCGGCGCTTTTCATTTCGCCGTACTGATTGTCGTACACGATGTGCTGATCGGAGCGCGCTATCGCCTCAGAGGTGGACTGACCCCCCCACCCCTCGACGCTCATGGGGGTCCGCTTGTCAACGGAAGCCTAGCGGAGGTGCTGTTCCGAGGCCAGCGCACCGATGTTAACAAAAATGGAATGGAGCGACTTTTTGGATGAAATGTATTTACCGTATTTTCCGCACTGTAGGTGCACCTAAAAACCTCAAAGTTTCTCAAAAGCCGACAGTGCGCCTTATAATCAGGTGCGCCTTATATATGGACCAATATTGAGCCAGTACAGCAGGGGTGTCCAAAGTCCGGCCCGTGGACCAAATATCTTTAATATATGGACAAAGTTTTAAAATGGGCCATTCATTGAAGATGCGCCTTAAAATCCGGTGCGCCTTATATATGGACAAAGTTTTAAAATGGGCCATTCATTGAAGGTGCGCCTTATAGTCCGGTGCGCCTTATAGTGCGGAAAATACGGTAGGTTGACTTGACAATAATCATTTTGCTTCAACTCTTGCTACTTTTTATACGTATTGTCTGGCTAGCTCATTGAGCCAAAGAATTTTGCGTCCTTGCGAGTGTCCGTATCGTCCCGGTGACTACGCGGCGTCTCCGATTTGATTACAGGCCTTATGTCACGGAGTGGAAGTGGCAGAGGGGACACAAGGCACGTTGTCGCGTGGCCAACTTGTCACGCTTCTCATGGCAGCAAAAGCAAAGGGCACCCTGGGTAAAATGTGTCGCTTCCTGTTCTGCCACATTTATTTATTTTGGTTCATCTTCACAACGACAAGGTCGTTTTTGATTCCAGCTTGCAAATCAAGTAAACGTGGGCTCAGACTGTTAAGCAGCAGATGTTTGAAGAATCAATGGAGCTAACGCTAAGCCTTTCTGTCTTATTTATCAATAAATCCATGTAATGATTTAGTTTCAGTGGATCTACGATCTTACAATCAAATCATCATGCTGAAAATATATAAAAATGTCAACCTGTATGTGAAGAGCTGTGTGACATTCCTAAGTGCAGATAAGTGTACCTCTCGCGAGCCTCACTGTTATAATTACACGTTTAAGCCAACTGTGAAATGATTTTGCTTGGTTATTGTAAAATAATGACACGGCTCAGAGATTGGGGACATTGTGCAAGCTTTTCAAAGTACAAAAAAAAAGAAAGACAGCATGCTATTTTCAATGAAACAGTCCAACTCGGATTTTTATGCAAGGACCTTTATGGCAGCTCGTGTCCGTCAAAGGGATAAAAGCACTTTGCTGATTGCGATTGCTCGTGCAACAATTTGCCGAGTGGCCTTGCATGAAATGAGATCCCACTCCAGCCCTAACATGCCGTTATTGCATTTCACGTGTGCCACCCATCCTTGATTGCATCCAGATGTGAGCGGGATGTAAGCCGTACCGGCAAATTAGCAAATGTAATAATCAGACCGTGCTCGGTGGTGCCGAGGCGCCGACGCCGCCTTCTCTGCGACGCCACCGCTTGTTAGCCGTGCATCAGTATGCCGGGTCACGCGCCGCCGGCCCTTCTCACCATCTGTCGTAACATTCCCGTCTCCAGTCGGATGAGCAGAGAAGTCCTATTTGTCCTCGCAATTGGTCACTTTATTGTGGAGAGGCGAAGTGTTGCGAGGCCAGCCATGGCAGGCGGGGCGGTTAATGAGAGCAGATTGACGCACAATAGCTATCCGTATTACGCTAATAACTCGAGCAAGCATCTTATTTATTTACCGTAGTGCCGCTAGACCCGAAACAAAACCCCAATCCAGTAAGAAGTTAACTGTTTTTATTATCGACAGTTGAAGAATACAATAATCATACTGCTGTCTCGCACCAATCAAGCGAATGAATTATTTGTGCTCACCGACAATGACTCTTATTTCCATTTTAACATTTTGTCCAATTTTCACAAACAGTTACTCAACCCAGCCAGAAGCTAGCGGATCAGTGAATCAATCAATATTCATTTCCCATTCTGTGATATTTTATGTGTTTGTTTATCCATCTTTTTATATTTAAAAAAATAATAATAGTCAGGTTTGAGCTTACGTGGGCACACAAAAATGCTGAAGTGACTCATCAACCCGTGTGCATTGTTCATGTTGGGCTTTATTCCAAACCATTTATCGTCACGCACTTCTTGTGATTGGAGCACTTTGTTTTTGAAACGCTTATTGTACTAACCACGAGCATGTTGCCATGTTATGTCCAAGCCTTAAATGGAATTAATACGGCTCTTTTTATTTTAAATGTAAGAAGAGACAAACAGAGCCCATGGAATTCATTGATTTCTTTTCATGAGGATTTTTTTTTTTTTAAGTGAAATATTTTTTGAAAGCATCTTTGACAGTGCGATCAATATAAAAGATGGAAATAGGAATTGTTTTGATTATTAGTGTGAAGACGAAGGCACACATTTCTGGCAACATTTCCTCATTTATTTTTAATGGCACATTCAATATTTCCATTTACATTGTTCCAGTTTGAAATTTACGTGATTCGGCTCATTCAAATCACATTGGAGGGATTTTCAACATTCCCAAGATTGTCACGGGTAAAAAAAAATATATTTTCACAAAATTTTTGCAAAATTTTGCAAAAATTACATTTTCCCTTTAAATTTCTACATTTTTCAACTTCCAAATTTCATTTTTCCCTTTAAATTTCTACATTTTCAACCGATTCAACCTGTTCCAACTTTAAACTGTTCCTCTTATTCCCACCTACTCCAAAACTTCCCATAATTAAAAAATTCTAAATTTTCAACTTGAAAATTCCCGCCAAATTTGATAACATTCGTTTTTCCCTTCTAATTTCTACATTTTTTTTTACTGATTCAACCCATTCCAACTTTTAACTGTTCATCTTATGCCTATTCCAAAACTTCCCACTTACCAAAAATTCAAAATTTTCCACACCAAATTTGACAAAATTTTGTTTTTCCCTTCTAATTCCGACATTACTTAACCCGTTCCAACTTTAGACATCATTCTATAACATTCCCCAAGTATTTATTCAGCTTCTTCGCCTTCACACTCAATTTCTCCAGAAACTGCAAATTCTCGTTGAGTTTGCTACAGTACGTTTTGAACTCACCCGATCCGAACCCCCTCCCCGAATTACCAAACTCCGAAACACAATGCAAGCTATTAAAACCTAATTCTCCGCCTAAAGCCTTGCACTATCCACTATTATGAATTATAATCTCGACATCTTCACATCCCGTTCATTTGAATCCCGGCTGCGCTCTCGCCCGAGGAATTTGCGCGACTCGACAGTAACAGATTCCGTCCCCCAGTGCGAGCGCGCACGACGTGTTTGCTTTTGGGCGATTGGAGTCACAAGGGCACGGACCGGCATCTTCCGAGCCCGTCGGGTTCATCAATCTTTCCGTTATCGTGGGACTGGTTTCCGTGCCGCTCGGCTTGTTTGGCTGAAAGGAACACGCTATCACTCCAGTCTGGCCCCTCCATCTCTCCGCGTATATCTCGGCGTTATTAATATATGCATGAAGCTCGGATGTGAGAGTTTAGTGAATGAAGCAAATAACACGGCGTTCGCCGGAGGGGCTTTTCATGCTCGCATAGGCGTCGGTCCTCAGATGCATGTCTGATAAGCAAACTTCTTCAAGGTTGATGTTCATTCTGTTTGCTTGTGTTTAAAAATAAAAAAAAGAAGCCGCATTTGTTGCTTCCTGACAAGAAAAGTCAAGACATTTAATTCTGGCATCTCGTAATTCCCCGAGAGACGCTTACAGCAGCTGCCTTGCGCTTACTTTTCTCTCGCAGCACGTATCCTGCCAGCATCTTTACCGGATGCTCTTCCCGTCAGAGCCCAACGTCTTTCCGGCTGACATTCAGCACCGTCCAACGCTCTGCTCGGAATGTTAAGCAGATACGACACGGCGCTTTGATTGTAAATAATTTGCCTCAAGGTTTGGAGGGTCACCCAAGCGAGGGGCTCGTACTTTCTCTTCATACCCAGGCCGTCTGTTCCCGCAGCTGCCGGCCGGCTCGCCGCTCAGACAGGTGTCACGCTCGCGAGGTGAAAAACACTACAGAGCTTGATGCAATTAAGCCCCTCGGCCGGGTAACTTAACCTACAACGCAGCCGGGAGCCTTCCCGCCTCTTCCAGGAAAGCCGTCTGCCCTCGTCGGAGCACTTTGACATGAGTGATCATCTCCGTGAGATGAGTTGACTCTCCGCCATGCCGAAAGGCGGGATCAAATCGATGGATTTAACGGCCTCTCCATACTGGAGTGGTTTACAGTCGTCAGAGAGGGGCAACGCACCGAGTTTCTCCTTCTACAAAAGTATTTTCCGTATTTTTCGGAGCATAAGTCGCACCTTTTTTCATAGTTTGGGATCGGGTGCGACCTGTTCTCAGCTTCTCGTTGGTGTTTGTCATACTGTATCGTTTAGCCTGTTGTTGCTGGTTCATGGCTGTTCTTGGTGTTGGATTTTGTCAAATAAATTTCCCCCAAAAGTGCGACTTATACTCCGGTGTGACATATATGTTTTTTTTCCCCTTTATTGCGCATTTTATGGCCTGTGCGACCTATACTCCGGTGCGACATAGTCCAAAAAATACGGTATCCATTTTATACATCTATTTTCTATATTTATATTTATATTTTAACATATAAGTATATATTTTTATTCATTCGTTCGTTCGTTTTTTGTTTTTTCGTTTGTTCGCTTGTTCGTTTGTTCGGTTATTTTTTTCATTTTTTTTTTTATTTCTGCAAGTACAACACACGTCTTTGTTTTAAAAGTCTTTCTTTCCATTTAGATTCAGGAAAAGAATTATTAAAGTCCATTCAGGGCACTCCAATTCTTGTTGAAGAGGCAAGGCTTCCTCACAATCGACTAAATTTTATGCTCATTTGTGTTTTCAGGAAGAAACAAATGGACCCTCAAAAGAATCAATAGTGTGCCGGAAAATGTCTTTGGCTGACATTTTCTGCGCTTTGATTATTTGATGAAAATTGCCAGCGTCGAGAAAAAACCTCATGAATGGAGCAAGAAATGTTTTTGCTAACGAAATAATCTCCAATTTTCGCATTGATAAAGTTCAAAGCGGTCGCCTCACAAAAGCAAAGTTTGAGATGATGGATGCCAGGCGCCGCCGCTCAGTCCGGTTCTCGCTCCTGTGCCGTAGGACAGGAACAAAACCACATTTTTTCCCCTCTATTTAATTAAAAGCAGCGCCAGCCGTATGTTGCATGATTAATTATACACTGGCTTGCGGTTGTCCGCAAACATTGACGGCACGGCGCTTTTATGTCACTGACGCGACCGGCGCCATTCATCACCCCAACGTAAGGTCACGCAAAAAGCTACATTGTCGCTGTGTAATTACACGTCCTCGTCCGTGTTCCCTTGGATTTTGACAAATACATTGGTGTCCATTTCCCCTGTTTGGAGCTTGATTAGTGGTCCCATAAGGAATTACAGCAATGTTTGCACCCGCTATGCAAGGCGGTAATATCAAATCCCAATGCTAAAAAAAAAAAAAAAAAAATGCCAGAAGACAAACGCGTCTTTCAAGGTTGAAAGAAAATTGTCGGATTCAGCAGTCTGATTACGGAGATAACTGGGGCATGATTTTTTTTTCTTGCTTGGCGCGCTGGGAACGGCACAGAAGGGCTTTTAGCTTTGGGAGAATGCCACCATCTTCTGACACCTTGACTCCATGATCAGCCAGCCGCGTCGTATTTGCAGCCAAGCGTGACAATAACCTTTAACATTATCATTTGCGCACATATTACACAGCGGGACAGATTGTCTATAGGCCGCCTCGCCGCCATCACTCACCCGCCGCCGATATCCCTCATCTCATTTTTCCCCCCGCGTTAAGGTACGCGACACCGAGCTGGTTTGCGAGCCCGAATCGTCCATCTTGTGAAATTTCATTTTCCTGCGTTTGATGACGCCTCTCTCAAGGTGAAATATGTTGCCAACGTTACAGGCATAATGTTCCCAGATTAAAACAAGGCTGGAAGGAGGGGGGGAGCGGGGGGCGGGTGTCAGAGAATGAAATAAAGTGAATCTTACCGCGCAGCTTGTCAAACATCATTAGCTAATGCAGAGGTTTGAATTACTGCACGGCCGTGGTTTTAAGGCTGTGTCTTTTCCGCTCCTGCCGCCAACCCCCGGGATGATCCATCACGAGGCCAACACAAATTGACACGCAATATTTGCAGCTGTGGTCACACTCAAGACTTTACACGATGGTAAATATTCAAGATTGTCTTCTACATAATGCGCAGGCTGCTCTATGTGATCACTTGAGTCTTGCTGAAGCAGCATGTGGCTCATTAGTCAAGGTTTTCTTGCACTTTTTACTCCGAGCTATTGTCAGGTATTTTTTAGCTTGCAAAATTACCATCATGGAAAAGTACAAGAGCTGCCTGCCGATAGTGATGGGCTATAAAGGTTTTTTTTTTTTTTTTAAAGCAGGTGGCAGTCTCCATTCCAAGTAACTGTCAACAATTGTATGTTTGCAATCACGAAGCACTTTGCTGTTTTAGTAGACAACAGATGGCAGCTGACATGTTTGTCCTTCTCTGTACAAGTGCTCCTCTTTCTTGCAAGGAATAAAGACAACTTGCTCCATTCATTCATCAGTTTTTTTAGCGATGTTGGTGAGAGAGGTACCGTTTTTTCCGGACTATAAGGCGCACCGGACTATAAGGCGCACCTTCAATGAATGGCCCATTTGAAAACTTTGTCCTTATATAAGGCGCACCAGACTATAAGGCGCACCATTAAAGCATCATGTCAGATTTTTAGTCCAAATCCATTTTATCTTTTTTATTTCAACTTCAGACGCAACGAATTACTTTATAATCACAAAATAATGGTCCATAGTCTTTTTGATTCAGTCTTCAGCGGGCCACTTATGATTGATTTCATGACACAATGCTTCGGGCCAGTTTAAATTTAGGAATTTGGTTCATATATAAGGCGCACCGGACTATAAGGTGCACTGTCGGCTTTTGAGAAAATTTTAGGTTTTTCGGTGCGCCTTATAGTCCGGAAAATACGGTACATGTTGACATCAAATTGACTTCACACTCGTGTCTACTTTTCTTGAAGAGTAAAACAAAGAGCTTGTCTGCCCGCTCGGTGTCGGCGACGTGGTGCGAGGGCCCGTCACAGATAATAATCGACTGCACTCCGCCGCTTTGGAGATGCACTTAATTAATCCAAGGAGCTGAGGGACAAGCGCAAGTCCAGGGAGCTTTATTGCCAGCACAATTAAAGATGCCCTTCTCGTCGCCGCAATCGATAGCGGCACAGGACCCGGCCCGGGTCGCCAAAGTTGCCGCAACATTGTACGGGCCACTGGGAAGGACAAGCGGGGGAAGTGTTTGCCATCCCTTTGCGGCCAAGTACGTTCTGGAGACAAACGTGGTGGGACGCAACTTACTTGATGATGTCACGACGAATTGTTTTGACGGGTCAGGCATTCTGACCCAGTTTTTGGTCTCAGGCCAGCCTTACCTAACCCAACACCACTTCCATTATGTAGAAAACTCAAAATATATTTTACCGAAGCATAAATTCATCCATTTTGAATGATTTGCTGGAATTTGGTCTTTGGAAAAAGGAAATCTTCAGTTCTTGACTTTTGCAACATGGATGTTTTCAGAGTAGCATCTTATTTGTGATGAGGGAGCACTCCTGCACCCAGCACTGCAACTTAAGATGAATATTTGAATATTTTGGATTTTTTTTAATGAGGTAGAACAAGATGTTGCCTTTCTAAGCATCTTAATGAGCTCATTTTAATGTGTTTCCATCCTGAACCACACAAGACAGAAATTATGGTATTTATTAATGTATAATTGCATCCCCGAGCGCATCTTGAAAAGAAAAAAGGTGGGGGGGGGATCACACACACATATTTATATAAATGCAATTGCAGGGGGGAATATGGTCTTGCCAAGCACGTTTTTGCGTTCTGGAATTGAGCTCCAACGCGATCAAAGAGACAGTCTAATGCTTGGAGACACACGTAACGACTCCACTCCCACTGCCACTGAGGGTCTGACTGGAAAGTTTGCAAGAAGACAAAGTGCTCGTCTAGATTGTGCACACAAACAATCTTCACGTAGTCTCCCGGCTTCCGCGCTCATTGACGTGCCGACCATAAAGCGTCTGCTCGCGGCCTCGTAAAGCAAAAGCATAAAGGGAGGGGCGAGCCTTTAGTGGACCTTGAAGGCCTCCCATCAAATAAACACAGCATCCTCCCGTGACTCGCCCCCCCCCCCACACCCACACGGCATCTGTGCACATGCGTTCCAGGCCTGTAATTATTCCGTCTGTCACGTTTCATTATCTCCATCTGAAAAAAAAAAATGCATGATAGGTCGTTAGCACGGAAGCATTAACGTGTTTTATGTGACGTTTTAATTTAAGGAATGCTCTTCACTCTCATACATTTGTAGTTCTATCTTGGCAGCTGATGGGAAGTTTAGACAGATTGATTTCTGTTGGTTTTTACACAACTGTGTTGTTAAAAGGCCTTGACTAGTCATCCGAGTGTTTGGAAAATGTTTGATACAAAGGAACATTTTTGCAATGATGCTGTTTTGGCACGGTGGCAACTACGACATTCTGAAAGCTAACAAAAGAAGCTATCAAAAAATACAATCTAGATGGAAATTTCCTTATTTTATTTCGCTGAACATTAGTTGCGATCGCACGAACAGACCCCCCCTTAAGAAAGCAACAAAAGCAAAAGCTTTTATTTCCAAAGGCCACCAATCCAATCTAGTGTCACTGAAGACAAAGCCTTTTCTCCTTGATGGGCTGGCCTAATTAATGGCTGGCCTAATTAACACACTCCCATTTCATTGGCTGCAAAGTGCAAAGCGGCAGCCCCATTATCCCGATGATAACTCAAGTGTCCTTCCTTTCATCTGAGCTCTTAATGCTGTAAAATCGTAGCGCTGATTGTCCAATTTGCAAGAGTGCTCCAGGACCTCAAGGAGAGTAGAGCCGCAATCAGCGAAACAAAACTTACTTTTTGCCAAGAAAAGTTACCGATCCTTCTATCTGATCACACTTAACGAGCAAAAAGCCGAGTAGCTGCTGTGATGGACAAATGAAAGATGGCCGTTCCCCTGCATGGACACAGAAGACAGCTATCGCAAGTGATATCTGTCAGAAAATTGTTTCTGATGTGAGTCGCCTGAATCGGAATGAGATATGGTACGCAATCAAATGAGATCTGAGACAAGAGAAAGATAAAAAACGCACTCTTGATTGACACCATCTTGAAGAGAGAGGTTGTCCAGAGTAATACAATAATATATATTACAAAACACTCTGTGAATACTGAATATAGAAACACCACCGGCTCACAAACAGACCATCGTTGACAATTTCTTCTTTTCAAAAATATCCTTGACACTACATTGTAGAAAGTGAAATCTTAAATTAGATATCATTTCTTAAAATAAATTATTATATTGAATACAAATTTAAAATTATTTAATTTAATTATTTAAATCATTTGAAATAGTTTTAAATTATCTAAATTATTTTATATTATTAAATATATTAAATATTTAATTATTTCTTAAGACCTAAATGTGCTTATTTTGCCGTGCTGTTATATTTATTTTTAAGTTAATTTGCTTATTTTGCTGTGTTAAGTTATTTTTATTTTTAAGTTAATTTGTTTATTTTGCTTTGTTAAGTTATTTTTACTTAAAATAAAATTGTCAGGCAAAATCATTCTGCTTGTTTCGAGATACTTATTGATTATATTATTTGATCTTATATCAATGCGTATTAATTTCAAGTACTATTAAGCTTAAAACAAACACTTTTAACATTTTAAGATGACCGTCCAATCACAAAAGAACCAGAAGTGTTGTTTTTATATGTCGAATTTGCTTATTTTAAAATTTTAATTATTACATATCAGTTGAAAAATACAAATTTCAAGATTGCTGAAGATATGGCCTATTATTATTTTCTTATTTTTCAAAATCTTCTCAAGTAAAACTTCTGTTGGCAGCTAATTTTATTTTAACTATTATTGTCCTCAGTTTAAAATTGTTACTTATTCCCAGTGTAATTTATGCAGTGTAACGAGCCACATGCTGCTTCACCGAGACATTTTAATACCATCGCCCTTGTAAATGTCCACTGCAAAGGCTTTTAAAGTGAAGCGTGGTAACAGAGCTTCCAGCAAGCGCGTGGGAAGTCATTTGTAATGACGAGACGCGATGCGCCCAAACAAATCGTGCGCCCGTCTTAATGAAACAGCTCTGACAGTTTTCTTTCATGTTCTTACGGGGCTTGCAAGGAATCCACACAGCTCGAGCCTGCAGATCTTATTGGTTTTATTGCACGGTGCCAAGAGGCTCTGGAATGTTTGTGTTGGTTTTTATTTTGGGGGTGTCCAGAGGCATCTCTCCTCACGCCTTACCGCCGAAGCGTTTCTTCACGTCCGTCCTCTTTTTGCACCGAGCAATTTGCCCCAACGTGTGATATATTGACTCTTGTGCTTAATCATTCACGAGGGAACGTTCCGAGCAGCTTCGAACGAGGCCGAGAAACAAACTATTTCCACCTCCGATTTATCGTTTCAGGCGGTTATTAAAACGTCACGCAAAAAGCCATTTACCGAGCTGGACGGCAGCGAGTGTTTGTGTTAAAACTTCAAGCCGGGGTTTAAACGGTTAAAATATGAGATGTTTTAAATCAGGCGTGCGATGCCTATTTGCATTAGCGCTCTGTCTTGACGCGGCTTGTGGACGTTTCATCTCGGTGAATACAAAAGGTGAGGCCGCAGATCCCGGCGGGAGCTAATCCACCGCATCCTAAAAACCCCACCAAGGTCATACCTACAATATCCGTCCTCCTCCCAAAACGCTTTCCCCTGATAAGTGCGACATGATGTAGAGCACACGGCGGCGCCTCAATAAATCTCGTATCGACACGCTCTTATCGTGTCCCGCCGCTGCTGATAGTCTTCTTCAAACTGAGGACAGACAGACAGGAGGGGGCGAGGGAGGCGGTGCTGGTTGTCCAAATTGCTGATCCAGATGTTCTATAGACGGATCTTCAGATGTGACACTTGAAGGTTATATCTCTTGGCTGGAACCACCCCCGGCTGTGCTTACCACACCTCCCATTAAACATTCATGAAGCTTTAAAGTTAAACAAAGGACAAAGGTGCCAAACGGCTTCTGTTTAGCCAAAGGAGGTAAAGGTAGGAGCCGTGTGATTGGTCGAGACCATTTAAGTTATCTCGGGCTCTTTGCTGGTCATTTGCAGCTTTCTTTATTCAAACAATTTTAGCTGTGTAATGAAAGTTCCCAAGAGTGAGGCAAATCTGTCAAAATGAAAACACAGACGAGCAGCATGCTGCGTGGCAAATAGCCAAGCGCAAATCCAGTCGACTTATTTTTCGACTAAAAGTAATCTGTCTCCTTTAAAGGTGGCCGGGCGTCATCTGGATTCAATGGCCCGTCTTTGGTCTCATGCATAATGCATGGCGGCGGCAGGAGGACGTTTATGAATGTGAAAGATGTGAAGCGGATTGACGAGGGCCAGTCGTGCCGCTACCCGTCGGCACACTGGCACGTAAACGTCCTCAAGCTTTGGCGGTCAAGCGATACTGAAAGCACGTAAATACACTTGAATATTCTTTATGAAATATGATTCTTGCCACCATTGTTGACCTGGAGACGATTTCAATTGGATCGTAATCTGAGGCTAAATCATGGTCAGGATTTTGAATTCAGGTTAAGTTGGGGCTCAGCGTTGAAACCTCACCCTCACCCGCTATTCCTCCCCCGGTTGGGAGCCGTCGGAAACGGTGTGCGAGGAGGCAGAAGAGGGGCAAGCGCGGAGGCGTCCGGGCCAGGCTGGCGGCCAACCCAGCGCGCCCGGCGGTGCCCTCCATTCTTCTGGCGAATGTTCGATCGCTGGACAACAAAATGGATTACGTTCGCCTGCTGAGGTCTACGAACCGGACGGTGCGGAACTGCTGTGTGCTCGTGTTCACCGAGACCTGGTTGTACGAGGGGGAAAGTCGCGAGGAGGTGGAATATGCGTCTACATCCGAGAAGAATGGTGCCGGGCCGTATCTGGCCCCCGGGCCTTGAGTTTGACACCTGTGATTTAGGGTTTCAAATGAAGCCTTTAATGACTCGAGATCCATCGTGAGCGTCACAACGGAAGACCCTGAATCCATTCTGGGTCGTTCGTGTGAGAGTTGTTGAGCCAGATGTCCAGGTTGCAGCCAGCCGCTTGGATGTAGATAGATTTTTTGGGCTCACCGCGCAGCGCCCGATCACCACTTTTATCTTCTCTCTTTCATCCCTCATCATTTTGCACTCCCTGGCCTCTCGGCATATGACAAGCGGGCTGCTTTGTGCGACCCGGCAGGCGTACTCATCCGGGTTTGGAGATATCCGCATAATTACACGAGTTACTCTTCTCCATCAGCGACCGATCGGCTGTGATTTACCGAGACGCCGTTGCAATTCAATGGCCGCCGCAGCCTTGGGTACGGCGTGCACAACAGCTTATCTGGCACCTCTTTGAGTGCCCGTCAACTGAATGGCGCCTCATTGACATTGTGTCGAATGTCCCGCGCCTAATTAAACACTGAATGACCCTATTTGGACACGCTTAGTGGAATGGCGCTTAACCGAGGCGCCGGATAGATCACGGGAGACCAGCCTTGCTTCTGACCTCTGGAAGATACCCGAAAAGCTCCTCAACCAGAGGACGCGTGTCAACACAAAACACTGATCGTCTTTTGAGTTTGGAAAGAAGTAGATCTGAGCGCACTTCTACGATGACACTAAAGTAATTTTTTTGATGATCTTCATTGTATGACTTCTTTAAGTAACCTGTGAGTGTTTTTTATTTTCCATAGTATTTCATTGATGGATGTAAGACCACAACAACTCATTAAACAAAAAGGCAACCAAAGTACGTGGAAAAATCTAAATACCAAATTAAATCTAAATACCAAATTGATACAATCGTTAAAAAAAGTCACAATGACAAACAAATGAGTGAGCACAAGCTTGGTATGACATGAAATGACAACCAAACGACGGAAACTAAATATACAAGCTAACTGACGAGGCAACGAGCCACACCAGGCAAGATGTGAGCAGCTGGAGCAAGCCGATTGGCCGCAAGTTATTTGGGTTCGCCGCGTGGGCCCGTTACTTTTCCAAATGTATTTTCTGTTCTTTTAACCTTCCCAAAGAGATGAGCTCATCTCCAGACATATGAGTTTTAAATCTGCCAAAGGAAAAAACAGTCTTGTGGGTGTCTCGCAGAGGATGACTTTCTAATTCCTCATCTTTAAAGTCAAAGCTGCATAATGGAAGACATTGAACACCATCATGATATGACTGATGAAGACAAAGCCAAATGAGCATCTGGTGAACAGAGTAAAGCTACAAAGAGTGAAGCTACAAAAATGTCCAAAGAGTTTTGCTTCCCTCTGCTGGCCAATGTCAAACTGGTAACACTGTGAAAAATCCTTGGAACTGTATCAGGGGGGCAAATTAAGGGTGAGGATTACAGTTCCAAGTCTTGCTAAGTGTCCGGTTAAGAATTACGATATTTTTTGCTATTTGTACATGACAAAAAAAACGAATTAATTATTGCGAGAACTTGAGAAAGATGAAATATGCAATATGATAATGATATTATTATATTATATGATATTACCCTAACCCTAACCCTAACCATTATCTGAACCGTTTCTCCTCACGAGGGTTGTTTATTGTTCATTTTGGTGTTTCAAGCCTTGCTTAGGTTTTTCAAATGAGGGTTTCAAACCAGGATTTGGTTTGCAATTAGGGTTTCAAGCCAGGATTTGGTTTGCAATTAGGGTTTCAAGCCAGGGTTAAGCTTTCAAACATGTGTCTTGGCTTCAGTTTGCCAGTGTTCGGTTTTTAGGTTTCAATCCTTACCGCCAAGGCTACAGTTTGAAATGTGTGTTTCTCGCCAGGGAATCCAGAGCGGACCTGTGGTGGTTTTCATCTTCCAGGAGATGGAGCCAGATTGTCAGTGGAGAACTGAGCTGGCATTGAGGATATTTTCTATATTCCAGCATACGTTGCCAGGCCGATGTACGACAAGAGCAAAAATGCTCTCCCCGTCTGAGCTTTTTTTTGTCCATTACACCTTAATTGACAGAAACGGAGAAGCACGCTGGTGTACGTTACCTGGATTTGATTCAATCTGACAAACTAATAGCCAAGCGCAGGCAAAGGGAGTAGCAATATGCATCCAATATGTTTTTGTTGTTGTTGTTGTTGCCCATTTCATCTCAGCGCTTACATTTCCCCACAGGAAACAGTTCAGAAGGGCCGACAATTTGTTTGCTCGTTAAGATGCCAATTCACAATGGCGCTTCTGGAAATTACAAGGAACGAAGCGACGTGCTACACCTTCGCTGCGTTCCCTTTGTGCTTGCCGAGTCATTCGACTAGCCTGAAGGGATTCGGCTGTCTGTGTTCACTGAAATTGCCCGAAAGCCTCGAGCCAGGTGCCAAGAAACATGAAGGCTAGTAAAATAGAAGTTGGTGATCATCCTGGCACGAGGCGATTTCAGGACGCTGACCCGGGCCACGGACAGGTTGCGGTTTGAAGTCACACCCTGCAAGGCCATCTGGACCGTTCAGATTTACTCCCTCGTGCGCCGTTCTGCTTCCCGACGGGGGGCTGCGCTCTCCACCTGTGCTTTCAAGAACATGCATGCGAATATAGCATGTGGTCAAAAGTATCGGGGCACAAAGCCATCCAAAGCCCATCGCCATTATCTGATGAGCAAAAACTCACTCGTGATAGTTTAACAGATAGCTAGCTATGCTTATGTCATTTTGAGTGACTCGAAAATTTCATTTTGGTCGTCTCTTGGAATGCTTGTTGGCACTCAATGTTGTGTGTGTGTGTCAGCTTATTGTCAGTGAGACTCCAGTTATTCCACAGCCGTAGAGCGCCCTCATGCGATCTAAAGTGAAAATAACGTGAAGTGATCAACTATACTAGTAAGTAAGTAATGTGTTAATTGTCAAGTAAAAATCTGTGAATAATTTCACATATTGGTCGCTCCTGAGTATAAGTCGCACCCCCACCCAAACTATGACAAAAAAACGCGACTTATACTCCGAAAAAAAAAAAAATATATATATATATATATATGCGACTTATAATCAGGAGATATTATATATATGTATACAGAGAGAGCGAAAGAGAGAGAGAGAGAGAGAGAGAGAGAGAGAGAGAGAGAGAGAGAGAGAGTGTTGCGCACCTTTATAATTCCCGTGACATCTCTGATCATTTTAGTTAGCCCACCCATGGCATTTCACACAACAGATTAGAAATAATAATAATAAATATATAATAGCTAGAATATAAAAAGTTATATAAATATATATAAATATAAATAAATAATTTAATTATGTGAATCATTTATAGAAAAATAAAAATTTGCTTCTAGTCTTGCTACTTGTTGTTCTTTGGATTCATACTTGGGTTAAAGATGACAAATGTGAGTATCCGAGGCGCAGTAAAGATCATTTCCACATCAACACCGCAGGATGCCGCTAAGCCTCGCAGTCACGGCTTCTGTCCACGGTTCGTCACGGCAACAGTTGCTCAAGCGGAGTCCAAGATGGTCTATCTGCTAACTGTAAGCCTTTTCAAGACAACGCACAGCTAGAAACTAAACAACACACACATCCATGTTTGGCTTCTTCTGCTTGTACGAATAATGGGGAGCCAGCGGGAAATGGCCAAAAGCAAAGTGTGAACACATGGCCGATGGGGCTGGAGTCATGCATGTGCAGGTGTGAAAGCAAACGCCGTCTGCCGACACCCATCTTCCAAAAACCTTGACGCCGCTTGCAGTAGAAAGGTGTCAGGACGCTCTGACGGAACAGATGCCTGTGGACCCAGGAGTCCAAAGATCTGCTGAATTATTGGATCTTCTTCTTCCATGGTTACACTTTGACGTCAGATGAAAGCTTCTGGGGAAATGTCTTGGTCTTTTCAAATACAGGGTACAAGACATGAACAAACACGACAGGTGGGCCGCATAGTGACATTTCGCTTTGCATATTTTAGTACCGTGAAACGAGTACCAAATAACCAAGCCGAAGCTTGTTTCCGGTGAGTCTGCAGGGGGCATAAAAACATTTTGCATTTTCAAGCGCCCGCTCAGCTATAACGCTACAACGATGTAAATGTTTGCTAGGTTGAAGCTGAATCTTTGGAGGCCTCTTGCACGAGTAAATGTAAATGCCTGATGGAAGGTTTTGGATGGTTAAAAAAGACTCTTGATCTGATCAAGCAAAGTTATAGCTAATGCGAGCCAGCGCTGCTGCACCAACATCTCTCAGCTGCTTCGCCATTGGGGGTCATGTGTCATGTTTTATTCCATGTGACATGCAAATGCCTTTCTAACATCAAACGCGACATGTTCTGCTTAATCATGCACTCACATGGTGCGTCCAGATAGAAACCCCGAAGAGAGGCGGCCGCTTTTTCCCCGTCTCTTTTTAAAGCTCATCGTTGGCCGCTGAGGTCCAATTAGTTGGAACATTTGTTGGACCTTATTAATGGCACTTGGATCAATCTTGCTTCCCGCAGTCAATAATTTACTTCTTACGGAAAAGAAACAGCCCCCAGAAACCTAGAAAGCAACTTTTTCTTCATTTTATTATAAAAATAAGTAGAAAAATATAAATATAAAACAATATGACTCGGCATTCAAGCAGCATGAATCCAGTGTTTTCCTACAACTTACACTTTCTGGTTACATGTTACGCCTACAGAATGAAATGACTCCAGTTTGACAAATAAACTGCACCAACCGTTCACACGGACATTGCTCGTCAGACAAATAATAGCAAAGATTATATAGAATGTTTCAAAACACTTTGTACATGTACACTTTTTCCATGGAGTGACTGGGCTTCCAAACACAATCCAGTGCCATTAAACATTGAGAGTATACAATACTGCTATCGCTCTGCTCGGTTACAAAACACATTTCCACGCCATGTTCACAAAAAAGTCCTAAAAGTCAAAAGGCATCATTACTTATTTTTGACCAGAAACAGTAAAACTTGGAGAACTGGACCGGCACAGTCAAGTTTGAGTTCCCAGTGGCAACGGTGTGTGCAACTACGTGCACGTGTGAGAGTCAAACAGACAAATTGCGGACTAGCGCACTAGCTAGCGCATCGGACATGAATAGATAATTAGCTTGATACATAGGTAGGCTGACGGTACACTTGCTAGTTCGCAGGCTAGCGGGACATTGAGCGTGTCCGGCTAGCTTGCAAACTGGAAAAACGGGGTCAGGCTCCCTCTAGGTCTCCCGTCCCGGACTTCTTCCGATGTACATTTCTGCCAGCTTCTTGAACTGCGGTCCCCAGCTGCTGAGGTAATCATAATCCTGGTCCCCCTCGGTGGCGGTGGACTCCAGCGAACTGAGCGATTCCGCTAGCGAGCCGCTGCCTTCGTAAGCGTACGTGGCCAGCGAGTCATAAGGGGGCGCGGTCGGGTCGGAATCGTTCTCTTGAAGCCTCCCGTTGATGAAGTCTCTGACGTTTGTGTTATCTTTTATGGGCGATGTCCTCCGAAAGGAAAACAGCATTTCGGGGATGATGTCTCTGCGTAACTTGTTAGCATCCATCACCTCGGGGTTGCGTAGCGTCCCTATGTCGAAAGCCTGCGTGTCTTCCTCGCCGCCGCCTTCGTCGTTGTAGCTGACCACGTTATCCCGGACGTCATCTTTGGAGATAATCAGAGGCTCTTTCTTCCTTTGCCTCTTCAGGGCGGCAAAGAGAACCACGATCACTGCACAGAAACCACGGGAAAAGAAAGGCTGTTATTATATTGCCTCGAGATACCGCAAGACGGAGGCATTAAAAGTGAAGACAATTTGCAATTCTAGTAATGACACACGAATTTGATGCACAATTTGTCTTTGCGGGCGACATAAAATGATGTGGTGGGCCGTATCTGACCCTTGAGTTTGACACTTGTGCAGTACACCAATGAAGCTCTCTCCATCATGAAAGTAGCCTGCAAGGGATGTATACATGTTCAAATAAAAATAAAGCAGCAAAGAGGTAAGTGCTAGCATGCTAATACGTATCAGGCATTTGCGAGCTCCAATGTACAGAGCGGAAAACACATTTACTGCCATTGATGAATCCTCACCATCGCCCCAGGCATACGTCTTCTATTATCAAAGATGCAGTGAGAAAGCCTTTTCTTTCTTTTCCCCTGAATGGCGCGTCGATTGTATAAGATGCACTTTGCTCGGAGGATACTTTTAATGCTGGCCGGCGGACAACCTCTCAAATCTCCTTTCATTCTTTTGGCAGCATCCACGGAGTCAGCGCTTACCGAGCGAGAGTGGAAAACAATCTCTGAATTTCCAACGAGCACGAGTCCTTCACCTTTTCCGTCCTCACTGCGGGCGGCGTGGTTGTCCACTCGCCCCCCGCCTGAGTGTTAATTACAAGGCGGTGCACATAGGGTCGGACGAGGGGTGCAAGGTGGCTGTTTGAGTGGCGCCTTGTGATCATTTCTGACGGACGTGACAGAGGGGACATAATGAGGAGAATACACACCGTGCTCATGTCCAACTAGTGGAGCCGAGCCGAGGCCGGTGTGATATTATGTTAAGCAAGAAAACTGTTAGATGGCGAGCAGATCGATGTTGTGATGGTTCGCCGATGAGCTCTAGATTGACAAAGTAGCATGTGGCTAAAGGCTGATTGGGGAAAGATTCTTAAGTAAACACACTGCAACCAAATTAGGTCAAACTCCGTATGTTAGGCAAAAAAGTTTTTGATTGTTCCAACTTACTGAGTAGAATGATGACGCAGAGTAATATAGCCACCAAGGCGCCGGTGGTGAGCCCGTCAGAGAAGGGCAGCACCTCAGGATTGCAGGACTGCATGTTGCCACGGCTATCGCAGGCGCAAACGCGCACGATCAACGTGCTGGTGCTGCTCTGGATGGGGTAATCGTTGTCCGAGATTACCACCGGCAGAAAATAGACGCTCATCTCGCGCCGGCTGAAGCCTCCGCGTCGGGTCAGGATATTGGCGGTGTTATCTGCAGGATGAAGAGAACTGAATGATTATCAATCTTTTGATAATCACGTCGTCAAAAGTGGCAGCTGGATAGAATTGTCAAAAGTTTCTAACCGTCTTGGTCACTTATGGTAAAGTTCGGATTGTCCGCCTTTATACTGAAGACAAACTTGTGTCCGACCAGGGGCTCGTCTGTGTCGACAGCACTGATGGTTTGAATCAACTGTTTGAAAAAAAATAAGTATTAGCAAGTCTGGTAAATTAAAATGATTGATAGATGACAGGGAGAAGAATGATCGGCAAATGAGCTCATTAAAGAATTAGCTGCCTCTCGTTTGGCTCGGCTATGAACAACAACAATCGTTGGATGGCGACATGGATGTGTGACTGCGCAGCGCTAACGTGCTAACAGCCGCCCTCTCAATGTCAGCGAGTGGCTAGTTTTGCTGCCAACTCGTTTGGAACTTTGCCCAATGACAGTTGAGATTAGTTCTCTGAACTTTACTTTTTTCCTTTAGACATGCGAGTTGTGCTTTCACTGCAATTTCAAACGAGATGATCAATCATTACTTTCTGTCAACATATAGTTTGATATTAGTTTCCGTACTTACCTGTCCTGCTTTGACATTCTCGCAGACAAACGTGTCGTAGGACATGGCGAACTCCGGGGCGTTGTCGTTTACGTCCAGGACTTTGATGAATACCGGTACACGGGCAACCTGACGTGGGTTGTCTACCACAAGGGTTGAAGATTGTTAGGTTTTTTTTTTAGTCATAACAAAATAAATAACCAACACGTAAAAGCTAAAAGATGTACTCATTTCCAAAGCCATCACGGAGATGTTGTGCCATTTGGACATTTCTCGATCCAAAGCTTTCCGGGTTGTAATAGTGCCATTGGACGAATCGATGTTGAAGAGCATCTCGAGATCCGTGTGACGATCGATGGAGTATCTGCGCCAAGTCAACCAAAAAAACTCATCAGTGTCACCAAACCTTCTAGCAGTGATACATGCAAGATCTTTCGAATTCAAGACTGTCCGGGGACAAACGTTTTGTCATTGTATGCCGCAAGCCTCTGAGCATAATCTACTGCCAATGGTTTTGTGTAATGTTGCCAAACAAGAAACAGCCACAGGGTACCACTTGGCTTTACATTTCTGCTGCTTTTGTAATGTATTGCCATCCGTTCTTTTTCGGTTGTTTACTGACAACTTGCCGACCAGGGTAAATCAGTACCACTAATTAGACTCTTAAGGTACCGCTGTAAAAGACTTGTCCTTTACATGTTAGCTTAGTTTTAGAATAAATTACATACTTGACCATCTTATTATCAGCGTCGGGGTCCCGGGCTGACACCACGCCCACAAAGCTGCCGGCGGCCGTGTCCTCGTGAACCTCGATGATGTAAGGATTGCGGGTGAAAACGGGAGGTTCGTCCACGTCCTCTACCGTCACCTTGACGGTGGCGAAGTCCTTGAACTTCAGACCCTGGATGTACCTGGCATCCAGGTACGTGTTCCTCACCTCAACCTTAAACTCGTAGTCTCGCTTGCTTTCGTAATCGAGCGCCTGCGGATGAGAGGGATCAGCGTCAGGAATCTCGCCGGTAGACTGTAATAGGCACTTTAGCCTTTATCTCCGTAGCGCTCTCGATTGGAAGTTACAAGTCAGGGTGAGGAATGCTGATGGAGGAGATCTTGCGAGAAAATGATGAGTTTCTGACAAAAGACTCACTGACAAAAGACTCCTTTTCTATTATTCATTTCAGAGGCCCAGGATGTAGCTGGTTCCGTACGTCACTTCCCAAAAGCAAATTCCGTCATTTATCCTTTCTCATGTGAATGAACCTTATCGGGCGGCACTCTCTAATCCAAAACGCTACGATTGTGCGTCGGAAGTTACTCACTATGAGACGTGGAAGCTGATAAAACTTCCGTGGGTGAAATGAAAGAGCACGGGCAATACGCTCACTTTCAGGAACTTAAAAAGCGACAAGGTAATATTATAGCGAAAAAGCCTGATAACGATAGCAGATTTTTAAAAGTCAGGCAGTGGTTCAGGATTCATTCGGGAGAAAAATGTGAATTAAGCAGATCTTCTTGTGGGGTTTAAAGCGTCTCAGGCACATTAATCTCCTGTGTGCCGCTCGACGTGTCGTGCCAGACTTTGCTTGCAGAAGGAAAGCGTGCTCTGTGCACATCATAGCGGCTATCAAATGGCATAAAACCACGGTTGTCAAACTCATTTTCATTGCAACGATTTAGCGCAGAAGGGCTGCTATGATTCATGTTTAGTCACCGCGTCATATTATTAGGTACACACAACTGTTCCTGTGTTTACAGTTATGTGTATGTTTGACGACAAATTGATGTGGTGGCACAATCACCCTTTTGACAATGATGATGCCTTCTTGGGTGGCTTTGTCCGTGATAATGTTAAAGTTGTCGTCGCCTTCCACCACGCTGTACTCCATCTCGGCGTTGCGGCCCAAGTCGGGATCGTCGGCTTTGATACGGCCGATGGCACCGCCGATCTCTGTGGATTCCAAGGCGCTGATGCGGAAGGAATCTGAAATGTGACATCACGTGAGTGTATCCTTAACCTTTGACTTTGGCCAACCATGAAAAGACCCTAAACGTTATTTTGTAAAATTTTGAAAAACGTCATTCTTTTGCCAGATGGTTCATCGACACGATCCCCAGAGTTTACGGATTAATCATGTATAAATCAAACAAACTTTTAATCCAAATTGGAGTCGTAAAAAACAAAGATGCTTACGGTTGGCAAAGCGGGGCGGACTGTCATTGACGTCGGAGAGGGTAATGCTGACCGTGGTGGTCCCCGAGAGACCCCCCATCTGTCCGGCCATGTCCTTAGCCTGGATCACCACCTGGTAATTCTCCTTGACCTCCCGGTCCATGCTGGGAAGTGCTGTCTTAATGGTGCCTGAGAAGAAGAAGAAAAAATAAACCACATTCTCTTGCCCGCTTTAAGTCGTCTTTCCCCTAATTAGCTTAGCGTTTTAAGAGACGGATTTGGAGAGTTAGTGCCGTGAAACGTGTCTTTAGCTGTGCTTAAGAATGGCAGAAAGAAATCCTCGCTGGGCGAGATGCCGTTTAATGTTCCGTCACACTTAACGAGACCTTTTCATAGACTCCATACGAGCAGGGGGCTCACTGGCTAATGTAGCTCCACGCACCGTTCTCGGAATCCACGGAAAAGTAAGGCTGTCCCTGCAGAATGCTGTAGACCAGCTTGGCACTGTTGCCGTACGTTTGGTCGTCAGCATCCGTTGCCGTTATGGTGGCTACTGAAGTACCTGGAAAAAAAAAAAAACAGGAGCAGAAAAAAGGTGAGTGTGAAATGGAATCCTTTTTGATAGCCATCGATCGGAGGCCTCGGAATACTCATTTTGTACAGGCAGTCCACTAACCCGTCTTAGTAAGAGTCTATTGAGTTTATTGTTGAAAGACGAAAGACTCGAAATCCCCGTGAATACTTGGTCATGTATATCACAGGTGTCAAAGTCAAGACCCGGGGGCCAGATACGGCCCGCCACAACAATTTAGGTGGCCCGTGAAGACAAATTGTGCATCAAATTCATGTCCGTTCCAGAATTTTAAATTGTTTTCACTTTTAAAAAATAAAGATATTGTTAGCAATTTTTATTACCATAAATGTTTTCAATTTTCTTTTATTTTTGAGTATTTGATTTCTATATTTAAATTTTAAATATTTGAACTGTTTTTATTAGTCTCTGTTTTGAAAACTAGTTATTCATCACTTTGTTGTGTAGCCTATACTATATATCTCATATGAGATGTTCATAAATTTATTTGGGTTGACAATTTTAATGGCCCTTTGAAGCAAACAATGACATTTGAAATGTACTTTTTTAAATTTATTTTAATATATGTGATGTTTGTTTTCTACCCTGTGGGCCAAGAGCCTGTAATAAAGTTTATATAATGATGCGGCCCGCGACAAAAATAAATTTGACACCCCTGATGTATATCGTGTGTGTATGTGTTTGTTTCTTCATGGGTTGAAAGTGAAATACCTAAAACAAAAAAATGGTACCACTAAAGTCAGGCAGACAGACTTTACCTTACCAATATTTTGCCCTCAAATAACCTCGTTAACAGGCCGCTAAATGTCGGCTATGCATAACATTGCGGTTTAATGATAACGCCATTTTATTGGGCTTAAATGTCACGGTCGGAGCAATAATGAAGGCTGTGTATTGCGGACAGAGAAGAAGAAAAAACAAATAGAGAGAGAGAGAGAGAGAGAGTCCTTTTGCAGCTCCATATCCTCCACAAGGCCGCGTGGCTAATACCGTCCTTGGCATTCCGGAGACCTCCGCTGCCACCGCCGCCGTGCAGCGATCGGGTCGCCGAGTCTGGCCGCATACTAATGAAGCCTTGAACATCTGTCCCACTTAGTGCCAGAACTGATGGCTGCCGCCTCTCATGGCCGGCTGACTTGATGAAGCGCGGTGTTCAATCCAAACTGTTTATTAGTCTGCCCGATGACTAACGGCGACCCTGACCCATCTTTAGCCGGCATCATGAATCCCCCCCAAACAAGGCTCTTTGTTATTTGCCGCAGAGATAATTGGCTTTTGATTGACCCCCCCGATTGCTCAATTGTATTCATAATTGGGAATGTTTTTTTTCATCTGCGGTTAGATTATGCTTTATAGGCGTGCCACTTTACATTCAGGCCATTTGGTTTATTTATACTCGCAATGAAAAGCAAAGTGCGAGCAAGCAAAGGCTTAATTGGAAAAAAATGACAATCAGAACATAAAACGTGTGGGACGGCAGTTAAAACAATGGAAAATGACAAGGCTTGTTGGGAATACTTAATGAGGCGGACCAAACACAAATAACGTGAATATAACATCACATGACGGATGCTTTGTCTTCTGTTTATCGTCGCAATTTAATGGATCAACACAAACGAATGAACTGCCTCTCAAAGATTGATTTGTTTTTCTGAAACTTTGAAGCACAATAAATATTTTTCAGCAGTAGAAGCTCCTCGCAAATCTCCACTCACCAACATCCGACATCTCCGGGACGCTGGCGAAATAGATGTTCCGCTCAAATTTCGGCGCGTTGTCGTTGATGTCGTGGATCTTGATGTTAAACTCGGTGTCGGGCTCCATTTCTTGGTTGGTGATGCGATCCAGTACTTTGGCGTGGAGCGTGTACATGGACTTCTCCTCGCGGTCCAGTTTCTTGGTGGCGTGGATATCGCCTGACTTTTCGTCGATCACAAACAACGTTCCGGCGCCGTCTCCCGTCAGGACGTACTTGACGGTGCCGTCGTCTTTGTCCATGTTGGAGTGGAGCTGGAAATCAAACACAGAGAAGATTTTTGGATGTTGACATAAGTATAGATCGAATCCTTGGCCTGTTTTTTTGTGTCAATGGTCAGGCTGGAGAAAACAAGTTGCACTCAAAAGCGTTTTGAAGTATATTTGGCACTCACTCGACCATTCAAGCTGTTCCTCTTTTTGTATTGGACGACCCAGTCGATGCGGCGCCAATTTGAGGGCGACGGCGGCGGCACTTTACGCACGCATTAGGTCCCGTAAAATCCCACAGAAGAGCTTTTTGTGCTCCGCTTCTCCTTTCTTCTTTTTTGAGTAGAAAGCATCTCACATTTGGCATATTAGCCTCATCTCGCTCAAGGACATGGAAGAATTCTTCACCGTGTTTGTTTATGACCAAAGTCAGGCTGTGGGACATTTGAAGAACCTTTTCTGCATCGATCACCGGGAAATAAAAGATTCTCTCCATTTTATGTGATGCAGCAAGTTACCAACACTCTTGTACAGTATTGTGAACCTTTACTCGCAAGGTTCTGGACTTCAATCTCTTCCGAAGGTATTAACAATTGATGTAGATCTTGTTTTAACAGCATCTACTCTTGCTCTCATGACAGAAGCCCTCAGAGCTTTCCATTTTTCTTCCCCACAAAACAGACGAGACACGCTAAAATGTCCCTTGACATATTTCACCAATCACGCCATTGGATTTATCTTCGGAATTGCGTGGTTGAGGAACAACTCGAGGCAGAAAGGGTGGAGCGCTGACTAAAATGAGTCACCTCCGACCTATCCGTCACCTTGTACAAGTGGCTGACCGATACTTGATTCATTAGCGGCTATTTTTAGAGAGCTCGCCTAGCGCGTTTAATGACACGTCGTACGTTGCCTTGCGAATTGTTAATATTAATGCGGCAACGCTGCAAGGAAGCTAATTATTTGTTTGACTGATGTAAATAGCTCCTATTGGGTTCGTGAATGTATTTGTAAAAAAAAAAAAAAAAAGATTCTGAGACTTCCCGATAAAAAATGAGTTTTAAAATATCGTGGCTGCCAGCGGGAACCTCCCCTAGTCTTATTTTCGAGCGCGGAAGGACGTGGAATTTACGAGGCCTTGGAGATGCGAAAGTAGGGCCTGTGAGTGACAGTTTTATGCCGGTGAGCTGTTTGCAGGAATTTGTTTGCATCTAAATGGGCTTCCACGAGCGCGCTTGCCATGAACCGCCCGCGCCTCGTTACGACCTGCAGGGTGCCGCGCAACAATCAACTCCCGGGACAACATTTTTAGCGTTATTGTTGACAAAAAGCTGGTAGCAGTTTCCATCAGCTGTCATGGCCTGATTTCCATAATGGGAAGCTATGCCGCCAACCTAATGGTTGCTCTAAATTTACCAGAATGGATTTTGGTAGGCAAACAAAAAACAAGATACGCCTGAAAAGACGGGAATTTTGGTCATTTCCAGATGATTTTTAAAGAATTTTTCCCAATTGATACCAAATATGAAGACAGCTAGATGATAGTAAATTGCAAAAAAAAAAATCTTGTCCTTGCCTGCATCACTGCAAAGTTTGATGACGCAATCATGAGTCTCTAATAAAGGACACTTAAAATTAATTTCACTTTTGCACGACTATAAGTTCAAACAAGGAGGGTGACGAGACCTCTCGGAATAATTATGTTAATACTCCATTAGCTAGGTTCAGTTGCACATCTCAAACGGGTAGCAGGAGGCAAGAAATCTTGGAGTGCACCAAACACATTGCATCCTCTTACAAGTGCTTACACGAAACGTCTTCACGGGGCTTGGGCGAAATCAAATGACGACGGCGCTACATTTGGTGGCTTTGCTTAAAACAGACAAAAAAAAAAACGCCTTTTCATGGCCCTACAACACAAGCACAGAGGAGAGCCTTGATGAGTGAAATTGCCTCGCACAAACACTGAGCAATTGTCTGCAAAGCAAGGAAATCATTGGCAATTCTTGTCAGTCCTCCGCTCCGTGTCGCTCGCTGCTGCAGCGAGGAGATAGCGACACAGAATGGAGACGGAATAATTACTCTCCCGCTCGCCTGCTCGCTCTCGCTTTAACGTTAAAACAGAGCGCCCGGTACTCGTGCCTTTTTTTGCAGGTTCGACGTGGACCCCGCCGTAGCTTTAGGCTGCTTTCTTTATATTATATTTCTTTCAAGTGGCGAGCGAGGCCGCCGCCGCCGCCGCCGCATCCCAAGGCTGGCAAAAAATATGAACACAGCTAAAATGAAATAGTAATAATTCTTATGAAGGCAAGGGTTTTATGAGGCAGGGCACAATGGAAGGTGCCAGCGCCTTAATGGGATTTTGCTGGCCCCGCTGGCGTCAAGTTTGCAGATGTATTGCTCAGCATTGCAAGCCTTTAGAAGTGGGCTGCTGCAGCTGCGCACGCTCAACCGCGGCACTTATTAGCCGCCTCGTGAAAGTCACTTCAAATGGGATTGGATGGCCTCACACCAGCCAATAGTGGGGAGTAACAAATGCTTCATATTCATCGTTGCTCAAATCCAAGGTTGTGAGATGATTCTGTGTGGAGATGTGACAGAAGATGGTCAGGTTTGATTTTATTTTTCATTTTATTCGGCACCAGCACCTCGTCCCACGCTCCACCACACATTTTCTTTTCCCTTTTATTCGTTTAGACTTCCACCAGCACTGCCTTCACCTTTTTACCAATTTGCAATCCAAGGATCCTCAGAACGCAACCACTAAAACCAAATAAATCAGGTTCATCGGATACAAAAAACATGAGCGAGGTTTGGGTACGTTTGACTTGACGAAGCATCGCCGATATTGAATTGATTAAGGTTAAAATGCAAGCCAAGGGCTGTGAATTCATTTCTCAATTGTAGACCTTGGGCCATAAAAAAGTTGGAGAAGCAGATAAAAGTGAGGAAAGAGTGGAAAATACAGAAAACTGAAGCTCACTTAAAGTGGAGTAAAATAAAATCATTTTTTACATTAAGTTTTCAAAAATAGTTGAGACTCTGTCTTATTATATAGTCTAAAAAATACGGTACTGTTGATTTCACTTCATCTTGAATTTATTAGACATGGAACTAGAATTTCTTTCCCCCATATCTTAGATTGTTTTTATCCCGTTTGCAAAATAAGTTGCTTTGATGCCTTTTCTTTGCTTAGCATTTGATTGCCACAATCAAGAAATCAACCTTTCAAGCGAGCGTGTGTGCGGGGGCTTTGATTGAACATGAAACAAACAAGGCCTCCCATCGCCCACGCCGAGAAATGATCTTTACCAGTCGGACCGTCAAGACGTCACCATTAAGTGCTTTCTCCGTCCGTCCGTCCCTTTTTCGCAAAGAGATGAAATTAGTCCTACGTATAGCGCCCGGCCTTCCTCAGCAATTCATTACAGCCTCATGTTTTTTCTGACAGCGGAATAATGAAGGATATTGGACAGCAGAAATGAAGCCCGTGCTGTCATGCGGCGGCGGGGAACATCAAGGCGAGGTGCGTGGCAGCCGAAGCATCAACTGATAACCCGCTTCACACTTGGCATTTACGTTGCCGCCGCATCACATAACACAACAAGGCGCATTTCATCCGCCCGCCTGATTGATATGCTTTCTTCTTCCTCCTCCCCGCCAATCCATTTGTGCGTGTGCTTCCAGTGCGATAGCTGCAGCAAAGAAGTTGTCAGAGCCCCCCCGCGGCTCACCCCGGCACACTTGTTTACCGCCGAGGATGAGGTGTGTGATGAAAGGCAGCCTCCTCCGAGAAAATTGGCTGTCGACAGTCACCGCATTTGCCTCGCCGGAGTTGATAAGTGTAGCGTTCCTTTCCTCATCACACCTGTCTTTATTGCGCCAGCCCCGACCCGGCTGACGGCAGCTCCCGCTCTGATCTGGCAGGAGCGCACATGTCCCACAGCTCATCATATTTTTTGAAGAGGTGGGGGGGGATGCGGAGATGCAGTTTAGCAAGAGGTTCGTCTTCCTCGTATATCCAAGTTGCCGGGTGGAATCAATCTCGGGATCCTTAAGAAGGCCGCAATCGGCCAGAGACCTCGCCGTGTTGGATGCTCTGGCGTGCTCGCTAACAAAGTCTGAAAATCGAATACGAGTTGCCCTCCGCTAAGTCTCCTCCGGCCAGAGAAGCTTCATGGGCAAGTCTTATTTTCAACAAATCGATAGGTCACGAGTGATTGATTAGCTGCTCCGTTGTTGCGCTTTCTCTTAACTGTCTCATGTCAAATAAAAGTCTTTAAATACCTCTGGAGTTCGACACGTTCAACATTCTGCTCAGCAGCTGACAATCACTAACGTACATATTTGGAAATTGGAAAAGGTTTGTTCTACAATCTGCAATTAGAAATACCGTAATACCCTGATGTCATCAGACTTTTACTTCCAACCAGCCCCAACCTGGTAACAAATGTTTTCAGAGATTTGTGTCAGGCCAAATCTCTTTGGACACCTTACCTTGCCGACGTACTGCTTATCATTTCCGGTGTATTCCTCCATCAGAAAGAATTGATTCCACATCCATCCCCGCTTGGAGCGCTGCAGAATCCTACCGTCGCTCTCTTGCATTCCAAACACATTTCCAATATTCCCAGGTGCGAGAGGCAAGGCGATGGCGGGCCATAGGAAGCACAGCATCGGGACCAGCTGGCTGAGGAGCATGGTATCCGATTCGGCGGCCGAGGGACGCTTCTGAAATGACGACGTGGCAATTACGGAGAAGAGCTTGGGACTCGATGAAGACTGCAAGGTAGTGTGAGCACAACGAACATTGTATTCCTCACGGTGATCCCAAAAATCAGGCGCCTGAGGGGAAAAGCAAAATGTTTTGATTACAAATGTGTGTAGAAGAAAATAGGCGATAGGGCCCTGCTGTTTATAATGAACATGATGTATGACAAGGTTACCGACTACTTCACGCTCGAATAGCGTACACTTCCTCTAAGGTGACGGTGTCAAACTCATTTTTGTTGCGGGCTATATCATAATCATAGTTTCCCTCGGAGGGCCATTATGATGTCTGCTATATACAGTAAAGGCAACAAAACAAACGGATGAAAAACTAGTTTGGAAATCAGAGACTAGTAAAAACTAAACAGAACGAATGAGAATAAAAATTGCAAGCAATATCTTTTTTTTTTTTTAAAGTGAGGACGATTTGTAATTTTAGTAATGACACAAAGTCGATGCAAAATTTGCGGGCCACATAAAATGATATGGCGGGCCGTATCTCGCCCCCGGGCCTCGAGTTTGACACAGGCTGTTGAGGTATTGACTTCGTAAAATAAACCTGAAAGAGTCTGCCTGGGTGTAACCCGCCTCCCAAATTCACCTAGGAAAGATTCTGAGCAGGATCCCTTAAAAAAAGATGGCTGAATTTATTATTGTAATGAGAATTTGCCGTGGTAGAACAGCAATGTATTTTAACAAGAACTAATACGTTCACAACAATTTTGAGTGTAGATACCTTCAGTTAATGAGCTGTTGTTGTTGTTGAATTGCAAATATCATTAAGCGTGACTGAAAAAGTCATTTCCACGGAACATAATGTCTTATTAATGCAGCAATTTCCCGTCATGTGTAAATTCATCACCGAGGTTAATTACGTGTTGCTGTAGCTGGCAGAATACGACGACACAGTCCAAAAACGCCGTCAATACCTCGCTCGTACCGTCAGACACATTCATCAGGCGGGATGCTTGTATTTACTTAGCAAAATAAAACACGCTCATCTAATGCGTCCCAAGACGCAAAGCGGGCCCGCCAGCACTCGAGCGACGGGCCTAATTCATCCATCTGTGAGTTTAGTTTGCTTCGTGGCCTCAAACTATCCCAGCCGCAACTCCTCTGTCAGCAACTCTGAGATTAATCGTGTCGCTCACTGGTGGAATTTGAGAGCTAATTTGGTCTCGCGTTCATTACTTTCAGTCAATCCCTTCGATTCCTTTTTCGCTCCTTTGACGCCACGATGCGGTCCAAGACAAATCACCCCTGTCGGACTTATGAAAAGTATTTCCTAATATTGGCACTCTTCTTCCTCTCTGAATCCCCAGCAGGACTTGGACCTGATAGGTAATTTAGCCATATTTGAATAATTGATGGTCTTTTAGGAAGGTAATTGTAATAAATCTCTCTTTCTTAAAGAGCCCATTAAGTATGTCCCTCCCCCCCATCTCCAGGCTGGAGTACTCGAGGGGAGCTCACTAGTCTGTGACTTAAGCTCTTCGGGGACGACTCAAAGGTCAATGGACCACTTGGAACTGATTTGAATACCAAGAACATATTTTTAGGACCGCAGAATCTCCATTTAATCGATGAAGAGACACAGTATATCGCGGGACTGAGGTGACCATTTTATCTGGGTCACTTCAAAGATGGGTCAACTGGTAGAAAGGGTTTGTGAAACTGTGTGAAGGACTCGAATCATTTGCCGGGGTTGAATTTTGGGAAGAATATAGAAGTAGCTTACATATATGTTTACACGGATTAAAATTCTTCGGGTTGCGGCTGGATGATTCTGCCTCCATTTCCGATTTTATTCTCACCATGATGTGGACACAAGCCTTCTCCAGATCAGAAAAACGCGGCTGATAAATTAATCTGGGCTGACGCTTGTTATTGCATTTTCTAATTAACATTCCCGCCCGTCCTTGGACTTTAATAGCGTTCTGGATATGAATCCTTGATGGGGATGCGCCTACCACGCGTCGGGATTCTTACAAACACTATTAAAGGATGAGCGAGCGTGCATGCGTGCGGAAGCCTTGCCAGATCCTATAGACTCAAGCTGTATTAACTTATTCAGCCTATTAAAATCAGCAGCAGTATTAAAAAGTTGTTTATGACTAGATTAAGTCAAAGGGAGAAAAAGAAAAAAGTTGGGATGTGACGGGACCAAATGAGAGCCAGTGCACTTTTTTAAAGTGGCGTCCCGCGCTTGTTATCCTTAATCTTGTGCTAAGACGCATCCTGGCAGGCGCTCGGCTCCGCTCCATTTGTGTAATCTGCAGAATTATACATTCTTGTTTTGCTGAATAAGAAGCTCTTTGATCAGACGTAAACTAGCTGCTCATCACGAACGGGGGAGAGCGAGAAAGACTCCGGGCCGAGCATTTGTATGCTTCCCGTAATTGAACACGCTCCGTTGCAGGCGCTACGCCAAACTTTAAGACACTAAGCACTTTTCAAAATGTCACTCACAACTACTGGGTGAGCAAGGAATTATTATTCCACACGATACGCTGCATCTAAATTTTGCTGTTACCGTAGTTTTCGGACTATAAAGCGCAGTCTGAATCAACAGGTCTATTTTTGGACGTTTCCATATATGAATGAATGAATCTTTATTTTGAACATGATTTAAAGAATAAAAAAAATAAAAAACAAACAACAAACAATATATATCACTGTTAGAAAAGGAGTAGGAAGAAGCTTAAGCTAGTAAACTTCTTCCTACTTCCTATATAAATCGCAACAGGCTATAAGGCGCATTACGGTAAAGCAGCACAGGAAATGAGTCAAACTTTATTCTATTCATACATAAGGCGCACCTGATTATAAGACACACTGTCAATTTGTGGGAAAATAAAAGTATTTTAAATGCTAATGCGTAGTTTTAATTACCACCGTCAGACATATTTTGATTATAATGGTTGTACAAAAATTAATTCCAGTCTGTTGCATCATTAGATTGGACAACTGTCCCCCAAAAAATTATTTAATCCAAAAATCCAAGCACATATAGGTAAAGACTGTTTTTACACTGTTAGTGTATATTAATTTGTGTTTGATGATTATTATGTGAAGAGCTTTGTGACTGCTGTTGTAAAATCCGCTAAATCGATAATGTTAGCTTGGATTGTATCCCAACAGCACAATTTTTATATCATCCTAAACAATTCCCGTGTACATGAAATATGATCCATTAATAACACCGTTAACTCCTTTGGAGATGTTTAATAAACGATTAACAATCCAGCATCACTCGCTATTATAGTAGAGAACCGCCTCATTAAGCAGTAATTAGCCCTAAAAACAGCACCGTGTTCTTCATCATTACCAGGAAGGCTTTGAGTTAAATATTCCGAATTATGGACTGATGCGTTGTATCGGAGAAAGCGGCTTTAGCATGTTACTTGGAGAAAGACACCTTTGAAAGCCTGCCAGCGCACTGTTTAATTGATTATGCCATGAAAGTTAAGTGCGCGTTTTATGCTTTATGAATGCTAATAAATTGTCCAGAGTGTTAGCCGGTGAGCGGACATTTTGAACACCACATGATGGAAAAAAAACGAAAAAAAAGGAATCATTCTAGATGCCGTGTGTTCATTATGATACATGAAAGTTGTAATTAATTGAGTGAGGAACGAACGTGCATCTTGTGAGGTGTTTCAAGCTAGCGGCAGGATGGAGCAGACCTCCACCAAGGCCCCAAAAATCTTTCATTTGGAAATTTAGAAAAATTAAAAAAGAAAAAGTCAGAGCAGGAAAAGAAGTCAGTATTCAGACGGTTTATTTATTCGTGCCAAAAAAAAAAAATATTGACGTCTTCTTACATCAGAACTGAAAGGTACCTATTATTTAAGACTACAAAAGCGAGAGAAAATAAAAACTTATTCTTCACACTGGCCAACTGTCGTCCTTAAAAATAACACAACTGCGTAACACAAATGGTGGAAGACAATGAAGTGGACCTTTACACATTTGATTATGTCACAAAAACCAACGCTGGCTTTTGCACGTCGTCTACCGTGCGTATGCACATTACGAGAACAAATGTCACGTCTGTGTCTCACATTGGTTCACTTGGAAAATGGAACATGGCAGCACAGCATGGCCAATCAAGTCACATACAATCAAGCCGCCTTAAGCAGTCACGTACATTACCAACGTTTCATTCTTGTCTCTCTAGCCTAAAATATAAGATAGCAACGTGCCATGTATTTCATAAGGACATTAATAAATGCATAAAATGTTAATTGCTTAATGGGCAGCTCGCCTTCTTCACCAAAATGAGTCCTTTTATAAGACTGCATTAATTAATGTACAGTACATTTTTGGTAATTAGTGCAGTTGGTGCACATAAAAGCTGAAGACCACCTAAGTAGAAATCCAGAAGCATCACAAGGCAGCACGCAGCTCTTCTTCTCCACTTGGTGGAGCCCTCGACCTTCCTGATTCTTCCTCGGACTGCGAGGCAGGAAAGCTGCTTGGCCGACCTCCGCCTCCGTTGGAGCTCACTGAGCCGTGCTCGTGTTTCCAAAGCGATATTGTGACACCGAGCACGCTTCCTTGTTGACACACACCAAAAAAAAAAAAAAAAAAATCCACTCATTTGGGAGGACAAAAAAAGAACTGGAGCACACTTGTTTCCCTTGGAACGATGCGTCAAATCATTTTCCCTCCCTAGTTTCATGGAAGATGAGTGAGTGGGAGATCTTTACAGCGCTGTTAAGGAGCTTATCACACCTCACGCGAGTCACTTTGACCATTGCGAAGCAAAGAGTGAGGATCTTGTGTCGCGAAACAACCTCACAAACTGAGCCATGATGCGAGTCCTGCATGCAAAGTTAGTCAGAGAGAACCTCATCCATTCATCTGGAGTCTATCCCAGCTGACTTCAGGCGAAAGGCAGACTGGACAACAACCCGGACTGATCGCCTGCCAGTCTCGGGGCACATATCGAAACAGACGAGCTTTCAGTTACCCGGAGCTCAAGTCAGTTGAGTGACACCATCGGTGACTCCGGTCAGAGACCGTTTTTTTAATCCTATTCTGAGTCGCAAGAAGCTCGAGCCTACCCCAGATGAAAGGCAGACTGCGCCCCGGAATGGTCGCCAGTACCCGGGCACAAAACAATCAAAGCATCACTAAGTGGGAACAGAGCCCGCGCTCCCTGCAGCAAAGTCAGGCGAGCGTACCACCACATCATCAGTGAGTCCAAGACTACGAGTTCAAAAATTCAATATGACTTCATATTTCTGATAGCCGAGCTCTTTTGAAGTTGTTGCGACAATGCAAGGGAGAATTATTCCAACTCCCCCCATCCCACCCCCCTCAACAAGTATAGGTCTTACTTGCAAAGCCTGCAGGATGAGGCGATGCTTCTCCTGCTCCTCAGCGGTGCTTAGCAGCCGAGCACCCGACTCCCGCCGGCAGCGACGACATTCCAAGACTGACAACGGCTCAGCTGCTGGGAGCGTGTGTGCGAGTGTTTGTGTGTATGTATGTGTGCACCGAGAAATAGAGAGGGGGAGAGAGAGTGAGTTCCTTGTACGCTGTCCCTCCCTCCCTCACTATGGCCTCTCCCCCTTTTCCCTCCCCTGTACTTTCTTCTCTTTTCCCCCCACCTTCTGTCTTTCTGTACAGCAGCGCATCACTTTTGGATCTGGATGTCACGGAGGCTGAAGCCGAGGCAACTCTGCTTCTGATTGGCTGCCATTCACAAGTTGGTGATAAAGAAAAGGAGGGGAGAAGGGGAGGGAAATAAAGAAAGCACAGGGAAAGGAAGAAGTGGAGCATGGTGCCCTACATGCCGGGGAGAAATGACGGACGGATTCTTTGGCACTTCTGCATCAGAAGGAGCTGTGTCCGTTTTTGCCACGCCTGGAGCATCTTCTATCACATCCTGTGAAACTGTTACCTCGGTCTCTGATGGCTTGCAAGCATCACTTGGAACCTCTACCAAAAACCTTTGTTTGTCTCTAGGTGAGGTGTGTAGCTTTGACTTCAGCAAACGCGTAGGCTGAGGGGTCGGAGTTCGCCCATTCGACCCCCAAACGTGCCCTTCCGAGGTGACCTGAATGTCCGTGAGGTGGGGAGTCACTCTGGGGGGGGTTTGGAAAACCACGTAATTAAGCGAGGCAACTATCTGTTCTCCGTGTGATTATAAGCTGCAGTAGATAAATAAAAAATGCAAACAGGCCAAAGTAATTAACAAGTGGGGAAGCAACAAGGTAGCCGCCATCTGATAATCGGATGAGTACTTGCGCTTCATCATTCTCTCGATTTAAAATGGAGGGTGGAGGTACATGAGCCTGCATGGGGGTGCACGGCATGTTTACCGATATCCACGTGTGCATCTGATAAATTCGGTGTATCTCTTGGTGGAATTAGTATTCATTTACCTGCGATTTAGACCCGCGGGACGATAATTACGCAGAGACAAACAAACCGCAACACGCTTTGTGTTTGAGGAAATACACTTACATAGTCATTTCCCATCCTCCTCATCCAGTGGAGCTCATTCCCGTGCTCCACCCCACCCCCAACGCCCCCCTGCTTTGTCCTAATGAGTACTCCATTAAATAAAATCAAAGTTTTCCAGGCTGGGGAAACAGCTTCTTTAAGCGCCGCCGTCTCTTGATCCTCTCCCAATTCCGCACGTCAGCTCCCATCAGCGTCACCCGCTTTTCACCTCCAAAGTCACTCCGCCCGCTGATTAGCTCCCTGATTTCCCCCTGGCGGCCCCCCGACGAGCCCCACACCACACCAGCACCACGACGGCGCCATTTGAGGTATTGACAGAAGACAAGCACGGGGAGCGTCTCTTCGACAGCCGGTCACGAAGGATCCATCGGAACAACAGCTGGGAGTTAATTGAACACGTCTTGGTTTTGTTCATTTCTCAGTGGCTTCATTTACGGGGAAATCAACATTGCGAAATGAAGCTGGGAGCTAAAACACCGCTGCATCGTCTATCGGTGGCTTCAATGAGGTCTGATTGGAAAGTAAACAACAGACACAGCATGCGGTGTACAGAGACGTTAACGGACTGTTAAGAATGTAGAAGCGAGTAGTCGTGAAAGCTAACGTGTGCCGTATTTAGCTAGCTGGCGGCGTCAACATAAAAAATGAATTACACAGCGGTAAAAAACGAAATAAACGACCGGATTTCTAACGTAGATTCTTGTACGACTATAGTCAATTAATTAAAAAGAAACTAGCAGAACTAAAAAAAAAAAAATTTAGGTCTTATTTGTTTGAGAGCGACGGTTCATTGGCGGAATCTCGGTCTCTCTTCAGGATTCCGAGCAAGTCTCCGCACCGCGTGAATTAATGATGACGCCGAGTGTTTGATGGAGCTCCATCATTTCCATCGTTTTTGGCCGCGCCCGTGTGCTGAGTTGTTGGAATGCAAATGCGGGTCGTTTCTGTGATACTTCACCGTTTAAGTGTTAGCGAAGCTGCTGGATGAACAAGTGGATTTGAAATTCATTTCTCTTTTCTCTGTTTGTTGATTTCATGCGCCATTTTCTTGAAGCCTGCAGTTGCCCGGCGTTTTTCCTTAAGTATCAGTAGCTAGTATCAGAAGCCTTCACGAGTACCCGATACTTTGAAATATGGCCTGTCCCGGCTGGATACCGACACCTCGTGATCAGAACTCGTCCATCCCCTTTTCTGAAGATGTGACCCGTAAATGAGATGTAAGTAACGATATTCCAAACATCCTCTGCAACATGTCAACAAAATAAGACACCGCCTTGTTGTTTGTGTTTGAAGCTTCAGTCTGACAAGTCTCGTTCTTTCTGCTGGTTTTTATTCATGGGCGGTCGTGTGCTCCCCCCCTCCCCCCCAGAGCATTACATGGAAAGTGCGTTGCCATGGCAGAATTTATAGAGGTTACAGGCCATGAAATCAAATGATTATGGATTCCACCTTCCTTTTTCTATGCTTCTTTGGGGCATTTTGTCCAAGAGTGCAAAATACAACACGCTCAAACAAGTCATAACATCCAAGAAAAAACGAATCGCTGGGGAGGAAAATGGGAACCGACATCTTTCACGAATACCGCATCCATGTAATAAACAATGAAACGGTGTATTCCTAAAATATATCAAAGTACACGGTGTTCTTCTCCCTGAAGGACTCCGAGCAAGCAGACATGACCAATCATTACTAAGAGGCAGACAAGTAATAGCTGGAGACTTTCCACTGATCACAACCTTTCATCCAGACACCCAACAACTCCATTCTTCTGTCTCACACACACACAAACACACACACACACACTACAAAACCAGGAAAAGATGGGAAAGATTTTTTTTCCCTGTGTTTTCATCAACAGCGATGGTGATAAACGGCTTGACACACTGATTGCGCAGGTTGAAAAAAATAATAATAATCACAGCAAGCTCACTTCCTGCCACATTATTAGGTACACCCACACACTTTAAGGCTGGATCAAATTTCACAATTCCCTTTTAATGCGCAAATATATATTTGTTGTCTCTGTACATCCCATGAGAGGTAATGCATAGCGTGATGTTAATTGTTGCACAATACCAAAAAAAAAAAAAAAGAAAAAAGTAACATGCCTACTAAAAATGGTCTTTCTTTATGTGTGTGTCATTCAGGTCACGTACACATGCTTCTTCTCGGTTGTTTGTTTTTTCTTGAAACCATTCAAATATTCTATGTATGTCCATGTTTGTGGGTTTTGACAACATGTCATAACAAAGAAGATGAGTAAGAAGGGGAACACTTGAAATATTAAATTCTCATAATCCCAGCCTCAAATATTAAATCGGTGAGAAATTATTGACCAGCCGTGTGCTGCTTCAGGACCGAGCTCTTTCTTTGCCGTCACGAAACATACTTTTCTTTTATTGAAGAAAAAGTTCACAAGCTGGCTTTCATGATTTTTATATCCAAGAAAACAGAAAAAAAAAACATTGTTAGACTTCTATCACAAAGTTGTAAAGTCTAAACTATATGATGAAAATGTTGCTGTTTGTTTTAGTGTGTAAGGTTTTTACGATGCACTTAAACCAGGAGTGACAAAAACAGCTTTGCAGTCGTTAGGAAGAATCTGCGAGAAATTTTGAGTTATGTTTCCTTGCATTCGTCTGAATTTGAGCAACTGTGACGTAAACGTGTCAAAGTCAGCAAATGCGCTCCTCAGCGTGCGTTGCGGACGTGCTCGATGAGCCACGCGTGATTCATTGCACCATTTTGCGAGTCTCGGCGCAAATGATCCTCAGTCAAACGTGCGCACTCTGTATGCTTGGTGAATTCTTCCCCAATTAGCAGAGGAGGCAAACGCACCGCGGAGGATGCTGGGATCCAAACGAAAAAGCCAAAGAAAGATGACGCCGGCGCACTTTAAGATGACAAAGCGACGGTGGCGGTGAGCGAGCAGCCGGCTTTTGTGCGTCCGTCCGACTTGAAATAAAGACGCACAATGGCTGGCTCTCCTTTCTGCAGCTTTTTAATCAGCGTTATGGATAGCTACTCCGGCTTCCTGTCCCCGCTGCACTAAGAGGGTGTTTAAGCTGGAAAATTGATTTTTTAAATGAATCGCTGCCACTGAGGAGATAATTCAAGACACTTTTTTTTCCCTCTTCTTTTTCTCTCTTGCTGCTATTAACAAAAAAGAAGAGAAAAACTACAGCATACAAATATATTCAACATTTGAGTCCGAATAGTACTCGAAAGATTCTAAGTGAATGTCTTTCACAAAAAAAAAAAACATTGTTTGTCATCATGTAACATCACATCTGGATAATAAGGCCGATATTCAGGATAGATAGATTTAGATATTTGCCAAGTCAATGAAATGAAATCCTCGGTGGTGATGATGCTAGAGTTGATGGATGACGTCATTGAGCTCTGAATCTTTTTGAAAGGTACAAGTGGATGAGTTTTCTGTCGGATCAATACCTGAGATGATCGTTCAGCATTGATCCGCACCTGAGTCGATCAAAGATTTGTCAATAGCGACAAGAAGATTTGATGCCCGAGTCAGTAAACCTTTGCTGCCTAGAAGAAGGGAAATTAAAGAGCTCACATTGATGAAATGTGACCAAAATGATTCGGCAACTTTATCTGACGTCATTGAAGTCATGCGTGCGCCCCCTAGAGGCAACCTTAAGCTTGTTTTGACTCTTTGCTAATGAAACGTAAGCGCTAACAGCGCAGCGTCAGGTTTCTTCTCATGTGTGAATGAATCTGCAAAAACATTTCCAGGTGGCCCATAAAACCCAGGATTTACGGCCACAGGCAGAAGTCTTTGAGGGGAAACCTTTCCAGGAAGAGCAGGTGCGAAGAGCGCTTGTGTTTTCTCCAATAATCTAAACGTCGGCCGCCACAGGCTAATGGATGGCATCTCATTTGCATATCAATTATTGCCAAGCCCGCGGTGATCTAAGGCACGTTGAGATTTAGACCCGCACGATGGCAGGGGAGGAGTCTGGGAATAAACCTTCTTCATCACCATCATCATCATCGTCGTCAATCAGAGCTGAAGCCAGATGACTTTATTTATATTGGCCTATTCACAATGGCTATACTTTGTCATCTCCTTCCCATCTGCTATATATCGAATGATCAGCCACTATTCATCTGCATCATTTATGGCCCGCCTAATCGGCATTTTAATACTTTATATATATTTTCAATCTTCGTGTTTTGTTACTGTTTGGTCAATGAAGCCCTCGAAAGGGCACCGGCGGCTGTTTCCGTCCATGAACGCTGATTTTAACGAAATATTGTCATCAAATAAACGCATTTGAATTTGGCGTCACTGGAAACTCGTACGCAAATGCTGTTTTTTTGCCAATGGAATAAATTAAAATGATTTGTTGCTCGGCATCCATTCATTGGCGGCAGCCTATTCTATGTCAATATCGGGCCCTATTGTGTAAGCCTATTAACTTGGAACAGAGACGAGTAAATGACAGTTTGAGCTCTAATAAGCTCAAGCAGTGTGTTCACTCGTTGGCTTCATCCACGACACGTTTCGAAAAGCAATGCTATGGAGAGTTAAACCCTAAATTGACCATGGATGCAATTTATTTGCTTGTGATTTCGTAAGGGCTTAGCGCTCCCGGTAATTATTTCTTATGTTCTTACCGTAATTTTATACACTTTCAACTTATGCGATGTTTATTGAACAGGACATCGGACTAGCCGACTCGTTGTTGAATACCTCGCCTATTTTAATGTATGAGCACAAAGAAGGCGAGGGAGTCATCCATCCCGAGAATGGCGGTTATGTCTGCAGAAATGCTGACTCGGTTATTTTTCGGGAGGGGGGGGGGGGGTAGCTAATGGTCGTCATCAGTGAGCCGGCTCCCTCGGGTTTTGAACGCTACGCTCCATTTTTTTTGAAGAGTGGCTCACTTGTATTTCCTGTTGGCGGGCACTCGTTTGTTTTGACGCCGGCTCATCGGCGCCGTCAATTTATGAAACATTGAAACGTGTCAAAGGGTGTAACGTTGTTTGTATGGAAATGAGCGCCTGCGCCAATAAGGTTCCGGCAGACTGCGGTTGTTGTCTTCAACGCGCACTCCAAATGAATCTCTTTGTTTAAACTCCGGCTCGCCATTTAACGACTATCTCCACACCATTAATTTATGCAATTAATGTTCTAATGAGTCCATTAGACTTTGATAACAAAGGCCTTGGCAAGTTGAATTAATCTATAAATGGATCATTGGAAACTTTCCGCGCCGGATGCTCTCGGACGTAATGACAAAGATTGGATGCGAGCGTTTTATCGTCTTGATGATGTGACTTTGAAGTTGGCAAGGGGAACACGGCTTCACTTTGCTAGCGCTGCATTTGAATCCCTCTTTTAATGTTAGTCGTGGCAGTACGATGCGGCAGAGCCCAAAGATTGAACACCACGCAGTTGATTGGTCGATACGGCTCGGCGTATTCAAACAACTGCCATTTTGTCACACCTTTTTGAGCATTTTATTTTCATTTATCTTTTCTTATCAGAGATGATACGTTCACAGGCCGAGAAAATTATCATATTCAAGGCCGAGTCGTCTCATTTTGGTTTGAGGGGGCCATTTTAGGGTCATGCTGGGTCCAATGTACCGTATTTTCCGGACTATAAGGCGCACCTTCAATAAATGGCCCATTTTAAAACTGTGTCCTTATATAAGGCGCACCGGACTATAAGGCGCACCATTAATGCATCATGTCAGATTTTTAATCCAAATCAAATCATTCTCGATTTTATTTTTTTATTTCAACTTCAGACGCAAAAAATCCATAGTCTTTTTGATTCATGATTCATAGTCTTCAGCAGGCCACTTGTGATTGATTTCATGACACAATGCTTTGGGCCAGTTTAAATTTAGGAATTTGGTCCATATATAAGGTGCACCGGACTATAAGGCGCACTGTCGGCTTTTGAGAAAACTTTAGATTTTTAGGTGCGCCTTATAGTCCAGAAAATACGGTAGTAAACCCTCAAAAGAAGCCATGACTAGAAAGATGCAGGAAGATTTTGGTGTGACAGAGCAAAGGTTTCCCTTAGCAACGGGACATTTGGTAGGCATGTCAGATAAGAGTTGGAACACAAAAGTCACAAGAAGCTACACCTGGATTGAAGCGTCTTAACAATTTTGCATCGATTTTACAATTTACTGGGGTCTGAGTGTTATTTCTCCCCCCAAGGTCGAAGCTTTTTACTTTCAATGGTGACTAAAGTCATTCAAAAATGTCCAAGTAAAACTTTCAAGGCCGGCTTCCATGAAATCAAATACTTTATCACTCCTTTAAATAAGGCATTGTCCATGGCTCATGTGGAAAAAAGGGATAAAATTGGATTTTAAGATTCAGCACTGGCTCCAAAAAAGTTATTTGGCCAGTGAACATTGTCTGATCTGCTCGATGGCCTTTATTCTGTTTTGTTTGTGCGGCTCATCTATTTTTTTGACTGACCCATTTTCAGAGAATAGCAATGAATATATTGTCCTATATTAAACTGAATAAAAATGCTGACATCAACATTGTGTTTATCCAGACCAAGCCGCCGTCGTATTAGTAATCCGCTTTAGATGCGACTCTCGCACACCTGTTTCGTCACGCGCACAGGTGAGGAGCACATTTTCAGTTATTCGCAATCGGTTGCCGTGGCAACGCGCCCGCCCGCGGATTAGCCCATCCAAGGTCACGCGTGATGAACCTGCTACGACGGATTACAAAATGAAGAAGTCCAGCGCCAGGCTCATCTTGCGGGATTACACTCGCGCTTCTGAGAAGGCTCGTCATTAGAAAACGGGAAAAAAAAAAAAAAAGATTTAACCGCCACCCACGGCGCTCGTTAAAAACACGGCGATCAAATATGGTCAAAATCCTTTTGAAGTCGGGAAACGACTTGTGATGACACGGCGCCTGTGCGCAAGAAATAATGACATTCAAAAAAATAAAATCTGACGGCGACCGCTTCTTTACTTTAATCTCACTGTTGTATGAAACTAATCAATAAACATTTGGATTCACGACATCACACTTATGTCGCCTAATAAAACGTACATCATGATCGAGGCGTGTTTGGAAATGCTTACACCTGTCTAATGTTTTAACAAAGTAGGATGGAGTCGGCGGTGCTCTCCAGCTTAGCCTCCTGATGCCGCCTCCATGACTGCATTGACCTCCGGCATTGTGAGGAACACGCGAACGCCAACGAGTCACTCAGCGGGGGTCGCGGCCTTGACCGCTGCTAATAACTAACAGCGGCTCCTCCAAAGAGAGTGAAAAAAATGCAACAGAAAATGCCGTGTGTATTTTTGTGCTGTTATAAAAAATAAATAAAAAAAGGCGCTTTCTGTCCTTTACAAAAGAAACACGACAAAAACAAGTATTTTTCTTCTCTTGCGGCACAAATGTAGCTTTTGCTTTACCTTTATGGCTGCTGGGAAAAAGTGAAGCGAGTGAGATAGTTCGATGGAACAAAACAATTCAATCAATCTTTCGGCATTGTAACATTTTTAGTTTTTATATTCGTACCATTTGTTTTTGGATTTTCCTAATGCTCTGCGCAAATAAATCATGACATAAGCTAGGGTGACCAGACATTCTTTTTTTCCCAGACGTGTCCTACTTTTGAGCCCTACAATAATGTCCGGGGGGAATTTCAAAATTGGATTTAGTTGGACTGCCTCAAACATAATACACGTACATTGTCATTCCGTTCCATTTCACTCAATTCCAGGTTTTTCTGTATCATTCGCAAATAAGTCACGCCCTTCTCCTCAAATCGAGTCCGAGTGTTTACAAGCTATGCCGAAATGAAAATGCACGTTCACGGAGGAATTGAATAAAAAAATTCCCATGCTTTCGCCAGGGTCTTGATCCTTATGAAGTTGAGTGCTTGACATGCAAGGCAGGCACTTACGTGTCTGTGGCAAATAAAGGTGCCAACGCACCCCGCAAGATGAGGACTGAAGAGGAGCCCTTTTTTATTTTTCTTCAAATGCTGCACTGATGGCCGTATTTCTTTTGTCTTTTTTTACTTAGTGTACCACTATAAAACTCGAAAATGTCAGTGTATACATATGGTTTTGTTATTGTACCGTATTTTCCAGACTATAAGGCGCACCTAAAAACCTAAAATTTTCTCAAAAGCCGACGGTGCGCCTTATAGTCCGATGCGCCTTACATATGGACCAAATTCCTAAATTTAAACTGGCTCAAAGCATTGTGTCATGAAATCAATCATAAGTGGCCTGCTGAAGACTATGAATCATGAATCAAAAAGACTATGGATCATTATTTTGCGATTATAAAGTAATTTGTTGTGTCTGAAGTTGAAATAAAAAAGATAAAATGGAGAATGATTTGAGTTGGATTAAAAATCTGACATGATGCATTAATGGTGCGCCTTATAGTTCGCTGCGCCTTATATAAGGACAAAGTTTTAAAATGGGCCCTTCATTGCAGGTGCGCCTTATAGTCTGGTGCGCCTTATAGTCCAGAAAATACGGTACTATATATGTTGTTTTGTGTTATTCGGGCCAATAAATGCAATTGTTATACAGACACCATGTCATTTGTGTCATAACATATGACATAAATGACCAGCCCCAAAAAATACCGCCTCCTCCAAAAAAAATGACCCCGACTCCCCCCCCCAAAAAAAAAAAAGGTGTCCTCTTTTTCAGAAACCCAACTCTGGTCACCTTACATAAGGTTGTGTACATGAATCAAACAATTTTACAAATTGCGTTTGTTTGGCCTTGGCGCTGCGAGATATTCTTAGCCATGCATAATAAGAAAAGGAAAAGGGAGCGCCTAGCGAGCACGTTTTGTTCAGTTTCAAGTCAAACGGTGGCTTAAAGCAGGCCTCACCGTTGCGTGCTTGCAGAATGTGCGTGCTCATTAGCATACCGCGCAAATGCTAATTGACGGCTGATGAGAAAAGTCTGATAAGAACATGGCACTTTTGACATTTATGTTGTCGATTAATGAGGCTAAAATTAAAAAAAGGTCCCGCGTTGGCTCAACGGCAAGCATAATTAGCTGAACCCCGTTCATATTGGTGCTAGTGCTGTTAGCATGATGGAAAGTTATTGTGTGAGTACATTTTCTCGCGTGTCACACCTCCTCTTCTCTTTCAGTCGACTTTTCCCCACATCTCCCCTTTTAATCAGCCGACTCTCAAGGGTCCCCACGCTGCATAGTCGAGCAAATTCGTTTGCAAAAATAACTGCACGCAGTAGGGAGGATGATGATGATGATGGTGATGGTGGTGAGGAGGAAGCCACAGCAGACACTAAATAAAAATAATCAGCAACCAGTGTTGCTCAGAGAAGCTTTGTCACAACAGAACAGGAGGCTGGAAAAAAAATGTCCAGCAAGCCCAGCTAACAAATAACGCAGGTTAAAAAAAAAAAACGATGTGAAAAACATGTATTGGATGGAAATGTAATGAAGTGTCACCCCGAGTAATAGCGTGAGGTCAATCAGTGCCACTTTTCTCAACCGCCTCCTCCTTTCTCTGCATCATCTTGCCTTCACCCTTGTTGCCGTGGCGACGCGCAAAAGGAGCAAGCGGTGCTAATTCGCCAAAGACGCACTCGTCCACACAGTCAGCGAGCGACCCCCCCTCTCTTTTTTCCCTCTTGTGACCCCCTTTTCTGAGTGGCTTGACTTTCTTGTGCTGCCCACCTTGGCAGGCAGCTGGCTTGTCTTCACATCAGAGCTTGGCCAGCGGCTGCAGCCTGCTGCCGCCGTCTCCGAGTGGCTGCGGGAGATAAGGCGGCCGCGGGGACCTTTTCCGCTCCGGCCGCTCGGCCTTTGATGACGTGGACGATGTTTGCCGTCGTGCGCCTGGGCGACTCGATAATGCCGCGCAAGACTGGTCGCTGTGTCGCCTGTGAAGAACATCACACTGCCAATTAGTCAGCTTAAAAAAAAAAAAAGAAGACTATTGCTGTTTAATCAAGCGGCCTGTTTCTCATCCAGTTGACACTCATTCACGCAATAACAATAACACTCGACATCTCGCTCGGGTCCCCACGACACACTTATCCGAGAGAACCAGTGGACTGCAAAAATATATTTTCTTAAGAGTGTTTTTTTTTTTTTTCCACAAGTTAAAAGTAGTAATCTTACAACAGTAAGGCTGTATTTTTATATCAATCATTAAAGTTGTTTTTTTTGTACTTACCAGAATAGTATTTGAGAGTGGAAAATTAAGCATAAAGCCAATTTGTGGAGGTAAAAAGTCAGTAAAAACTACAAAATAAAACACTGCATTGTCTTGTTAATCAATAAAAAGAAGTGATTGATGAGTTGAATACTTTTTTTAATCTTAGTCTTTATTTCCATGTAAAAAAAATGCCATCTGCCAAGAATAAATTGCCCTTTTTCCAAGCAAACAAGTCCTAATCTTTTTTTCTTTGGAAAAAAAAAAAAAAAAAAAAAGGCAATCAAGTAGCCTGCAACCTCGTTTGGAGCCACAACAACACGAACAATAACAGCCGCCGCCATCTTGCTGGTCCCAGAGGCCTGTCTGCCCGCCGCTGCGCTTATCTGACAGCAGCAGGGCCCGCCCCTTCGGACCCTCACGTTGAGTGCTGACCACAAAGGAGGTTGGCGACGGGTCCCGGAGGAAAAGCCGACAACCGTCGTGTTTCGCCGCTTCTAAACGGCCTGTCAGAGTTTCCCAGTTTTCCCTTTTCCCCACCTGGCACATTTAAGTTCCAAGGGGTCAAAGTCCAAATTTCCTAGACCATCTCATTATCTACATGCGGGAAACCGTATGGGCACCTCACTGCTGGAACGTCTCGACTTTTGTTCTTCGTTTGTCCCCGACACAGCTTCTCCATCTGTACGACTTTTTTTTTTCATGATTTTACTCGTCACCCAGCTCGTACTTTGACTTTTTCCGAGCGTCCCGATATAGCAAATGTCAATGTAAGCTCCAGCAGCGATTCCATTTACTGTAAGAGATTCTTCCAGGGGGCCGATGGACTTTTAGAGTAGCGGTATTACCATTTCTTCTTAAAAGCATCTTGCCACGGGCATCTGATGCCCGTGGCTATTTTGCCCTGTGGGGAGCTTTTTTTTTTCCCCTTCTCTCTCTCCTCTTCCTCCCTTTTTGCCAATCTCACACCTGCTTCTTATTCCTCCGTAAAAGGTCGCCGCCAATTCCTCCCGGCCGGCGCTACAGCGTGCGAACGAGCCCGGTCTTGCCGGCCTAATTATCCCGACGCGGGCAGGCATGTCCAGGCGTACGTGCGTTTTCCCGACTGCAGGCCTTAATTGGTGTTCACCGGAATGGTGCAAGAAAATACCATTAACAGAAGTAAAAGAGTACATGCAACTTTTTTTTAATTTTATTTTTATCATATGACCGTGACAAAAAACACCAAACCAATAGGACTGACTATCCACCAAAATGGAGAAGCAAGTGATGGCAGCTGAAGATCAAGATCCTGAAAGAGGCCGGTGACACTCTCTGGCCCAAAACGGGAAAAAAGTTTCACATGGTGGACTTTTCAACGCTGAAGCATCCCCGTCGCTTTTGCTTTCTCATTAAGACACAATCCGCACACCTCCAATCACTTTGACGGGCGACTTTGACCTTTTTTTTTTTTTTTTTGCCAATCTGTATTTTCCCGAAATGTCAACCGCAGTTACGAATGTCGAGATGCACGTCGAAATTTATTTGACATCACGGCGGACGGTCGAGGCGACGGAGAAGGTGTTATAAAAACATAAATCTAATAAAATAATGTGTCACACCCGCACGGAAGGAAACCTAACCTGACGGCAAACTTATATTTTTCCACGTCAAGTTGACATTTATTTAAAATGCAATTTAGGAAAGCGAGCGGCGACGCCGTCACGTCACTAATGAAGGAAGCCGGTTAGCGACCGACAGACGAGCACGTCAGGCGCACTTTTTGACATGTGCTCAATCAATGTCAGCGGGTACCTGATGCACAAACACACACACACACACACACTCGAGGATGTGTAATAGGATTGTCATTGCCAAAGTGGGTATTGGCTCACACTCAATATCATCATCACTATTCCAGCTTTCCCGGATTTCTAAACTATTTCTTCCCCAATGCGGAATCCCATGACAGCAACGAAACATTTTACGCGAGAAAAAAAATCTCTTGGCACACCACCAAAAGAAAGAAAATGGAATAATGGATTATCTCGTCTCAATTTAAAGTGGTCCCAAGTCTAATAGGTATGAGTCCATGTCGATCTGGCGTTGACTCCGCTAAATGCTACTCTTAAAGTTGTTTTTGGTTTTTAACTTTATCGGTTGTATTTGCACATATTATAAGCAACAGAACGCGGAATTAAATTGCGGAATAGTTTGACGTTTTCTTCCCTCCCCGACACGTCTTGTTTCTGCACAGAAAGCTAAAGGCTAATCAAATTGCCTTTCAAGCTTTGCATCTCTAGACAAGCTGACAAATAATCAATGGCGGAACATCCCAATAACCAAAGATGATATCTGCGGAAATGCATTGCAACATTACCAATGAATTGTAATATCATATGAGAGGAAAAGAGAATATAGAGCTCGAGTTCTCATATCTGATATGAGCTGGACTCGCACGACAAGCGTCAGAAATAAAGGTCAGCATGCAGATTAGTTTGACAGACGGGCGGCGGATAAACATGCCAACGTGAATGGATCCGCGAAGAGGAGAAGGCAAATCTACCCGGCGATGACGTTGTTAGCGCCCGATATTGTCCATATATCATATTAATAGTGGTACTTTGATTTAAGAGGTAATTGATTTATGATTTAAGCTTGTACAATAAAGGCTATGACTATTTAGGTGCGAAGTCTGGTGCAAAAAAAATCACCTCTGGTACACCATCAAGCTCTATGTGGAATTGTACTTTCGAAACATCCCATTTTGAAATAAGGCTGTGACCTAACAAAATGTGGAATGAAAGAATACTTTGTATTGCTGCTGTGCTTTTTGGGGAATTTGCAAGCGCATTTCTTTCATGGTTTGTCCGCCGTGAAAGCGGCTTTAAGGTTAGCAAGCTGGCTAAGAAACTCACTAATGTGAGGAAACACAGAAGAAAAGGTTAGCTTGCTAAAGGAATGACAGAAATGTCAGAAGTTGTTCTTGTTCAAATGTCAATATTTTTGCTACTGCAAAGAGGCCATCAGGACAGAACCTTTGCACTGTTTTTTTTACGTCGTCAACTTATGGCATTATCAAACATCATTTCATTTATTCATCTTTTAAATTCAGTATTTAAGGTGAAAATATTTCTCCCCCGTAACAACACTAAACGCCGGTTAACGCGAATGAGCCGCTAACAAAGTCGTCACAGTGCATCATTGCAGGCAGCCAATCACATTAAGGCGCTAACCAGGAGAGGTGAGGGAACAGGTGAGGCGCGAAGCCATCAATTTGCCGGTGAAAATAAAAACGCCGGCCGAGCAGCTGAGGCTCGTCGGCGTGGAAACGCGCCAAAGACTGACAAAGAGTGGCAGCTGTCAAAGGCTGTCAGACGACGCCCACATACCGAGGCCACCTTCAACCTCGGCCGTCTAGCGACTATTTCGAGTGGCGATGAGGTGAAGGCCAGCCATTATTTGTTTACAACTTTTATACGGAAAGTTTTAAGTATGTCTCACTTGCGAGCTGCATATTAGCCGAACGTTAGTTCGAATTCTGACAATATCAAGCCAGTCTACTCGCCTGCCACGAGTAGCCTTCATTCAATTCGATATTCTCTGGCTCATCTTTATTAGCTTGTTGAGGAAGGATGGATATTAGCGTAATTTTATCTGTGTTTTCGTCAAGCTTCAAAAAACAATAAAGATAATATGTTTGAATTTAGAAATGATTATTTTTGTGGTTGTTGAAATGCAGTGTCATCTTTGAGAGTCCAGTTTCTTTTCGAACGTGATGAGTTTCACAAAATACATATTTACTCTCATTATGCGCACTCGATGGTTCGACGCAAAAGATGCTATCTATGATTTTTCATTCCCGAGTGGCGTGTGAGAGAAAACGAGCGGCACGTGGGCTCGGCCACATCTGCTGTATTGCCTTTCGATATTCTCTTCATCTCACCTAAGTGGTGCATATGGATGCACGGCTCGAAACGGGCTCATCCAACTTTGAATTTACCGAATATTTGAATGATTGTGTTCGCTGTTTTGTATTCTAAATCCAACATGGGCTTGTAATAATAGAGTGTGATGAATGTGTCCATAAAAAATGATGAGTTGAAAGGTGATGTTATTAATAAGCATAATAAGCTAATTAAATGACACCGAGCCGTATGGAAATGTGATTGAACTTTGGATAAGAAAACACACCTATTGAACTTGTGCTTCATCATGATACCTTTTTGTTCTTCTGAATACATAAGAACTAATTAACACTCCAGTGAAACAGATGAATGATTCAAATCCAATATTACAAAATCTCTTATGCAGATGAAGAATTGTTTGATAGGAAATTTAAGGCCCATGTTGAAAAGACCAGATCAAAACCTTAACTCTTAAAACCGAATCCTAGCATTTAAAACTTTAACCTGTGTTTGAAACCCTCCAACAGGATTTAAACCTTGCGGCACCGTTAAGGAAGGCAGCCGTTCCGCCTGTAGCCTGGCGGACGGCACCAAGATGGTCCATAAACTGTGAGAATACCGCTTGAAAAGATGAGAGAACAGATGGCTAACAGAAGCTTAACGTGATTAGCATCAGCGCGCTGCTTTCCTTCAGGATTCTTCTTTGTGGTAAGAAACCGGCGGCGAAAAACACGAACGCGGCTTCATTAGCGGACGGCCTCCAGGAAGCAAACATTACGCCAGATAACAGCCATTGTTGTTCCTGATGCTAATTGTGAGCCGCGAGGCTCGGGGGCTTTCTTCGCTGGCTGTTAGATTTCCGATTTTTTAGCGGCAGCAAGCTCGTAATTGATTGCAGAGGTGAGATACAATTTGAGTGTTCTGATGTCAAGCTATGAAATGGAAACTTGAAACCCAAATTAGACATGAAAACCTTACTCTTATGTCAAAAAGCATGGTGTGAAACCCTAATTCGAAAAAGACAACCCTAACCCTCATTTCAAACTCGAACGCCATCTTTACATTTCACGTGAACCCCTAATCCGGACTTGAAATCCCCAAACTCCCGATCCTGCTGTTTGCACAGATGGTTTCACCGGCATCTTCTCCACGTTGTTGGTTGGTTGCAACATTTTACTCGTTGATGCCTCCCTGCGTTGAAACCCCCGCTGCGATTGGAGACGGTTTTTGACAGGAGTGGGTCTCCCTCCTGTTTCGTTAGCCCCAGATATTAGCTAGCCAAACAATTGACGCCACCTGTCCCGTCCGGGCTATACTCTAGCTAGCTAGCGCAAGAGTCAGTCAAATCCCGTGAGACGCGAGAACAATTCACTTTTGACAAACTGAATTTCTCCCCAAAGTTTGACACAAATATTGCGTTTGCGTCTCGCCAGCGGAGAGCACCCGCTACGCTAACGACGCGGTAGCTCGACTATCTGCCAAAACAAAGCAAGTACATGCCTGTGCTTTATTTTGAAGGTCTGAAAGTCCTGCTGTTTGCCTTCATGTCTTTCCTTTCAAGCCACACGAAGAGCAGCGTGAGGCGACCGCCTGGGAGTAAACTTTTGTCACCCATGGGACAGAGGAAGTGTTGATTTCTACTTTGACGTGACGGAAGACACGTGGGCGCCGCCTCTTCAGCCCTTTTGTTGACGAGAGAAACGGTTGAATGATGTCTCCTCCTGCTGACAAACGCAATGACCCCCCCCCCCCCCCCCGTCAGTGACAAGCGCCGCTATATTTATTCATCGTCGTAATTATTTTTATGCGACGTGGCCATCCAACATGTCGCTTTTGCCGCTTTCATCGGTTGTCAGCGCCACGCCGACGTGTCTCCTTTGAGCTGGAGCGCACGCTGTCGGACGTAAAGAAACCTTTGAAGACGAGCGTCACTGGCGCGTTAGTGGTTTATTTACCATTGTGACAGAATTCTACTGTGTCTTTGATTGGCTTTGTTTACTAAAGGTATTAGCTCAAAACACTCTTTTATATGTCTTTTAGTATTTCCGTTTTAAACCATAGTAGACGTAAGCGACTGCAAATTGAAAAGCTCTTGGGAATGGAGCCTTATCAAAGAAATCCAAACAATCAGGTGTTCCTCATCCGTTAAGGCATTCTGGAATTGTCACTCTTCAGAACATAGTGCTTGCGTCTCTTCTCGCATGGCCTCGCCCCGACCGGCTAACTGGCCGACGGCCAATCGATGGCGGGTCAGACTCGAGTCAACTGGCAGCCATGTGCTCCTCCTTAACTTCGCCATTGGTGCCTTAACCCTTCAGATGCCAAGCTGCCTCTCGACCGCCTTCCCTCCATTGCTCTCGCTTCGCCTGACGCACGATTGCAGCGTGAAGCTCATTAGCGCTACATCGCGCGGGGGGGTGCTCAGAGTCAGGATCAAGCTCCTAAAAGTCCTCGATTATTACGATCCACTGTATAGAAATACTCATGTCAAAAAAAGCAAAGATCACATGATGGGCAAGTTATGGCGATGTTTTTCCATTGGGAGGTGGCTGACTTCAACTACCGTATTTTCCGGACTATAAGGCGCACCTAAAAACCTAAAGTTTTCTCAAAAGCCGACAATGCGCCTTATAGTCCGGTGCGCCTTATATATGGACCAAATTCCTAAATTTAAACTGGCCCGAAGCATTGTGTCATGAAATCAATCATAAGTGGCCCGCTGAAGACTATGAATCATGAATCAAAAAGACTATGGATCATTATGTTGTGATTATAAAGTAATTTGTTGCATCTGAAGTTGAAATAAAAAAGATAAAATGGAGAATGATTTGGATTAAAAATCTGACATGATGCATTAATGGTGCGCCTTCTAGTCCGGTGCTCCTTTTATAAGGACAAAGTTTTAAAATAGGCCATTCATTGAAGGTGTGCCTTATAGTCCAGTGCGCCTTATAGTCCAGAAAATACGGTAACTCCGAGCCACATTATGAAAAGTGCTTTCATATGACTATATGTGGCGCCTTATGGAAGTTGCTCCTAAAACCCGTCAAGAGCTGCTAGTAATGTAATTTTTTTCAGGTAGACAAGCCTACCAAATGTCACGTTACTAAACGAAACTGGCTTCAGGGGCGGAACTTTCAAAACAATGGGTGAGATTCTTATTGAGTGATTCCTTTGCATTCATCTCGCAGCCTCTGCGACAGGAAGACGATTTAAGCGTGAAATATGAAGCCTCTCCCACCTTCAGTTCAACGCTGATGAATAAACGGTTTATTCTCTGACAAATGACTTCCAGCAAAGATTCCCTCAGGGGAACGCAGACTCATTGGAGCTGACGTTGACATTTCTAATTAAGAACAGATACGCAGTAGTTTGATGCTCGTACGCTGCAACAAGGCTGCAACCCCCCCTGACTGACTGCTTTCCCGTTGCACTTGTTTTGTGAAAATAAAAAATAAAAAAGCAACAAATAGAGTTGCTGGAAGATCAAAGTCAAGGAGTCATTAATAAGATGGAAGAGGCGTGCACGGCCGCCACTTTACTCCCATGTGACAGGAAATGAAAGCGCTTGAATATTCATCAGGCTCCTGCTGTTAATTGATGTCACTGTGACAGAGGAACTTCTCAAACTCTGCCACCTTGTCTCTGATTTTTCATTGCTTAAGTGTGGCCATCTTTTAATGTTGTATTTTTTGTAGACCATGTCCATATTCTCTATTCAAGTCATCCGCGAGGATCCTTTGATGAATAACTCAACAAAGGCATGAGACAACACGAGACCGACTACCGTCCAGGGCCCTTCCTTCTAACGTTCACCCAGCCGAGGACCGAGTTATGATTTTCTCTGCAGACCTTGTGAACCCTCATCTTAATCCGTCTGCCAATTCCTAAACTCACAACTAATCCTTGATTCTAACCACTAGTCCTAACCCTGTACTGCATACACTACTGTGAATCCTAAACCGTGACCCCCTGCCATCCAGGGCCCTTCCTTCTATCGTTCACCCAGCCGAGGACCGAGTTATGAGTTTCTCTGCAGACCTTGTGAGCCCTCATCTTAATCCATCTGCCAATTCCTAAACTCTCAACTAATCCTTGATTCTAACCACTAGTCCTAACCCTGTACTGCATACACTACTGTGAATCCTAAACCGTGACCCCCTAATCCATAGGTGTCAAAGTCAATGCCCGGGGGCCCTAGCCCTAACCTTAACCCTAACCCTAACCTCACCTGGACCTAATCCCAAACCCCAAACGTAACGTGTAAACACTAAAGTGGATTCTAAAGTGCAAGAAATATAGACTCAGTATTTTAAACAAACAATTTGTTCAATGAACTCCTCCTACACGGTGAAGAGCCATGTTCTCCTTTTAGCCGGTTTCCGACCTAGCGCTCAACGTTTTCTGTCTCTATCCCTTCATGTACACACCATGCTCCATTTTCTTTTCAAGTGTGATTTTTGTGAATAGCAAATGGTGTCTTGGATTGACCTTTTGTTTATTTTCAGTCTGATCTGATATGAATGCTGAATGACACAATCCCAGCTAGTGATCTTACATAACGTTAATATTTAATATGGGGGAGAGGGGGGGTGTCATCTAATTGAAACGCTTACAAATGCCACATCCACTTCAGGCGAGCGAAAATATGCAAATGGATGCCACCTGCCATTAAAATGCATTAAAGTGTCCAAACAAGAAGAAAATATGCATATGATTGAATTTTAAAAGATGCGCCATATGTTTCCAGAGTAGCACAACAACAGGTAGCCCTCAACAATTACTCTGTGTACGCTCGCACAATGTACTCGCGACTACACAAGTGGACCGACGTGTCCTCGCCTGCATCATTCTGAGTCGCAGCTTCCCACCATTAGCCAGATGAATCTATTGGCGGGTGATTTGCATAAACACCTGTCAGTGCTTTGTCCCCCGCTGATATCTAATGAATTTCAAGCATTGGGCGCATCTTTGCAGCAATCGCACACCACCCCCTCGCACTGCACCCACACACCACCACGACCCCGACGACACCGCATCCACCCCTGACACCGAGGCGTACGTCTCGGGCTTATCCCTCTCCCCATTTTTTTTTTTCTCGCCTCTTCAATTTAGTAGTGTCGATTTGTGATTGTTAATAATTTGCAAATTATTGCAGAGATAGAAACAGTATTGATTGTTTGGACGTTTCTATGATTGAGAGTATTTTGGCAAATGAGAGTTTGATTAGGTTTGTGGTCACGCTTCCTTTCCTTTGTCATGGTCAGTAAACTGTAGAAAGGAAAGTCAATTATTTGGGATGATATTCTCAGGGCGTTGCGAGCCTTTATTCTACAGGAATAAACACTTTTCATAATTTTTATTGCAAGCATCAATTATTCCCAAACAATACTTTCCTGAACTGAACATTATCCGAGGGATAAAATCGCAAAGCATCTTGGGGGATCGGCAACAGACTCCTGATGGCTGTAAATGGATATCAGCATTCTTGTTGTCTAATGATTAATGACACTCTGACTGTTTTTCAGAGAACATGCTCTCTCTCTCTTTTTTTTTTTTTTTAATTCATCTTGACGACAGCAGAGCCCGAGGTTTGATATGAGCGTTTTCCACTAAATCAATAAGTCATCATCATTAGCGCTAACAAGTATTGTTGACGTCACGTTTTGTGTGCAGGCGTTCTCGGGAGACGCTAGCTGCCTCCCCAGCCTCGCATAATGAGCAAAGGCCAGTGAAAGAATAACATTACGTCCTTGGCAGGGCGTTGAGAGGAGCTCATAGCTTTTATCTGCGACCAATCCACATCACAAGGTCAGTCTTGAAGGTGAAACAGGGTAGCGAGCCGCCGTCGCCATCACTCACCGAGACGCGGCGCAGAGGCCTTTGGTGCCGTCAATTATCATTCACCTGGATTATTTCCATGCTCGTTTTATGGAAATGAGAAATCCCCGGTGATGCTGCAATAGCAACACTTTCTTCACTTTGGTGTATATGAAAGCGCACCCGAGATATGACTGATAATTCAGTCGTTGCTCAACAAGCCATGCTGCAATCATTTCTATTTAATATTTCAGAGCAAGTACTTTGAGGTCAATAGTAGCGCATACCTCTAAGACACAGGGGTCAAACTCAAGGCCCGGGGACCAGATACGGCCCGCCACATCATTTTATGTGGCCCACGAAGACAAACTGTGAATCAAATTCGTGTGTCATTACTAGAATTGCAAATTGTCTTCACTTTTAATAATATCTTTTTTTTTTTAATATTTGACCAGTTTTTACTCGTCTGATTTGAAAACGAGTTATTTGTCAGTTTGTTTTGTAGATTTTACTGTATATAATATGAGGTGCTCATACATTTATTTGGGTTAGGGTTAGGGTTAGGGTCATAATGGCCCTCCGAAAGAAGCTATGACTACAATTTGACACCCCTGCTCTAAGACAAACAAAGGACAACGCAAAACCACCAAAGGGAAACAGGACCAGCGGCGCAAGACCTTCGAGGCACTCGGACGAGTTGCACTGCCCGCAGCCGACGGCCATCGGAAAAAGCAATGCATCACCGTGACAGTCCGTGCTGTGACATCTGCCACGCGGCAGATGACGGCTGACAAAAATCATCTGCCACCAACACCAGAGGTCCGATCAAACCAGACGCTTGAGGTTCCACACGTTCCACCTCATATTTAAATTTGATTTACGCCCAATTAGTAATGCCACCGCTGCTCGGAAGTGACCTTCACCACACCGACGACGACCAAATCACCTCAATAAGCTCATCACGTAATCAAAACAGGATTTGATCCAGAACACGAAATAAAATCCTAAAAAGATACTTCGAAATACGTTCCATAGACCTGCACGCAACAAAACACAGAATCTTCCTCCCTCACCATCATAAATACAGTTTGCTGACCACTGTTGGCGTGGCGTCCACATTCACTCGTCCGTCCCGTCGAGTTAACGCGGTCCGATAAAGATCCCGACCCGGCACCATCCATCAATAACATGGCGTGCGAGCGAGCCAATTTATTAAAAGTGTTGAGAGAGCCGAGCGAGGCGAGGTGAGTGTGTCACTTTGGCTGAGCTCAGTGATACATCAGCTGCCCTGTCGAAATAGCGCGCTCATTTACACCCGCGATACCACACAAATCCCTCAAAGTGTCTTTTGGGGAAACGCAGCGAGTAAACATTCCGGACATCTCAGCGCCTTCATTAACTTCAACCGCTTTGCTCCAACTCTTATTCCCGAGCGCCGTATTGATTTCCTATCCCCCAGGGGTTGTTGGCGGGAATCCCAGCGGGAGTGGGAAAAGAGCAGAGGTAGCTAAAGTACTCAATGTCGGTACATTTATAAGTACTGTACTGATACTTGTGGAGAAAAAACAAAAAAGACTGGTACAAAATACTGATAAATTACTGACTGAAATAAAAATACATGCATCTGACTCTGCTAATGTGAACTGACCAAAAAATGAAAAAGAAAACTCAGCTTTTTCAGATTACAAGGAGAATTCTTTGACACCACGAACGACTTGCGATTTATACAACAAGGCCGCATATCCACTCAATGGATCTTTCTCGGAGCAAACAGAAAAGCATTTGTGAATAAGGCCTTGGATCACTGACTGTGCAAGAACCTGAAATTTGGAGAAATCCATTCAGGTACAGTAATAGAGTGCTTGAACTTCATTACCACACACACACACACACACTGAGTACAAGTTAGTTGAGGGATTGAGGGACTGTTGGTATTTTTGGAATGCCTGACTTCATGGCTAATGTGACGAAAAGCACTTAGAAGAGTTCCCAAGTCAAATAAACAAAGCATGAATTAGCATGTATTAATAATAATGTGTTAGCTGCGCTAACAAGGCCAAGCATTGCGAGTGGGCGCGCGTCCGCAAGGTGTTTATTAAAGTGATGATGATACACAAGTTCATTGTTATGAAGGTTGCATCTTGTTTTATTTATATATTTTATTGGTTTGTTGAAATGTATATTCATAAGGAGCCCTGGCACTTGAAAGTAGCCTGACAGCAGGACCCTGCCTCGATTTGCGACCGTGCCAATTCACGTCCCCCAAGGACGGAGTCAAACAGTACACATAGAAAAAAACCTTTGGAAAAAAAATGAGTGTCACCTTATGTTGGAACACTTTGATTACTAACACAATATTTGTTTATGGTATCATTGATCGGAACAGTGAAGAAATTGTCTTGCCGTGTTTTCTGAAAAGAAGTCGGGAGAGTAAAAGCCAAATTACAGAGGAACAAAATTGGACCTCCGACCAATTTGAAATGAATGTTGGGTATCGCTACAAAAGGGTGGACAACAATGAAGGACCTAGGAACAAAACTAACTACACGAATAAACAAACTGATAATGTTGACACTGTGAAGCCAGCAAGCGAGTGTGAGAAGCAGAAGCAAAACTCCTCTTTATACAACCCAGTGGAATTGTCACCAGGTGTGGTAGATGAAGCCAGGTGCAATCAATGGATCCTGATTAGGTGTGAGAAAAATAATCATCATGAACAACAAACGACCTGAACACAAAAAAAAAACCTTGAAAAACGATCATCTCACACCTGCTCACATAGAAAAAATCAAGTTATCGGGTTTTTAGTCACAGGCTTGTCTCTGACTGAGATTTGACGAACTGAATTTTGCAGGTAACTATTTAAAACACAGGTGTCAAACGTAAGGCCCGGGGGCCAGATACGGCCCGCCACATGATTTGATTTGATTTAGAAGACTAAAGACTTTAGGCGTTTTCGTCATGCTCGGTCACATTTCCGTCCAATGCCGTGTCCATATTTGGAGGCCACATGACTCGACCGCACGCCGGTGTCCAGATTTACACAGACTTTGGATCTAGCCTTCAAGCCTTTGTTTTCGTGGAGCGTGGCACTGAGCTAAGGCCACAAATATTTTTGTAGCCCACAATTGCTCTGATTTTTTTCTCCATGGATTGGCAGGCCAAATAAATTCTGCACGAATTATGTAGTTTATGGAAGCTACTTGAGCAAGGACTAGTTAAGTCCAGCATAGGCCAAACTGCTAGCTTCATTTCACTACACACAATTTAGTAACCAAAATCTCCATTTGTAAAACTGCTACAAAAATTAGGGAAGTCATCCACACGGGGAATGTGGACCACAAGACAACAGGAAGCTGAGTTGAGAGAAATATTTAAATCACGGCAGGCCGATAAAAAAGTCATCAAGGAGGGCGGACCTGGTCTTTGTCCACCTTCAATCATTGTCGTGTTAATCTGTCCGATCACAGCCGGGACACATCACGAGACGCCAATACCGTCTGTCCCCGATGACACCATTAGCGCACCTCCAAACATTCCCATGATCCCTCAGCCTGGTTGATAACTCACACACACTTGCGTTTGTGCAGTGTCTCCAGGGACAAGATTGATTAGCGATGAGGTCATAATTGCTGACGAAATCAGCCAGGGCTTAATCAATAGCGTTGGCGTGGGGATAAATGCGTTGGCCACAAGAGGACAATTGCTCACAAGGCTGATGCGCGCGTGATAAAGGACATTTTCATTCATCTCGCCCGCCCCGCCTGGCGGATAAGCCGGCGCCAATGGTGCGCCCATCCATCAATCAGCGGCCAGGAGGCGAGGTCAGCTTTGAAGATCAAAGTCAAGCATGCGGACCCGCCTTTGAGGGAGATTCGAGGGTATAATCACCTCTTGCAGTCCACCTTCAACGAGCCCATTCGTCTCCTCATCTCCAGGTTAACCGGACGTGGGAATAGATTAGTTTCCCCTTATCGGGCCAGGGACGAAAGAGGACATCCGTAACAATCGAGAGGAAAGTTTCGCCGACAGGGCAGTCTTGCCCTGAAAAACAATCTCGGAAAGAAATGTTCTAATATGCTAAGTAGTAGTTTGTGAAATAAACAAAGCCTAATTTTTGACTAATTTGATAACTCCTGCGGAAGCTTTTTCTCGTCTGTCTGTCGATGACGAGTTGGTAGAGAGAGAAAAGGATTGAATGGATTTGGACAGAATTGAGGTTCAGTATGCGTGCAGACTCCACTTGCATGCCTCAGACCTGATAAATAATACACTGCAGAGATCCAAGTATCAAAGTGTGATCTGAATCCAAGAAATATTGCAGGCTCAGGGGGATCCAGAACGTTCCAACATTGGCGGGCTTCGGCATAATTGGCGACATTGCGTCTTGGACCGCGCTGACTCAGCAGAAAGTCACTAGGACTCATCCCTATGCTAACAAGCTAAGTCAACAATGACGTTTTTAGCAGGTGTGCTTCCTACAGTGTTTTAGAAGAGTTTCACAAATATTTGGATTTGCAGCCCTGTTCTATTTGTGTTTGAGCAGTATTTGGGCAGCAGTGCAAGATTTTTCGCAATCTCGCTTCGTTTTGAGAGGTGTGTGTGGGTTCCCATAAGAATAAATGAGCAAGTAGGGACTTTGGTGTGCATCCTCCATGAATCCATTGCACCAGATAAGGCTTTCAAAGTGCTTCTTTCTGAACGCCATGTTTCAAAGTCTATATTTAACGTGGTGGCAAAAAAGCATCATAAATCTGCAAGGTCCTCATCGCTTCTCTGTGCTGGCAGTCCAAATCACTCAGCGTGCCAAAAGGCTGACACTCCCGCCTTTGCCGGCCGGCAGAATGGAAGCTATCTCGTCGGAGATCCTCCTGACTTGTGGATCATTTATCAGGCGGCAAGATATCCCCTCTGCCTTTTGTCAGAGAAACGCCATATTTTTGCATCAAGTCGGCGTTTTGTCCTCACGGTGACGGAGTCGTTTATCGCTCGGGGTACATTTGGAAGTCGACGTGCAATGTGGAATATTAATGTTACGAGTTGTTGTGGGTCGAAATACCCAATTACAGTGATCCCTCGGTACTTCGCGGTTCCTTTATCGCGGCTTCACTGCATCGTGGATTTTTTCCAGCCCCAAAAAAAAGTTGTAATATGAGTTCTAAAAACATATTTGCAGTTGTTATCAAAAAAGTTATAATAAAAGACTTCTGAAAACATATTTACAGTATTGTACCTTGTTATAAAAAATGTTTATAATAATAAAATAATCTTAAAATCATACTTACAGTATGTATACTTTAGCTACATCTACATATACATCTACAAAATGCGCATAACGCTGCTATGGTAACTTGTGACCACTAGAGGTCCCAGAACGTCACATCTATATATGTTACGCAACACACACACACGAAAAATATTTATATTTTCAATATTTATACAATATTTTCTGTATGTTATTTATACTATTAATTAATTATATATATATATGTTTTTATATGTATATATTATATTATATATTATATATTATTTAATGCTCTAATAAACTACTATATATAAACTATTATTTAATGTTCTAATAATAACATATGCACTTAAATATACATTCATATACATTTATTGACGCACAAAAAATTTACAGATGAGAGGGTGACCCTACTTCGCGGATTTCATTTATCACGGAGTGGTTTTGGAACCAATTATCCGTGATAAACGAGGGATTACTGTACATGATTTCTCAGAGGAAAACAAACAGTTAATTCAAGAAAACGGCTCAAAAAGGCCGAGTATTTTTCCACTCGTGTTTTTGCAAACTTGAGGGTGCTTTTCATTGTTGATTTGACATTTCCTTGCTCAACTGTGGGGAACATTAAGAGTCTATAAATCGATAGTAGTTAGCACATAAGGTTCGGAGCTTCGATCTCGATCCAGCTGTGTGGAGCTTGTATAATCTTTCAGGTCCACCTACATTTGCATAAAATGCGGGATCCTCACCGTAACTAAAAACTGAAAAAAATTCAGAAACACTGTTGAAAGCAGTGCTGGATAGTAACTGGAATATTTTTGAAACACAGCTAAAACACTGCTGAGAAGCAAACAAAACATTTCAACTTGAGATGTTCCAAATTTAAAACGTGGCTAGTTTGGGAAAGACTGCTACAGAAGAAAAGCCGGCTGCGTGAGGCCGGCCGCTCTCTAACAAAGGCAAATATGAAGAAAAGAGTTGGCGGGGTAAAGCAGTTCATGTAAGTTGAGCTCCCTCAGATATCCATCCTTAATCCATATTCAGCGGCGCTCTCCATTGATTGGGAGCGCTCCAGATAAGAGATGCTGAATCGCGGGCAGATAATACATTCTCCGGATCACAGGAATGCAAATCAAATCTGATACGCATGCAAATTTGTGGCAAAGTCATCTTAAAGCAAAAAAAAAAAAAAAAAACTGTTATTAATTCAAAAGCCCAATTTTTTTATTTCAAGTGGGTATCTGCGTGATTAGCATTTGAGTCCCCGTTTTCCCCCAGATAAAGAAAATATTCCGTGTTTTCGAGGGAAAGTTTGCCATCTTGGTTGTCCGTAGATTTGTGTTTCTGCAGCTCAACGTCCCTTTGGCCTTGTTAGACTGTTTATCAAAGAGCGGCGACAGGGATGGAGATGAGGAGCTAGCTCGGCTTCCGACAATAAGTGGCCAAGCGTTAACGGCAATCAATGGTCACACGCTTTCTTCCGCGGGGGAAGAAGTCCATTCGGTCTGGTATGTAGACCCGATTTGATTCCCTCCTAAAGGATTTATCGTCAGCGCAAAATGTCAATGAATCCCGCTAGTGCTGCTCTTTTCCTCAGTGACTTAATGTCGCCTTAATGAACTTCAACCGTCGGAGTCCTTTGGAGAGTCATCCGAATCGGAAAAAGTCAACCGCTTTACTTTTTCAGCTTTACTTTTTGTTATATTAAATCTTGTCAGCTTTTGGTGTTTTAAACTTATGGATCGAACCAAAGTAGTAAGTGAGGTCGTAGCTCATTCTTACATGTCTCCTTCATTAGGTACGCTTTGAAATGCAAGATGTGTATCCAAAATATAATTGAGTTCCGTTTTGATGTCACGATGCTGCTGTTTTTCCGGATTGATCTCATGACATTGCACAATGCAAGAAAATGCCCCTCAGTGAATACATTTGTGTTTGTGCAACAATCCACAAAATGATTTCAATAAACGCGACGGACCCGTACGGTTCATCAACAGAGGGACAGTATGAAAATCAATTAGTCCAACGATCCACAAGGACGCTTTTGCCGCCTGAAAAGGATTGAATTCCATCAGCGCCGCTTTCTTCCTTGTTCTCTCCGCAAGCAAGACCCAAACGACTTTCAGGCTGCGATCAAAACAAAGCCAGGATGAGAAGCGGCCCGGCGCTGTTCGATAGAATTATGGTCTTCACAAGTCGTTAAAAATGAGAAAAGTGAAACGCGGCGAAAAACAAATCGATGGAAGGAGCAGATGAGTCCAATTGCGCCTCATCAGAGGAATCCTCCGGGACTGCAAACCATTACTGCTCAATCCTGGCTCAAATCCCAACACAAAGCCGGCGTATCTTTAGATCCAGCCTCTGCGCACTTGACATGAGGATGACTCGCTATGCAGGAAGGGCATCCTCATGTACTCCTCGGAGTTGCAAAGGCCTTCAGCATTTCTCGTCAATTTGTCGAACTTTTACAGTACATGAAAAAAAGTTAAGATGGGAAATATATGTCTATATAGTATCTTTATATCACTATACATATACATGTGTGTAAACTTATATATATATATATATATATATATACACACATAAGTACACATTTATATATCAGGGGTGTCAAGCTCATTTTTGTCGCGGGCCGCATCATAGTCACATTTTTCTTATGACTGTCAACCCAAATAAATGTATGAACGTCTCACAAACTGACAAATAATACGTTTTCAAATCAGACCAGTGGATATTTTAAAAAGATCTTTTTTTTTTTTTTTTTTAAGTGAAGCTGATTTGTAATGTTAGTAAATGACACAAATTTGATGCGCAATTTGTCTTCCGGGGCCACAGAAAATAATAAAATAATTATCAAAAAAAAAATTGGAAATAATTTTCAAATATTTTAAAAAGATGATTTTTTTTAGTGAAGATGATTCGCAATGTTAGTAAATGACACAAATTTGATGCACAATTTGTCTTCCAGGGGCATAGAATATAATAAAATAATAATTGAAAAAAAATTGAAAATAATTTTCAAATATTTTAAAAAGATAATTTTTTTAAAGTGATGATTATTTGCAATATTTTTAAATGACATTAATTTGATGCACAATTTGTCTTCCGGGGCCACAGAAAAAAAAATAAAATAAATAAAAAACGTGAAAATAATTTTCAATTATGTGAAAAAGATTTTTTTTTTTTTTAAAGTGAAGATGATTTGCAATATTAGTAAATGACACAAGTTTGATGCACAATTTGTCTTCCGGGGCCATAGAAAATAATAAAACAATAATTAAAAAAACATTTTTAAATAATTTTCAAATATTTTAAAGAGATGATTTTCAAAATTTTATGCACAAATTGTCTTCCCGGGCCACAGAAAATAACGTGGCGGGCCGTATCTGGCCCCTGGGCCTTGACTTTGACAAATGTTACATGTATATACGTATCACCATCCAAACAACCCCACCTGGAATACGGCCCTATGTCCTGTTTGTGCGTGGTTAGCCGGGGCCATCATGTATGAATAAGCCATGAGCCCTAACAGGCGTCATTATTCAAGCTGTTTTGTGACACTCTGGAAAAGCACCGCTTGTGACTCATAGAAGTCGCACACGGCGAGGCTCTTATTACACCCGATGCGCTCCGAAAACGGTTTGATTGGACTTAAATGCGCGTGGTGAGCTGCGAGTAGCGAAGGCTCACTTGAAAAGCTTTGCTGCCTCTTCTCATTAACGACAAGGCAAGTCACACAAACACAATCACGTCACGCAATGAACATCAACATAACACACAAAGGTTACACAATTTTCACACAGTAGACACAAACACAAAGAGATTTCGTTTCTTTTTTTTCGACCATCAAAATGAATTAAAATGCTATTAATATATTCCAGCGCCTCAATAAACACCAAAAAATACAGGAGGGGTCACCAATGTGGTTTTGGGTTTCATATTAGCGATTCAATCGAAGCTTCAGGTTTGAAATTCAGATTTGAAATGAAAAGCAAAACGATTGTCCTTTCAAAGTGAGGTCCTGGAATCATCGCCATGGCAACGAGAAGCAATGAGCTCCACTGAAAGTCTGACTGATCACAACTGGACGGGCGTAACTCAAGAACATTGAGTTCCCCAGAGAGACGGCAGAATTTTTTTGCTTTGGTGCTGGCAACAATTGCTTTTTATTGACTCCCGTCACTTGATTTTATTTTGTGGCTTTGCCATGCAGCAGGTTGGACCGCAGCGTTGAGCTGGAGCCGTTTGAGACAAGGTTAGCCTTTCAAGTTAGGGTCTTAAGCGGGACGAAGGGTTTCAAATTAGACTTTCAAGCTCGAGTCAGGTTTCAGGAAAATCTGGCCATGGCAACAATTTGGCTTGAGAAAATGACGCAGCCTCATGAAAAATGAAGAGGACAAAAGACCAGCGAGTGCAGCTGACGGGCAGCCAGTCCGCAAAGGTCACGCGGACGCTAAGCTTTGAAACCACCAGGCGGACCCGAGGGGGGACGCCGCTGATCGCTCGCCCACCAAGATCTTATAAAAAATGGAAAAGACGAATGAATAAAAGATGGTGAGCGTTCGTCCCAAGCAGATGTGCACCGCGTGAGCAACATGCCCGACGCGTCACCTTCCCTCAATCATTGAACGCGTCGAACCGCTCAAGTCAGGACATCTCATTAGGGAAGGCGGGTTAGGGTTAGTGTTAGGGTTAAGGTTAGGGTTTGGGTTAGGGTTAGGGTTAGGGTTAGGGTTAGGGTTAGGGTTAGGGTCAGGGTTAGGGTTAGGGTTAGTGTTAAGGTTAGGGTTAGGATTAGGGTTAGTTTCCAGCCCCACCAATATTTTGAGGTTTTTTTTGACAAATGAAATTTCATTTAACAGTGACAAAAAAAATAATATTTAAAGTGCTCGTCGGTTGGGTAGAAAGAATAAACGCAGACTTTACCCACATCTCCCTGAGCGGCCTGACTCTAAATATACAAGCTGGACCACCATTAAAGGTCTGCAAGCTGGCATGAGACGTGTCGCCACAGCGCACGGCAGTGCCAGCAGCTGGCCCAGCGGGGCGTCTGCACCGAACGCCGCGCACTTGTTGGCGAGGCACACGGCGCAAGACGATTCTGCGCCGTGATCGGCTGCAAATTGACTGCAGATACCAACTGGCTCGCTTCGGAGGCTGTGATGTCACAACTGACTTTGTTTAATGAGTCACTTGAAAGACAAGGTTTTAAATAACCAGACACACGGTTAGGGTTTCAAATTAAGGTTTCAAGGAAGACACGATTACGGTTTGGCTGCTGAAGACCTTCTCAGAGCATCCGACAGCTTGTCTGTATGTGCTTGATGAGTCAACGTCTCAGCACGCATGAGAGAAGTTTGTCCAGCCTTCCTTCCCCGTTGAGTTTCCGTTCCAACCCAACTAATGATCACCGTTTTATAGCTACGTACACCAGCTGGAACACTTACATAAGCGCCGTCCAGCATCGCCAACCTTCTTGGTGACTTTCAGTCCTTGCCATAAAAAACATTCAGGAGACGGAAGATAGAAAAGGGAGGAGGAGATGAAGAGGAACGCAAAACAACATGAACCCCTATACAGTACATATATACTGGATATACTAAAGTTTCTCCTTCGTCCTGCATCCACCTCCACGACACCTGATCCGCTTTGCTGCCACCCGGCCAACAATTGGATTGCGGCCGTGCTGAAGTTTCCAGTTTGCCAGGCTCTTGGAGGAAATGAGCTCCCCGCAGCTTCCTGATGGCCAGGCGATAGTGAGGATTATCGGGTGGACTCTTGTGATTAGCCACTGGCCAAACGGGACAAGGGGCAAGCACTGCCGGCAGTCTGACAAATATAGACACACACACAATTTTAGTCCAATCGCTGTTCTGAGGATTAGGATTTGTTAGACCCATGATTAAATTTGCATAAAAGTGACGCCCAATGGAAGGGATTGAGAAAAAATGATTCAATGAATGATGTAATTGATCAAGAGCATAAAATATCTGCTGAGCCGATCTCGTCAATCAGATACGTGTCAAGACTGCCCTGGCTCAAAAAGTTAGGTGCAAAAACAAACGCCCAAATCTCCCGGCTGATAGAAATTGTCATGCAGAATGTGCTTTTGCTGCGGCTGATGAGGAATTGTTAAGGTTGCGTAAAGTGCTGTTTGCATCAATTTTCATCAAGTCTTTGAATATTCATCCCGAGCAGGTCAGCCTTGGATGCCAGCACAGCGCAGCAAATTGCGTCTCCTTCATATTCAAAAAGCCAATCCCACAAGTCCAGCCAAGCCTTGGAGATGAAACGCTTCTTTCGGCCGTTTCCGCCGTAACGCAATTTTCTAAAGGACGTCGAGCTAATTCATGAAACAAGAGTTGTTATTTGTGTGCCTTTTCGTGTCTTTGATGCTAAGACCCTCTTTGATTGGCCAACGGACATTTTCAGGGCTAATTCCGAATGCTGTCGTTTGCCGGCAAGCGTCTCTTGTCGCCCGGCTAAGGCTAGCGTTGGTGGGCTAACACAAAGCAATAAAACACGCCACCTGTTTCATCCTCCACTGCGGCGTAATTGGAAACCTCTGTCCGCCGGCGCTCGGTTGCCCCCGACAAAAAAACCTCTCTCTCTAAAAATAACTGGCTTGAGGACAAGAGTACTTGTAAAATTCATACGTTTCCTTTTTCCTTCTCCTGATTAAAAAAAAAATAATAATAATCTGATTTTTTTTTTTCTTGCAGCTTCATGATGGGATGGTGGTTCCCATTAAATGCAGCACAAGCGAATGTTCCAGCTGGACTTCAGCATGGAAGTGTAGGGTTAGGGTTAGGGTTAGGGTTAGATGGATCAATACTTTAGATTAGGGTATCTGCATCTTTAGAAAAATACATCTAATTCAAGACTTTGTAAGGCCTTGGCCAGATAAAAAAAAAATCAAGTCCTCAAATTTACTTAGCCCAAAGGTTTTAAACTCAAGGTCCAAGGGCCAAATCTGGCCCGCAACATAATTTTTACTGGTCTCCAAGGCAAATCATGTGCTTCGACTTCATGTTTCTTCACTTTTAACAACACTGAGATATTTCACGATTAGTTTTTGTTACAATTAAATAGAAAAATAGTCGAATAAACAATTTACTAGCGTTTGATTCCGAAACTAGTTATCCCTATTTTTCTTTTGTATAAGTGATAGTCAATCGTACATTTATATAAGTTGAAACCTCGCAGTCATAACGGCCTTGCCAGGGAAACCATAGCAACAATGACCGTGACAAAGATGAGTTTGACGCTATTGACTTAGTCCGACCATTAGGAATCAGTGATCTGGGCTCACTCAATATAAGATTGCGATACATGCCATCTTTACGAAATTGTGCTATTATTATTATTATTATTATTATTAATTTTGATGTAGGAATTTCTTGGATGCTCCATCAACTTGATATTTGACGTATGAAATTTCCTCAACATCAAAAGCGGACAAAATCATAAAGTTGTGTTACACGAAATACATATTACATAAACCTAGATCTCAAAACCCAACCTCCAAATTGCATATTTGCTAACCCAATTCAATTTTCGATAAATTAGATCTTTGACTTCTGCAGCTCGTCAGTTCTTGAACTGGTGAAAACACGACTCAGCCGTTAGCGAACCCCATCGGCCGTGAAATTGAGCACTTACGATACGGCCTTGTCAATAGAGACCGAACAAAAGTTAAAGTGATGTCGCATCGGTTCTCGTTGTCTGCTTTCGGAATGAAATATTCATAGTGGTGGTGTTGCGAGTTCAAGTGGCCCACGTGTGAATCCGCAATCGTCTAACGGTCCTCGGAGAGCTCTTTAGTAGCACTTTAGCAGCCGATGAATAACCCAAGCCAGACGTGGCGACGGCGCCGGGCTTGCTTTAAGGACCTCCTGGTGGTCCTGTTTCAACATCAGAATGATCGAGCCATCTCTTGCATGGAAATAGCCGACTTGACTGGGATGTTTGCATTTGTAATCAAAGCGGACCGACTGTGAGCGCTTGCTCTGTTAACTGAGGGGTTACGCTCTCAGTAGGGGAGAACCGAGACAATATAATTCAGAGCAGGAGATGGACTGCCGTGACCAGACATTAGTTTGCAGATGGACGGCATGCATGCAAAACCGCAATGTCCAAACTATACCGAGCGTTCGGAAGTAGCTATGACATTTGATCTCGATGTGATGATACATTTTAATTCTAAGATGCTGCATATATTAAATATGGTAAATCACAAAAATCTGACCGCTGGTTGTCAGCTATGGTGCAAATGAGATAACAGCCATTGGAGATGAGCCAGGAGGAGCCTGCAGCTTCTTGATGGATTCACAGAGACCGACAAATGTAAGGTCAGATGTTTTCCACGACGTCAGAATTGTGAGAGGCGCCGTGCAGGTCACAATTGGACTGTTGATTCGCTCCTATTTGCCACGAAGTAGGACGAGTTTATTGTTTTCTTTGCCGCCTGTGTGGTCATGACTCCAACACTGCACCGCTATCGTCATGGAAACCCTTTGAAAGCGCACCAGCACCGCTTGCGCTCATTAGCGCATTGTGGAAGTGCTATATTGTCTTGGGGTTTTATTTTGGGCTAGCTCTCCTGCCCTGGGTGGTCAAAAAGTGAAGTGTGATGGTTTTAGCAACACCTGGTATGTGTGTGTGTTTGACATGGGTGGCACAACCTCCGAGCGAAGGCTGCTCTTTGATCCGCACTGACTCACCGCCGCCGTGAATTCATTACATATATCAGAACAGCGGGGAACAAACACGGATGCGAGGTCGGCGAGTGCGCGCACCTTTCGTCATTGCATCATTGTTCGACATCACCGGCCGCGCCACGAGCGCCGGAAAATTACATATGTGGCTTAATTACACCTCATGCAATGGTTGGCACGAAAATATAAGGAAAGCATTTTCAAATGTATTCCTTCCTCCATAATTATTTGAAAATTTAATCCCTGAGGTCAATTCTATTGAGCTACATGAAATTTGGTAGACATGTCCGTCAAATGTAGACCCACAAAAAATTCTGAAGAGCACATGTCTAAAAGAATACCGTATTTTTCGGAGTATAAGTCGCACCTTTTTTCATAGTTTGGGTAGGGTGCGACTTATACTCAGGAGCAATTTATATGTGAAATTTTTAACACATTTTTTTTTTGTCACACACATTCACGCCGTCATTACCGTCATTGTGAAGTAGATTCACTTCACGTTATTTTCATAGTAAACCGGATGAGGGTGCTCTCATGTTTATATTATTGTTATTGGATATATAGTTTATATCTAGTAATATGGGCCGGTAGAATAATTTGAACTGCAACTGACGACGGGTCCAGCATCAGTGGCCCGCCGCACACGCGCTGTTTTTTGCACAGAGAACGAAGAATTCTATGGATTTAATGATTTGGACTGACAGATGGTTTGATAAACGTGTTCTTTATGTTATAGTTAGTTGAATTACTGTTAATGTGCCCGTTCTCAGCTCCTCGTTTTTGTTTAGGTCACGTTAGCATACCGTATTGTTTAGCCTGTTGTTGCTGGTTAATTTCTGTTCTTGGATTTTGTCAAATAAATTTCACCCAAAAGTGCAACTTATACTCTGGTGCAATTTTTCCCTTTATTGTGCATTTTAAGGCTGGTGCAATTTATACTCCAGTGTGACTTATAGTCTGAAAAATACGGTAATTATTGTATCCCATGTTGGTTAAAAACAGCCCATTTGGTGTTATTTTGACGGCTTCCACACTTGCGCATCACATTCCAAGTGCAGATGGCATTTCCAACGTGGATGATGACATGACCATTTGTTTGGCTAAGCAATGTCCTCACAACCAAAACAATCAGATCAAACTGGTCTGTTGCACAAAGCAATTTGTCATTCCTCGCCGGCAGCTTTTTCATAAAACACACATGCAAGTCGAAGTTGCAAGCACATCCACCTTAAGGCTCGGGGTTCACAAGTACCATGATGAAATGTACTTAGCTCTCCAGATACCGCCGGCATGACCAAGATTCAAATACTGTAGCGGGGTGTCAAACTCATTTTTGTCACGGGCCGCATCGTAGTCATAGTTTCCCTATGAGGGTCATTATGATTGTCAACGTCTTCTATATACAGTATAGGCTACAAAACAAACTGATGAACAACGAGTTTTAAAATCAGAGACTAGCAAAAACTGTTAAAATATTTTAAAAAGAGAAATGGTAATAAAAATTGCAAATATCTATGATAGTGAAGACAATTTGTAATTTTAGTACCGTATTTTCCGGACTATAAGGCGTACCTAAAAACCTCAAATTTTCTCAAAAGCCGACAGTGCGCCTTATGGTCCTTATATATGGACCAAATTCCTAAATTTAAACTGGCCCGAAGCATTGTGTCATGAAATCAATCATAAGTGGCCCGCTGAAGACTATGAATCATGAATCAAAAAGACTATGGATCATTATTTTGTGATTATAAAGTAATTTGTTGCGTCTGAAGTTATAATAAAAATATCTGACATGATGCATTAATGGTGCGCTATATAGTCCGGTGCGCCTTATATAAGGACAAAGTTTTAAAATGGGCCATTCATTGAAGGTGCGCCTTATAGTCCGGTGCGCCTTATAGTCTGGAAAATACGGTAATGACACAAAGTCGATGCACAGTTTGTCTTCACATAAAATGATATGGCGGGCCGTTTCTAGCCCCCGGACCTTGAGTTTGACACTGGTTCCATAATGGGACATCGAAACGGGAAAAATGTATCCAATAGGCACAGTAACATTATGCACAATTTCAACATTAACACCGCGGAAAATGGAAAAACTGCCCTTAAATAATGGTTCCATTAAGATGTGCCCGTAAAGGGAGCTGGCGACTAGTCAAGTGTGAACCCCGCCAGGGCACCACTCTGATGAGTGAAAATGGATAGATGGGCACGTGGCGTAGTCTTGGAACATGGATTCCGCGGCCGTGTGGATGTCGGGGAGTGTGTGTGGGTGTGCGCGTGTGGCTCCAAAGGACCAATGAGGCGCTTCAACCCTTTGTAGTAATTGATGCTTCCACCTGAGGGCACTGCTTTCTAATCTAATAGAATAGAAATATGTTGCACCTCCTCAATTAAGCCGCCATATTGTACGACCGCTCTCACAATGAGATGATTCTGGCCTGGAATGAAAACAAGATATCCAAAAGTGAATCGCTGGTTTGCGCGACACCGCTTTGAAGCTGCAGCTCTTTATTTCTTCGTTCCTCGCTGCTCTGCCCATTTGCTTCTTCTCTCCAGGAACAATTACACTCTCCCTCCTGGTGACTCCATCACGGGCGGGGGAGGGGGGAGTGGAGGCAGGGAGCCCCCAGGCCTCACTTGCCCTCCTCCTCTTCATCCAGAGAGCATCGTTTTGCCCCCGCAGCCAGTTTTGCCGAGCGACATGATATTCGACAGACGTGTCTATCAGGAGTAGCTCCTACCTACTGCTGGAAATGCAGAATTTTTCAAAAATTCAACCCCTGAAGCTAGTTTGACTGAGCAACATGACATTTGGTAGGAATGTGTATTAAAAAAGTCTCAAGGAGCCATGCCAGAGAAATCGAGAACTGAAAACACAACTAGGAAACTGAACCTGGCTCGAAAGCTGATTTTGAAATTGGATTTTAATGTTGTTCTTTTTTAGTAAATGCACAACTGTCAGCAAATTGAATCGGAAATCCAAACAAGGATGTCAAATACTCCTCGGGTGGATGGCGTTGGTTTAACCAATTCTCGCAATGATCTCTTGAAAGCAAAGTGAGTCTTTGAAGACCACTTTGGCTGATGAAATAACGACATATTTGCCTTTGAGACGACTCGGTAGCGGCTGTCTGAACGCGCATGCGTGCCGGAGCGTTAATGAAGCGCCGAGACGTCGTTTGATCGTCCGCTAACTGGATTAGCGTTTACACAGAACAAACCGATTAAGACTTCGGACGATAACGCCGCTGCATTAATGCCGTTTTCTTAAGTGGGGCCGATGATGTTTAATTCCCGAGGTTGCCGAGGAGACCGCGTAAGCTCGTGTTGGTTATTGTGGCTCTGTAAATAAAATAAGACGCGGTGACATCTTCTCGTGTCGGACTAATTATTGGACAACAGCGGCGTCGGCCGGGATGAAACAACACACTTTGCGGATCTTGGCTGTAACCTCGTTTTCTCTTCGGCATGCTCGCACGCTCATTTTCAGCCTTAACTGATCACTCGTTAATTAACTCGTAGCCTTAACCTAACCCTAACCCTAACCCTAACCCTAACCCGACAACACCTTCTATTGATGAGTCATTCCATCAACACGGAAAATTATTTGAGGCAGGTTGATGGATCACAATGGGTTTCAAAATAAGTGTTTTTGTTTCCAGTCAGGGTTCAGAGTCGGGTTTCACGCCTGAGTTAAAACATTTCAATGTTTTTTGTTTCACGCAAGGCTTCCTTCCGCACATCGGCGTCAACTTCCCGTAATCTCCCCGATGACTATTTCCGAGTGCAGAGCGCTTGGCCCTCGTTCATCTAATCTGCTAAGTAAACGTTTGTGCTCGCATGTCTAAATGCTAATGAATGTTGACACGAAGGCACAAAAAAGCACTCGCCGAGCGACGAGAATTTATTATTGCCGCCGTCGCGATGGCGATGGCGTGGAGCGCAGTGCAAACAACCAAAGCGATTCATCAGTCCCGCTGTGATGGTGTTGCACGGGACCAGTGAGTGCAAAGCGACTTTCCCCTCATAGTCGGAGCGGCGCGTTATTACGCTGGCAAGATGGATCGCCCCGTCCGCTCACCCTCCATCATAATGTCCCTGTTTACTAATCCCCCGGGAGCGCACATATCCATTATTAATCCCCGGGCCGGACCAGCACAGGTCCGGCCTGTGAAAGTCTGCTCCAATAAAGGGAGATCCACAGGGAGTGCTGCCGTATTTATTTTTTGAAAGTTCACACTTTCAGATTTATTTGACTCCAATGAAAAGTGTACGACACTGCTGCTTGGCGTGATCGGATCACGTTTAGAATTGGTCATGCAGCGTGTGGCTCATTTCACAAGATCCCCCCCCCCCCCCCCCCAAGGCACATAGAAAACTGTCATGTTCCACCACCCCTTAAAAATAAATACCTAAAAATAGCAATCTGGCACTGCACTTTATCAAAACATGTATTTCTGGTATGCGTGGCTGTATTACATTTGTGATGGATGCTGAACTGACAGTTATTGATTTTTTATGTCACATTTTTTGCACTAATGTGATCACCAACACTTTCCATCATCGGCCGTGAGAAGTAAAGTACACAATTTTTGTACCTGTAATTTTTTTTCCAGCAAAATCAAGTGTGTACTGTCTTAAAGCATGGTAAACAATGCGTATTAGGTATTAAGTTTTTTTTTTTCTTTCAATTAGTCATTCAAATCATAAACTAAAGCAAGCAAAATATGAGTACCGTATTTTCCGGACTATAAGGCGCACCGGACTATAAGGCGCACCTTCAATGAATGGCCCATTTTAAAACGTTGTCTTTATATAAGGCGCACCGGACTATACGGCGCACCATTAGTGCATCATGTCAGATTTTTAATCCAAATCAAATCATTCTCCATTTTATCTTTTTAATTTCAACTTCAGACGCAACAAATTACTTTATAATCACAAAATAATGATCCATAGTCTTTTTGATTCATGATTCATAGTCTTCAGCGGGCCACTTATGATTGGTTTCATGACACAATGCTTCGGGCTAGTTTAAATTTAGGAATTTGGTCCATATATAAGGCGCACCGGATTATAAGGCGCGATGTCGGCTTTTGAGAAAATTTTAGGTTTTTAGGCGCGCCTTATAGTCCGGAAAATACGGTATTCCCACGAGTAATTGTAAAGGCTTGGATTGACATGGCAATGATGATGACAGAGTCATGGAACAATTATAAGCGTTTGGGTTGTAAATGGAGGTCAGCGGTCGGTCCTCAAGCACGTCGACACTCTTTATGCGCGTCCACCGTCGGAACACAAACCACACTTGGATCGATATTTCAATAAGTGTGTGACCTCAGGCTTTAATAGAAGGCTGAGTCACAACGTGCTCCCAATTTCATTGTCTCGCACCATCGACTCTAGCCCGGCTAACGCTCATCAGCTAAGCGTCGGCGTCCTCTCGGGAGCTTTTCTTGACTGAAACGCAGAGCAGCTACTCCTCCATCAGCCGGATTGATTCCCAGCGAGAGGCCCGGCACAAGAAAAAGACCCTCAGTGGCCAGGACCCGACCGGACGGACGCAAAGAAGGAAAGTGACCAGCCGAGGGACACAATGCCAATAATTTAATCTCGCTCGAGAAATGTCAAAACAGATCGATTAATTTTCCTCAACGCAGGCTTCCCATCTGCTTAATCTTTATATAAATTAGTAGCGCCGTGTCGTAAGCTTTGCGTCGTTTTGTTTTCTCGAGATGTCAATTTGCTGACCTGGGAGTGAAAACATTTCGCGACGTTGAAGAAATGACCTTGATTGATTCGACACCCTCGGATGATTAATCAGATCCTTTGTTTTGATAAATACCAGCATGTCTTCTTAGCCTTTCAAGACAGGTCAGGCTTTTAAGTCAGTATTATGGTTTCAGTTTAGTCTCAAAGTCAGGATTAAGCCTTCAATCTAAGGTTCAGGTGTTAATATTGGGATTGAAGCCTTGGTTAGGGTTCTAATTAAGGATTTCAAAACTGAGTTACGGTATCAAAGAAAGGTCAGGGGTTGACTTTGTGGCTGCAAGCTGGGCTCAGGCTTTCAAATCCAAAATGGAGAAATCCAAACAATAATCTAAATGTGATAGAGAACGTCTGTTGACATTCCATATTGTCGTGAAAAATATGGTTAAAAAAATGAAATATGGGCTGCACTTGATGAAAATGGAGACGTTTGCATTTCACACTAAAAGGTGTCTGGAAAAGTGCCACCCTGCCATGACAGCTTGCATGAATGCGCATTACCGAAGAGATGCAGGCCGTCATACGGCTAGTAAATTGCTAACCTGACGTCCAATTGCTCCCTGTGGACTTGAAGATGCAATCACCTGCCAACCGCACACACACACAAAAAAAAAAAACTTTGACGCTGTTATGCTACACAGTCAATTGGGCGGCAATCATCGTTGCTTCCTAGCCACCTTTAAATCTTAAGTGGTACAACTGATTGTAGCCAGTCGATCATTTTAAAGTAGACTTGCAAGTCATGAAGGTTTTAGCCATTTCTGGGTTTCTTTTTTTCTGGTCTGTACTGCAGCAATCAAAGGCAAACTGGCGTCACGCCTCCAAATGAGTCACATTGTTGAACCACAGATTGTAAGCATGTCTTGTTCCAGATTTGGATTTCAAGACATTTGAAGAGGTTCACATTCACAGCATACAGTTCTCTGGTCTAGACACCAGAAAAGGGTCTCAAGACCAGATAGTGGTCCAAGCAAAGAAAACACGTTGATTGACGGAGTTTTATTCAATTACCGTATTTTCCAGACTATAAGGCACACCTAAAAACAAATTTGCGAATACACCTTTTTTCGCCACAGGGTATTGACATCGTAAACATTCATAATTTCATGGTTTTCTTATGTCGAGTACATCTATGCTAAAGTCTGTTAGCTCATGTATGGACTTTCTCATCATGTGTTAGCATGAAGCTATAAACAAAGGCTTCCTGTATTTAAATTCCTGTATTTCCTGTATTTAAATTTGATTTCCCCGACTCGCACAAAACCTGTGTACTTCTAAGCGTCACCTTTTTGTTTTCTTGTCGGCGCGTGCCTTTTCCAGATGGAGAGCATCCCCGCGAAGTCCCCCTTCACCTGCGGCATTGTTCCCCGCCTGTCAATCATCCCACACGCACGAGCAGCGACACGCCACTGCTGACGGCTGACATGTGACAGCTGGATCGTTGGGTTCTTATACACACTACTTTTTGTTGTTGTTTTTTTCACTGGGTTTGCTTTTGTAAGCAAACTGGCTGCTGTTGTCACTGTGTGTTCACCTGGGAAATGAACTGGCTTTAAAACCCTACTTTGAAACTCTAACTCTTTCTTTAAAGTATGTTTTAACTGAAGCTACTGTATTTTCCGGACTATAAGGCACACCAGACTATAAGGCGCACCTTCAATGAATGGCCCATTTTAAAACGTTGTCCTTATATAAGGCGCACCGGACTATAAGGCGCACCATTAATGCATCGTGTCAGATTTTTAATCCAAATCAAATCATTCTCCATTTTATCTTTTTTTATTTCGACTTCAGACGCAACAAATTACTTTATAATCACAAAATAATGATCCATAGTCTTTTTGATTCATGATTCATAGTCTTCAGCGGGCAACTTATGATTGATTTCATGACACAATGCTTTGGGCCAGTTTAAATTTAGGAATTTGGTCCATATATAAGGCGCACCGGACTATAAGGCGCACTGTCGGCTTTTGAGTAAATTTGAGGTTTTTAGGTGCGCCTTATAGTCCGGAAAATACGGTAGGTCACAATAAGTATGGTGCCAGATCAGCGTGGACCTTGTCGACATTCAGCGCAGTCACCTAATGACGGGAAAGGCTTTCAAAAGAGCGCCTCCATATTACACGGAAAAGGTCACGAAATAAACAAGGCTGCTCAAACGCGTGCGACACGCGTCCGTCAGGCTCGCCCGGCTGCTGACTGACTGTCAGGATGGGGAAGCTCCCGCCAAATATTTCCACGCGGAATTAAAGCGCGTCGGGATTAGTCGCATTGAAAAGCATTGACGGGATGACTGACAAGGCATCAAGCGATGTAGCCGACGCCGCGCGCCAGCTCTTCTTCGATAAGCCGCGGGCGATTCATCATCGTCAAAGCCCGACACAACGCTGCATTGCGGTTGCCCGGCGAGAAGAGACGCGTTGCGAACGGCTCATCTGTTCAATTACAAATCGGTTCGCCGCCAGCCGGCCGCGCTGATGTCCAATCAAACGCCATTATGTCTTTTAGTGTACCTTCTGATTGGCCAGATGACGGAAGTCTTTGCTAATCATATTACGCAAAGGGCATGCTGCCGAATCTGCTAGCTGTCTATTGATTGGAGAAGGTCACGTAATGTTTTGATTGTATTTATTTCTCCGGACCATGCACGGAAGATATTCTTAGACTAGATGACGATTGTGCCTAATTTGCATCTGCGGCAGGTAACAATTGCCGCTGTTCCAGTTTTGGAAGACGATTAAAGTGAGGGATTTTATTTCAAGCCGGGATCGGCCGGTTCTACGTGACGTGACAAAGTCCAACCGCAAGATGCGTGAGAGTACTGGGAGATATCTTGCTAATAAGCCATGAATGTGGATTTATGGGCTCCCCTTTCAGGCAATCCACTCGGGGTACACTCGGCTATGACCTCACTGGCCATTCCCTGTGATAGATTTTGGCGCTGATGGCCATTTTAATAATACTGTTTGTTACTAAGTGCGTCTGAGTCAGCAGGGCATAGCGGCGCGCGCCTAATGGGCCTCAATAAATGGCCACGGCGAGGGAAGCGCTAATCAGGCCATTAACATTGAACGCCGGCCAAGCGACAGCGGCCATGTTTGTTCGAAGCGGCCCGAAATGAACATTGAGCAAATCGAATTAAGGACGAGCCGCCTCCTCTGCTTTATGCGCAGTGTCACCTTTGGAGTCAGGTCACGTTTTTCTATTTTATTGAACATGGGCTTTAATGTGGCGAGGCCGCTACTCGTTTTATGACGCAGTGGCCTTCCATGAAAATGGTGACAGATATTTAACTGTAAAATATTATTTGTGTGAATCGTGTAAGAATGAAATTAGTGCAGAAACTACCGTATTGGCCCGAATATAAGACGGTGGGTTTTTTTGCATTGAAATAAGACTGAAAAAGTGGGGGTCGTCTTACATTCGGGGTCTAGACATTATACCCATTCACAACGCTAGATGGCCCCAGATATCTTCAAAGCGAATGCTGAACTTAATTCCCCAGGCCAAAGCGAACCCCTGCAATGAAGAAAAATAAAAATAGCAGTTATTGTATTGCAATGTTTTTCCTTATTCAGATTTGTTTTAAGACTACAGTTAGACTTTACTTTGATGGTTAATGCAGTTATTTCAATTATGTTGTTTTATCACAGTAGATTGGTTTATTTACATTTCAAAAACCAGAAGCCTTTCATGTACAAATGTGATTGCACTTTAGCTTACATATTTAAATGTTCGATATTAAGATGTGATAGACAGTTTTTGCATGATGTGATTGAGGTAAAATAACATGCTTTTTCTCTCGAATATATTATTATAATCATTTGTTTCCGATGTACTGTAATTATTTTCTGTATAAAAATTAAATTCTGTGTTCCAAAAGTCTTTTTTCAAACTTGAGTCTTGAAAAAGAGGGGGTCGTCTTATAATCAGGGTCGTCTTATATTCGGGCCAATACGGTACTGCAGTAAATCGAGTCACAACTTGCATTGCGTCATATTCTAATCGTAGCGGATCGAATTCGTCGGCGTCAATCGGAATCGCATTAACGGTATTGTGTAAACAGTATATTTGGAATGTCGGCAGCGTTTCCAGTCCGTTATCAGAGAATTAAAATGTTCTACTTCTCAGTTCTACTGAGTAATTCCTGTTTTTTGTGTTTTACATATGGATGTTGACCCCCATTTGACGGCGGCTGAACTAAAGTTTGTCATGAAGTTGCAGTGCAGTAGACCTGGGCAACCTTTTGTCATTTCCAGCTTCTTTCCAGCTCCAGATGCAGCCGTCGCCCGGGAGCGCTTCATCGATCGCGGCTGCTGTTTTCTGCTTCTTATTGACCGGCACGACAGCGTCTGCAGCTGCCTGTCGCTCACTTGAGAGCAACTTTGGATCCCTCCAGAGCTTAGGCTACTAGTACACACCACGGGCCACGCAAAAAAGCATTTCTTCGAAGACAACTTGTGTGGTTCTTACAAATATTGTTGGAGCTTGCTTCAGCAAACATCTAAATTTGAGCTAAAACTAACCTTAAAAATAACTGGAAATGATCAATCGACGTCAAAACAGTGCTGTATTTCTTAATTGAAGGAAAAACAAACGATTCTGTGTACGATGTTCCGTCCGCATAGGTGCGTCCTTGATCTAAACACGCTCGATGGCCTTTGATTGACAGCAGGAGAAGATTGCTTCCCCGCAGTGGAAGTAAGGCCACATGAATGTATTGAAGGCACTCCGACGTCGCTTTGGGTATTCCGACGCGTTTGCCTGGAAGTGCAAAGCCGCTTTTTGCATAAACTGCCTTTGATTGACTGTCGATGCATCCTTTCGAGATCACCGGAGGTAAACTACTGTATAATAGACACTTTTCATATTGACAGCTAACCGATAAAATTAATTCTTCACTCCAGACTTCCGGAGGTGAGTAAACAAGGATGTCCACAGGGTGCTGTGCTAATGAAATAAATAAAAGGCCTGATAACATTTGCTTTCTTTTGTGCTATATTTGCAGTTGGAGAAGCTCTAAATGCGCCTGCCGATGAAATATTTATTTCTCTCTGGCGTTCCCACATCGGCATCTTGACGGCGATGCGAATCCTCGCTCCGTGGCGAGATATTTATTGCTTTTGCGCGTGGAACATGCAGAGAGCTTTTTCCCGTGAGTGAGATTCTTTTTCTTTCTTGATTGATGATGCTAACTAATGACCACCAAGGAACCATCTTGAACTCCTGGGAGTAATGTTTCATTTAGAGCCAGAATAGAGTAAAAGCAGAGGCCCGCTCAGACGGATTTGATTGAATTATGCTGAATGAAGACACCGGCATGTGTTTTTTTTTTTTTTCCCCTTGGAAATTGAAAGCATGGCGAGAGTCGGCTGCGTGAACCAGGTGCTTTTACTTATATATATTTTCTTTGAATACCACACCGGGATGGGTTCCTTTGAAGCCATATTTTCATATACGGTAATTGGAGTCGTGCGTATATTTTTTAGAACCAGTGGAAAGTTGATGCACATTTGTTGCCGAGCTGCTTTTGGCAGAGTAGCCATAGAGCAGCAGGTACTTGTGTGAAACCCTTTGCACCCAACTCGGTGGAAAATAAAATAAAAAAAATAAAAGGCAGACGATAAGCTCTCTTGACACACCACTCACTGCAACTACTACTGCTGGAGGAGAGCTTCTTATTAAGCCACGCCCACTTAATTAACACAGATGTCTTCACTTAGACGATCAATCAACATTTTCTGTCATGCCAACAAATAATAAATACAATATAAAATATAAATTATATATCACAGGTGTCAAATTCAAGGCCCGGGGGCCAGATACGGCCCGCCACATCATTTTATGTGGCCCGCGAAGACAAATTGTGCATCAAATTTGTGTGTCATTACTAGAATTACAAAGTGTCTTCACTTTTAATAATATCTTTTATTTTAAATATTTGACCAGTTTTTGCTCGTCTGATTTGAAAACGAGTTATTTGTCAATTTGTTTTGTAGATTTTACTGTATATAATATGAGGTGCTCATACATTTATTTGGGTTGACAGTCATAATGGCCCGCCGAAAGAAGCTATGACTACAATGCGGCCCGCGAAAAAAAAGTTTGACACCCCTGTGATATATGTATCAAAGAAAGCTAAACGTTGCTAATATACAAATGCACTTAATCAATTTGACGATTCAATAGAGCAGCTTTAATTGTTTCTTATGCCCCAGAATATTACTACAAAAAAAAAAAGCAACAAAAACATGTGGAGCCGCTAAGTCAGTTGTAGATTGTCCTGACCCTAACCTTCAACGATTAAACAATCAATGACTCACTCAGCATGTGGATCAAAAAGTCATTTCGAACCCTCAGCGGTAGAAAAACAAATGAGACCTCATTGTCACCGTGGCACATATAAGTCACACACACACACACACGTAAATTAGCAGTCGCCGCACAAGTGTTAGATTGCTTTGTTGTTGCATCACTTGGCTCACCCACTTGTGTGTATGTTGTTTATCCCTTGTGTTTTTTCACGGCTCTTTGGATGTTCCTTCAAAAGGAATACAAAAGCCACAAGGTTCTTTCTGTGAGCGAGGATCCAAGCAGGTGGCCGTGCTCAAAAACACATCCAACCCTACTGGAAAAAAAAACAAAAAAAACAAAACACACATTTGGACAACATTCTCCAAAAGTGTCGGGATAATAGTGTTGTACACAAGTGAGGATGTAACTTTTGTCAATTAAGGTGTGTATTGGTTCACTTCTATGGACGGGGATTCTGGAGATGATAAATTTGCTCACGGGATTATTTTTTCATGTCAACTGTCCAACCTCAGGAACGTCAACTGTCACGTGTAGGTTAATCTTGGCAATCACTGAGTAACAAAATGATATGTACATTTGGATAGGAATGATATATCACAAACTTGAGTCCCAGTACAATATCTCACGCTCATCTAACACGATATGTTGCGGGAGCTGCCAGCTCGTAAAGGCTAAGGCGCTTCATGTCAGCTCGCATGTCATTGGACGATATAAAAGGTGTCAAGAACGAGCTCCAAAACGATAAGAATGGCTGACTTGGGCCGTGATTGTCATGAGTAATAGATATGGCCCATCAAGGCGCTGTAACTGCTCGATTACAAGCCCAGCGTGTAATTGTTCCTGCTTTTGTTCCAAAGCTATAAATTGCTCAGACCAAAAAAAAAAAAAGGCAGCGCTGGCTTGCATGGCGCCCGACTGGGTGGAAATTGATTAGTGTGTAAATGTGAGACGGCGACTTGCGTAGCCAAATGTAGAAAAAAAATGGACGTCGATGACCTTTGGAGGCTAAAGCAAAGAGGTTTGCTAGCGCAGCGACAATGACAGGTGTTGTGCGCTATGGCAGAGCTGCTAAATGATTAATAATAGCCCGTAGCTGGAGGTGTGATGAGGACGCCGGGGAACGTTTATTGGCCCTTTCTGCGGACCGCCGCAACTTGCGACACCTGAGGCGAGCACGGCTTGCCAGAGAACATCATCCACACACTCCCACCCTCCTCCGCCCACGCCAGAGCGCTTCTGGCCACTGAACACATCTGCTCGTTCCACGCATGGGCATCAGCCATTGCTCATGTGCAATTAGGCATCAGAGATCACAAATCAGGATGTATCGCACTGCATCTTTATTTATTTATTTTCGTGGCAGGCATATGAAGAGACATGAAAGCAAAGCACGCCTGAAGTGTATATTATTACCTGTAGCTGCCATAACTCTGGCTGTGATTGCGAGAGCCACAAAAACAATGGCTTTATTTTCTTACTTTGTTTGCAAACAACCCTTATAACCTTATACCAGGGGTGTCAAACTCATTTTTTTCACGGGCCGCATTGTAGTCATAGCTTCTTTCGGAGGGCCATTATGATTGTCAAGCCAAATAAATGTATGAGCACCTCATATTATATACAGTAAAAGCTACAAAAACTGACAAATAACTCGTTTTCAAATCAGATGAGTAAAAACTGGTCAAATATTTAAAAAAAAGATATTATTAAAAGTGAAGACAATTTGCAATTCTAGTAATGACACGAATTTGATGCACAATTTGTCTTCGCGGGCCACATAGAATGATGTGGCGGGCCGTATCTGGCCCCCGGGCCTTGAGTTTGACACCTGTGCCTTATATAATGCGTCAGAATATAAAAAATCAAAATCTGCCATATTACACGACTGTATATGGCATCTCCCAATAAATAAAGCAGCTTTAGCGGCATGATGATCTCCTCTGTATAATATTTCACCTCTGCGCTGAAACGTGAGCGCTACAGTTCGGAGCATAAAGCCGCGTGTTGGACACGATCAATCCTCTTGTCGCGCTGCACTGCAGTGGTGCATCAATCATGTTCCATACAAGGTCAGGCGCTAATGAAGGGATTTTTTAGCTGGCCTTGTTTGTGAGTTTTCCTCACATTGGGCCGATTTTCTACATTTGTTTACGAGTGGCGGCTTGTAATTTTCGCTTCCTTTTTTTTCGACTATATTTTCATTCGGTGTGCTGAGCATAAAAGCCTGAGGGAAATCATAGTAAGCACCCCCCACCACCACTTTAATAGGTAGAACGCCACCCAAGCATTCCGCCTCGTTCTTTGGACTGTAAACACATGTCATGGCCATTACTGCCAATATCAGCTAAACACAAACAAAGAATTCCCTCGCACTTATTTATCGGGCTTCCGCACAGCTTTCAAAGCACAAACAAATCCGCCATGTTTTATTATGGAGCACCTCTTAGCGTAGCTTGATTTGTTTACCCGTTGTAAACTGTGTGCACATTGACCCCTGACAATTCTCTCCCTGTCCAAGCTGCATTTATTGTCAACAAGTTCTCCATTGTATGAAATGTAACGAATAGAAAAAGCCTTCACATTGCATCGGCTCAACTTGACTGTTAGCAAAGAAGTGATATCGCGCTATTCCAAGTAGCCACAACAATGGCTAAGCGAGACTGAGCTTGCGACTTATCTCGCTTGTGGAAGAGATATACAACTTTTAGAGCAGTTAATGGAAACTGGATATTAACTTTCTCATAAAACAGCAATGCGCCATAAAGCGCATCGCTCGAGAATCCCGCGGTAAATGCGGTGGATCGCAGGGAGGGGGCGCCACCCTCGAAGCAAAATGTTTACGCCGCCACCTCCTCACCGCAGGTCGACTCGAAACAAACGCATCGTCTTTGGCACAACCGGAACCGATTCCTCCTCTCGGTTTTATTGAGGTTAATAGTTTCCAGACGCAGACGCCATTAAATTAATTAAAAACAAAACGGAGCCGGCACATAACAGAGATGGATGGTGGCTCCGGCGAAAAAAAAAAAAAAAGATATTTACAGGTAACTTAATTACATTCGCCAAATAAAACACATCTAGGTCACAAAGAGGAGAATTCTAAATAGGCAATTAAGCCACTGGTAAAAGCCTTAATAAGGGAGGCAAAGTACATAAAACCAAGGGAAGTAAGCGAGTGTCAGTGCAAACGACTTTGCCTAACACCATTCATCATGGGACTAAGTGCTAAGATGGTGTCGAGCTTCTAAATTCTAACAGCATTAATCCCAGATAGCAGGGCTCATAGCAGGCAAAAATCAATAATGGCAATAATAAGTCATCTATCTGGAAGCCATCCAAATCCTGACTGGCTAATTATGCTTCCCTCATGAATATGCCTCCAGGTTCTCGGTGGCGAGAGGAGAAGAGCAGCACGGCGAGAGCGATGGAGGGAGGGCAACAATAGCGCCGTCGCTCATCCAAATAGCTTTCCGCTCGCCTGTCGTGGCTCTTGATCACGCCGACGTCACCTTAGGGGACGGATGCTGGACGTCAGCGTCTGCGAGTGTGACACCGCCGCTGCATTTTATCACGCCCAGACGGCAAGAAGCTTTTTGTCTTCACACGTCACATCGGCCGAGGCAGGGATGGAGTGTGATCACGTGAGTGGACTGAACAAAATTCTATCCGTATTTCACTCTCCATTTGTGACCTGCAAGTATCTCTCTTATCAATGACCTAGAAACAAAACTGTGGTTCCACTTTCAAACAAGGAACATGCAAAGGCATTTCCTTACAATTTAGACATCAAGTCAAATTTTTGACCAAATCGAAAGTTAGGTCCAAGGCTACCCGAAATATCTGATCTAAGACCCAACAAGGCAAAAATATTTGCTCTAAGTCCCAACCAAGCACTAAAACCTTTGACCCAAGCCTCTACCTCAGAACCAAAACATTTAATCCAAGATTTACTAAATTCAGGTTTCAAATACCATATTTTCCGCACTATAAGGCGCACTGGATTATAAGGCGCACCTTCAATGAATGGCCCATTCAAAACTTTGTCCATATATAAGGCGCACTGGATTATAAGGCGCATAGAATAAATAACTCAACGTTGCTCAAACGTTAATGCAATCACAATATAGTAACACTCGAAATAGTGAAAACAATAACAATATATCAATAACTCAACGTTGCTCAAATATTAATATCACACAACACACAAAATAAACACGTAAAGCTTACTTTAATAAATTAGTCCTCATCCACGAATCCATATTGGTCCATATATAAGGCGCACCGGATTATAAGGCGCACTGTCGGCTTTTGAGAAAATTGGAGGTTTTTAGGTGCAGAAAATGTATTATATATCTAATTTATAGTGCGGAAAATACGGTAATGTTTTTTTTCTTTTTTTTTTCTACTCCACATTTCCAAGCCCTTTTCTCTTGGCGAAGGTTCTGCGAGAGCACTTCCCGTTCTAACCTAATTCTATCTTTTAAGATGAGTATCCCCTTAACTTGAATCATAAAAAAGCTTCCGTCCCAGAAGTTTGATCCCTCAGGGCCGAATGCCCAAATTGCGCCTGCTTCAAGCTCGAGGTGCACTCGCTCACTCTTTCCCTCTGCAAAATGACACTTTAGAAGTAAAAAGCACGGAGTGGACCGTATCCAAGTATTTCCGTGTCATCGCAGAGCTTTTTACACTATTGCTGGAATCCATCATTCATAAAATATGAAGGATAACTGCGTACTATAGCTGTCAAATAAACATTTGGAGTGGACTCGTCCCCCGTTTTCACTCGACTCGCCCTCTCGGCACTCGATGATATTGTAGCTTCGGTGAGGCCGACACCGCCTCGTCTCAGTTGGGAGAACAATGATAACGGCGATGCTGCACTACAACTAACCTTTTGTAAAGGTCGCGTATAATCATGAAAAAGGTTCAGCCGTGACTTAATGGAAATGGTTCACAACGGCAGCGGCGGGGCAAGGATGGCGTCAGCGTGTTAGCACTTGGCACAGATGAAGAGGAAAAACACTCTCATCCATCAGCGTGCCTTCATATCGCTTTAATAACCGCCATGACAGCACAACAGGCGCGGTAAACAAGCCACTGCTGGCTTTGCACACCACAATGGTCGAAAGTGACCAAGCACAAAGATTTGACCTACGACTTTATTTCAGTCCGGGAACAAGCCGGTAAATCAGTTTGCTCATATATAGAATCCATTCGACCTGTTTTATTTGAATTAGAGTGGATGACGAAAAATAACTCAAATCAAAACAGTCAACAAAAAAAAAAAATGAACATGATTCATTTTTGTATTTTGCGAATCCATTTTTTTCTCCCTTTTGTCTCTCAGGTCTCCGCTTAGAAATACACATCAAAAGAATAAATCATGAAAATGGAGCTCATCTTAGTCTACATTAGCGCTGATGAACACATTGTTTCCGATCAATGAGACTCTTAGACGGCTTCCATTCATCTGTTCTTAGAATTTCTCCTCATGGTGCCGTTTTACCCACGTCTTATTTTTGTGTTAGCTCAGATTTTTGAAATTAATCATCAGGTGTAATATCAAATTATACATCTGAACGGATGTCAATCAAAGATCAGTCACTGAAAGGAAATTCTTAAAATGAGGATAAGTGGTACGAAACATGGACGGCTATGATTAACTACTATTATTTGTTACATGGTCAAGTAGCATGTGTTGTCATGGCAGTGAACAGTAGCTTTGTATTTATCTTCCTGCAGCACAGAGGAATGCTAAAGAACTTTCTGAGCCGACGACATCTTGTGCTTTCGTTGCTTGCTTGGAGGAAAATGTTCTTTTCTTATCACGCTCAGAGGAACACAATACTGATATCACCTTTGTTGTGCAATCTGTTTTGTAGCAAAAAAGAAGTCTGTTTTGTAATCTGTTTTGCGTTTTCATTTTTGCCGCCATGTTGTGCAATTGTGTCCGTCCGTGTTTACATCTCTGAACGTCGTGCATTCAGTCGCACACATTTCTGTACTGAAAAATGACATAAAAAAAAAAATTATAAGGCGCATCAGAAAAGTCTCAGGTACTTTTGCTCTTTTCGTGGTCTCAAAGATTCTGCATGTAATACTCAACATTGACAAATAACGACGAGAGTGATTGGCTCATTATTTCCTTTCGTTCAAGTACACGTTCAAGCTTCCCACGTAAACACACATACAGCAGTGTATACACACACACACACACACACACACACACACACACACACACACACACACACACACACACACACACACACACGCAGGGAAAGACACTGCTCCTGGTACACTTCAAAAGAACCATCTGATACAATAAAGGAGACGGCGGCACAGAAAATGTAATCGGCGCTGCAAGATTGAGTCCAAAGAATTCCTGATCTGTTTTTGTCCTATGCCGCATTACATTTTGTCACTCGGACAAAGTTGTCAATCAAGCCGGCAAACCTATTTTACGTCGTCAATAGGACAGAGGAGCGACTGTTGGGTCCCTTCAATACAGGCCGAGAGATTAAAGTAGGCCGAGCAGAGAGGAAGGTAATTTTCTCGGCTGATGTATTGACACTAAGACTCGATCATCTGCCGCATTGTATTTCTGATCTGCTCCCAGAAAGAAGCCGTGGCGGGAAGAAGGCTGCCTCTGCCGCAACCGCTGCTGCTTCCTCCAACTTATTTCTACGGCTTCTTCTCCTGTTCCATAATGAGAAGGTAGAGGAGATTACTGAGGTGTTTGCGTGTATTAAAACACAAATGCCTGTTCAGCCCGGGTTGAATAATGCATATTTGAATCAACATTCAAATGACTTGTTTTTGTTCGCCTTTGGGATTTGCGTCTTAACTCTTACTGACTGGGCTTGTTTTCCTAAGAGGCACGTTTCACGTAGGCAAGGTGAATAAAAAAACAGAGTCTGGTGCGGCTTATTTTAGGAGAATGTCAGCTTGCCGTTTTAGATTTTACTACAGGATCAATAAAACGGTGTACTCGTAGCTATTATTGCTAATTCACTCTTTTGTATTGTTTCATAGCTAGCTTAATAAAATACCTGAGTAAATTGCAAGTAGTTATTGGAGTCAAGCTAGTTTTGTCAAATGCGTCTCAACTGACTATTTCAGGTTGTTGTACATTTGGTAGTCACCAAGTTTAGCCTAGTTCGCTGACATAAATAAAAAACAAAATGGCTCAGATACAGCATAGATGTTATGGGAATTACCGTATGTACTTATACTCAGGAGCGACATCTGTGAAATTATTAACACATTATTTCTTGATCATTAACATATTACTTACTTACTAGTATATCACTTCACATGTTATTTTTACACTAAACCGCATAAGAGCGCTTTAGTCCTGTGGAATAATTGGAACTGCAACTGACGACGAGTCTGACGTCAGGGACACATTTACTTCCGGAGTCAGCGGAGTTGTTTATAAGTGAAACAGAGGATGAAGATTTCGGTGGATTTAATGATTTGGAGTGACATAGATGGTTCAATAAACTTATTTATGTTATAGTTATTTGAATAACTTTTAATATGTTACGTTGTCAGTTCCTCTTTTATGTGTCTATGTAACGTTAGCATACCGTACCGTTCAGCCTGTTGCCTATTAATGTCTGTTGTTAGTGTTTGTCAAATAAATTTCCCCCAAAAATGCGACTTATACTCAGGTGCGACTTGTTTTTTCCCCTTTATTGTGCATTTTATGGCTGGTGCGACTTGTACTCTGGTGTGATTTATACTCTGGAAAACACCGTCGATAAACTGATCATTTGACACTATATTGACATTATATTATCTTTGCTCCATAGATCAGTAGAGTCAGTGGGAGTAAATTCTTCGATTTTATTTTAACCACCGCATCTTGCTGAATCTCAGATGATGCAAAAAAAAAAAGTGAAAACTATAATTTAGTATTAATAGAAGAGAGCAGGCAGCGCAAAAGCTCTCTCAGTTTGCTGCGTAAGGGGTTAAGAGGCGCGTTAAGTATTCATGGCATGAATATTCCATCAAGAGTGTCCAGAAACTGCGCCATGACAAGCTTTTAAATAGCAGAACTTGCAAGCGGAGCATGTTGAGTCAAAGGCTGCTCTAATCTATTCTGCTTCCAATAGGTGAACAAAAGTATCACTACTGTACTCTATTACTGTCGGCCATTTAATGATCATGTCAGCGTTTCCGTTCAAAGGCTCCCCCACTGATCCTCTGATTTGAATTCCCTTGAACTAGAAAATGGATCTTCTTCGTCTATTGAGGGACTGTAACTGGATCCGAGGAGTGCTTTTGGACGGGAATTTTGATTAAGGACATAAAAAGAATAAGAAGTCCCGTAGAAGTGAGCCGCTTTCAGGAAATTCTATCTCCGAGGAAAAGAGCGGTAATGGCGTTTGTTCATGGATGGTGACGAGGACACCGATAACGTGAGAGTAGCGTCTTCCCCTGATTGAATAAAAAAACAAAACTCCCGGGAAGATTTCAGGTCAATAAATGGCCTTGGTGAGGATTAGTTCGCAGAGTCTCTGGACGTTCCTCCCTTCACTGTGTTTGCAAGTTTGATCATCCGCAAATTAAACGGCCGCTTTTATCTCTCTCCTTGTCTTCCTCGTTGGCGGTAACCTTGAATGTCTTCCCATTACATAGCCGACTCTGACAAGTATCCATTTGGGCCCCGAGGAACTGAAGATAATGAATCAAATGTTGCCTTTATCCACGATCGCCAGCCACGATAGCTGACGACTGAAGGTGGGAAGCTCCGGGGTGAGACGGCAGGAGGGCAAAGTCGTGCGGCACGAGATCAGGCAAACCGTTGTCTTGATTGCGCCGCTAAACCTCCTGCTAAACCGCTAAAAGAACAAAATATTATTTTTAGAATCAAATGTGAATAGTGTTACATCGAACAATATTTGTGTCAGAAACTCGATTCCATGGTGTCTATAAATGTCACGTACAAAGTTAAACTAACGTTTCTGAGTTAGAACGTTAGCGTTGGAGTCGTTAAGATCACGTTCCCGACGGCACAAGGCCTCATCATTAAACGGAAATGAGTTACATTCCCTGTTGCAATTGCCACGTCGCAAAACATTCATATTCAAGCATTTTTTATGTACACTCATATAAGCGACATTAGCGTCTTTCAGCACAAGTGCTATATCGCCTTCTCCGCTCTGAGCAAACACCTGATTTACAGCGAGGAGGAGTAACCACAGTCATAAAAGCGACGGGAACCCTTGCATCTGGAGGAGGAGTCAATCAAGTTCATTCAATCTATTATGTACATGCTCGGGATTAGCACGAACACGCGGCGCATGGCTAAGTGAGTCGCTGCCGGGCGGACTGCAAGCGCTGCACTTTGAACGGCCAACTTTGTGTGAAGAGGTTACATCCTGCCCATGCAATATTTAAAACTTAACTTTTCATAAGGAGTTTATCTAAAGGGCAGCGAAGATGCTCATGCACAACTAGCATCTGCTAGACTTAGCCTGGTCAACAGGATTCTTCTAGTACAAGTTGAATAAATACACATCAATTGATACAAGCTCATGTAAATAAATGAAACTCAGCCTGAACCTAAAAAGAGAAATGCACCTAAAAAACTCAAATTTTCTCAAAAGCCGACAGTGCGCCTTATAGTCAGGTGCGCCTTATACATGGACCAAATTTAAACTGGCCCGAAGCATTGTGTCATAAAATCAATCAAAAGTGGCCTGCTGAAGACTATGAATCATGAATCAAAAAGACTATGGATCATTATTTTGTGATCATAAAATAATTTGTTGCGTCTGAAGTGAACTTAATACATCTAATAAAAAAATCCATTCAACTTTCATAAAATTGTTAATTTTTTATTATTTTAATCTTTAACTTTTAAAGTTTACTGATCTATCTGACTGTTTTGTTTTGTACTTATTAAAGTAAGCTTTACATGTTTATTTTGTGTGTTGTGTGATATTAACATTATTGATATATTGTTATTGTTTTCACTATTTCAAGTTATTATATTGTGATTGCATTAATGGTGCGCCTTATAGTCCGGTGCGCCTTATATATGGAGAAAGTTTTAAAATGGGCCATTCATTGAAGGTGCGCCTTATAGTCCGGAAAATACGGTACCTCAGGTCGTTGGTTTCTGATATTTTTGCTTAGTAATGTGGCCTTGCTAAACAAATAATGTGATTTTTTTTTTTGGTCGCTTTTCCAGGTATACCTGTAAAAGCTGTTGATGTTGTCCGCCTAAATCAGACGCACCCTCCATAGGCAGGTAAGTCCATATTCAGACTTAAAACCCATTGAGCATTCATTTTAGTGCTGTATTCTTTTTTTCTGGGGTGTTGCACATCTATATGAATGCCGGTTCCAAAGTTTGTTTGGGAAGGCCTTATTGATAAAAAAAACAAGCAGGCAATCAAGAGTTGCACACCTGCACTTGCACGTAACAACCGCTTGGGGGGCAGAGGTTGCACGCTGCGCCTTTGCACGCTCAATTGGAAGCAGGTGCGGCGTAAAGACCTAATCACATTTGTGGCTCATTACCCGGCCGCTGTGTGCACATATTTGCCTCTCGGTGTCCTTATTAATCAAGCGCGGGCAACCCCGAGTGCTCCCCGCCACTTTTCCGCACGACTTGCTACGAGCAACAGTCGGCCTCAACAAGCTGATGAGACCACCTGCTGCGGGTGCCGGAGCGGCAGCAGCACCTGCAACACTGAGGCTCATCATCCCCCACTTGACCTCGGAGCGCTCGCCAAGTCGGGGTGCGACGAGCGCTTGATTGTCGCCGCACACACGAACCAGAGTGTTTTGCTATTTATGCGCAATCTGCTTATGTTTATCCACCGAGAGAAGGCATCGATATGAGTTTGGGTTAGCGGAGCGAACCATGTGAGAACACAAAATGGTCTCGACGATTTGGATTTTGACACGTTTTCCTTTTTAATTTCTTGATGCACTTTTTATGCAGGTCACGCTTGTCGCTGGGCGTTTTCTCAAGTTCAATTAGGAGTGTGAACGACATGAATGGAAAGATGTAATTTTCAGCTGCACATGCACAAGGGAGGAAGACAGAAAAATGAGTTGATGCTCTCCTCTGTGAATTAGACGTGTGGAAGAAGATGAAAATATTTTCCAGACCGTAATAGATTAGCGGGATTTGGATGAACATCTTTGCATGTAAGCAGTCTTGTTTGGTCCTGCCGGGCTTGGCTTTGCATTGTCGCCGTGTTATCTCGCACCCGGCGCGTGTTCGGAGCCCGGGCTCCCTTTCCAACGCGGCCCCAGAGACCGACGCGGCGCCGTAAGTGGGACAACCGACCTCCGAGAGGGTGAACAAAATAAGACGGCAACACACATGAATATTTCATGGAGTGTTCACGGCTTGCCGGCCCAGTCGGACCGTAAACGAATTGCAGAAGCAAAACAAAAGGTGGTGCTTTGATTGTTTTGGTGTTTATCGTAGAATTGGACCAGTGTGTCCTGATTTTTTTTTAGTCATTAAGCCTACTCGCGTTGGAGAAGACCCAGTTTAAATGCATGTCTGCCATCTAGTGGTGACTGGTGATATTACAACTTATAACTACAGGAGGGAAGCAATGTGCCAGATTTAGCCTCGGAACAATATGTCTTTGGAAGAAATCTATTCTGTAAGTGGAGACAGCAAGCCCCCGAGAAGGTGAGCAAAAACAACAGACGACAGCAGGCTTGGGCTGACATGAATATTTCAGGGCAGGATCACGACTTGCCGGCCCAAAGGAAAGAAACAATCGCAGCAGCAAACAAAGGTTATGCCTTGTTTTTGGGGAGCTCACCTTTCATGCCTGAAAGAGATTGAGCCTTGAGGAAATTTGTCAGAGCTCTTCCACTTCTATCTTTACCAAAAATTGGCAAAATAACCGGGCGGATTTTTAGGTTTCATATTGATTGTTGACATAGAGATTGTCAAGACCAATACCGATTTTGTCCTCAAAGCGATGAGGCCTTTAAAAGGTTGTATTCAGTGATTTTGATTTTTTTTTTTAAATTGTTCATCTATGATCTTTTGATTATATCTACACAAGTCCGTTCGATGCAACCTTTCTGTGAAGCAGATGTCCGTCTATCACCTCTTTAATGATCCTGCTTGTCCTTTCATTTGCTGTTTTCAAGGAAAGGTCACAAAATAACTTGTTGACGGTAGCGTCTGTTCTGCTGTCGTCATACACGGCGAATTGCGGTGAGGAATGCTCAATGGGAAATTAGTGAATTCAAAGACATATACAGTATGTAATCGACGGACCAAATCTTTTCATTTCATAATAACAGCTCACATGACGTGCATGGCTGAATAGAGGCTAATGAAATTTGTCACCCGATTCAAGCAAATAGTTTGATAACTCCAGCACAGCTGCATTATTCATCATAAGATGCGGTAATATCTTCTCATGTACTTGATGAATTTATATTTCCATGTGTGCAAAGTCAACAAGTGCTCATAGGTGAAGCAGGTGAAAAATGTCCACGCCGTCGCACAAACTGAAGCTCGGTCGGACTCATTCTTATTCAAATTACAGGCCGCGCCAGCTCATAAACAAAGTATTAGATTATGCAAATGAGCGGTCCGTGTCTATTTTCAGCTAATTCCTTTTGGGAGACGTTTTAATTTAAAGCAAAAAGGAAAACAAAGCTGCAGCAACGGGGCGTTCGCCGAGGCGATTGTGTTAACGTAAGCAGGCAAAGTGAATAATAATCTCTCAATTTGACGATCAATCAGTCATCGGCGAGCACTTCATTACCACTTTAATGCGATTTTAAATATGGAAGAGTCTTGACTCGAGACGTACGCCAGCTGCTTGTCACTCACACTGTTAGTTTGCCGCAGACGTGTCCTGATGCTAATGACGCTAATGACCTTGGTCGCGTTTATAAGCATCACACGGCTGCCTTCCACTTCTTTTTTTGTGGTTTCTTGACATAATGTGCATTATTCCTTGTCAACCTGACAGAGCGTATACAAGCGACATAAATATTACTTGAGCCGTGAAAAAGTCATGTTAGCTTAGCTGGCTAAAGCCTAGCATCTGTTGCGAAACATTTTTGTTAACAAGCTAGCTCTAAATAAAATGAATGAATGGGGGGAGCCTTTATCATGTTTATTTAAGCTGATCTTTCTCCACCCTTGTCTCAGTGGGTCTAATTGTCAAGTGCGATGGATGACTTCTTCAAACTTTGGTCGCAGCGGGGACGCCGGCATTCGCCGAGCACAATTGAAAGTAAATGGGGCCGAAAATGAAGCGAGAAGACGCCCTTAGTCACACATTCCCAAACTCTAATCGGGACTGAGAGTCATAAAAAGATGCATTTAGATGCTAACGGAGTAAAGCACGGTGGTGCTTTTTAAACTCTGTTAGTTCTTTGCTGACTGTAAATCACTCTTTTGGTGAGTAAAGTGCAGAAAATGTTTTGTTGTGTTTGCCACAACAGTTGCCAAGCATTTCCCTCTTGTTTTGACCTCACACTATTTTTTCACTGAGCATCCCAGCTTGATTTGGTAACAATGGTAACCATAACATTGCAGTCGAATAAAATGAAACAGAAATTTTTCCCAAGATGACATTTTCCTGAAAATGAGCTTATTTTATTCAGCAGAAGCCCCAACGACATTGAATAAACAGCTGATTTGCGGCGGCCATTTCTGCAAGTGTGCCTCGACTATCTTGCGCCAGGCTCGAGAAATGGAACATTCTGAAAGCGGCATGAATAAAACATTGCTGGACTGGCTGTAAATGGCAGACCGGAATGTTTGATTGACATTAGTTTGTAAATCAGACTAGTGCACCCGAGTTATTTAGCGTTTGGCGGTGCAAGAATACAAATGAACCAAAGGTTGCTCTATGGATCCATGACGGCAAAAAAAACATACAATTGTTTTTAGCTAACTTGGAAAAGAGACATTCCAAAATAACCTCCTGCAATTAACCACATGCGGCTCCTTCAAAGACACTATCATCCGATGTAGCAATAAAGTTCAGCAAATGAGATGCAAATGGTTTGAAGGAACTATTCCATTCCAATAACATTTCCATTGCTGTCCAATAGACTGCCCGCGTGAGATAAAATGTCGGTGAACGTGAATGAATGTGATGAGGACAAATCGTCAGAGCTCTTCATTAGAATGCGGCACGACGAGGATTCTGCTTCTAATGTAAACAAATGCGGTCTGCGCTGTAAAGCACAGGCGGGGGTCAATGCGCCAGTGCGCCGCTGATGTTTACTTTGCGCTAGGAGGACGCCATCTGTGAAGTTCGCCGCGATTCAGCCGGGAGACGAGCCACAAATAAGCCTCTCGGCTGTCTGCCGCCGGCTGCCTTTCAGTCGGAATCCTCCTCTCAGCTCAGTTCAGCTCTCATTAGCTTGGCCAAGGACACCAAAGTCCAGCTGAGGGACGTCTCACGTAGAAAACTGACGGTTACACGTCATGTGGTGGAAACGAGGCCCTTAAACTCGTAAGCAGACTCAACAATACTTGCCGTGGGTACGGCTTGCAGATGAAATACAGCTCACTTTAAAATGCAAAACAAAAATTTAAAACATGAGTTACAATTGTGTCACTTGAAGCATAAATCAAGCCATATATAGATTTGTTCCAAATTTAGTCCAGAATGGTGTATGCTTGTTGTAAATTTGGATTAATAAAAATCAAAAAGGGTGTCAAGACTCGTATTGGTGTTGTCTGGCTACTCGTGCAAGAAAAACATCGACACCAAGACAAAGGCAGAGTTTTTCGACCTGCCGCTGGCACGCTTGTCAAACGTGACAATGAGTCATGATGGCGCAAAGCGAAAGGGACAATGTTGTTTGCGGAATGAGCTGGAATCGATATGTCGCGCTTAATAACATTTCAAAGATGATGTATGATTGACGCCAAAAAGAAACTCGCTGCTTTTTCTCTTCATCTGACAACAACAAATTGGACGTAATAACGAAATGACAAATGTCGGCATCTCTTTTTGGGGCCGCGAACCGGGGGGGAAAAAAACAATAGATTTATTTCACTTTATCTACAGGTTTTCCAACGACATCTCAACAAAAGAGTTTCTAAACAATGCATGTTGACTTTCCAAATCAAGCATGCTTCAACTTTGGACAAATGTTACCATTATACCGTCACAAAATGAAGATAAGTCATTTGGTTTGTGCTTGTCTCAGAGAAATATAATATAATATAATATAATATAATATAATATAATATAATATAATATAATATAATATAATATAATATAATATAATGTGGAGCCCATTTGAATGGTCATATATAATATAATATAATATAATATAATATAATATAATATAATATAATATAATATAATGTGGAGCCCATTTGAATGGTCATGCATACTCACGCGCCATTTTAATTTTTTTTTTTTTGTTTTAATTGCTTTGTGAATATGTTTCTGAACACGTTATATGCAAATAGTAGTGGATTGTATCAGTGGCTAGTATTTGGGAATTTCAATAAGGCACCGGGGACAACTACGGGGGTCCTCTGTACCCGGAAGTAACTAGACAGCGAGCGGGAGTTTACCCGGGTCTGACTGTAACTGCCGCTGTTGTGCTGTGTGTTACAGGTGAGTAACGCTGTTGAAATGACGATGATCTGAACTCGCAATACTGCTGGTAGTCGGAGTTAATTATTGTTTGAGAATATGATACATACGGTTATTGTTGTCAATGTATAATTTTGCGTATAACACGGACAGTGTGTGACGTTTGTAACGGATCCTCTGTACCCGGAAGTTAGGGGACAGTGAGCGGAAGTTTGGCCGGGTCTGACTGTAATTGCCGCTGTTGTGCTGTGTGTTTAAGTAAATTTATTATTTTGACAACAAATGTGTGGAGTGATTCGCGTCCATCCGTGCGACAATAATATAATATAATATGATATAATATAATGTATAAATATATTATAATAACACTTTTAGAGTTTTTATGTACTTACGTAATTAATAGGTATTTTTAAAATGATGGTGCCGTTTTTGTTTACGTCTATATAACCTGCTGGGTCAGGGCTTTGCTGATGCAAAGAATAAGACTTGTTTACGCGGGAAAGCTTGCTGATAGTTTGCATATGAGTTCTTTGGGTGCAGTTTTGAAGAAGTTCATATAATGGTACAAATCCGTACAAGTGACTGGGCCGCGTATTAATCCCTTCACCGCCAACTGAATGTATGCTAGAATTAGCATTTATATGGCCTGTCTGTGCGTCCGAAAAGCAGACAGACGCTCTGTCAGGGCTGAGCCGCCGACTGACGAGTCCTCCGGCTAAATTCTGACATAAGACTCCGGTCTTCAGGATATCAGGCCAAACATTAGCATTAGCATCAGCGATTGTTGGCATTTGTCTTCTTCAGAGGCTCGCAAATGTTTACAGTCTTTGCCAACCATCGGGTGACGGGTGCAAGCTTACTGTCACTTTCCAACTTCACCAAACTTTCTCGATTGTCAAGCTAAACAGAGATAGCTTTGGCAATACGCCTATCGTTTGCAATACATGCTAATTATCAAACTGATATGAGTTTAATATCTGTTTATCTCTGCTAAATTAACAGCAACTCAAAATAAATGTTGAGGAACCTCATCTGATTTTTAAGCAGAACTTAGCTTGTATCCTTTTGAACATCCTAGAATAACTGCAGCGAAAAATGATTCTCCAGAATTTTGTCAGGCACACCGCAGTGGATGTCAAACCTGCCTAACATTTGTCAATTGGTGGCAAGTGTTGCACTAAAGCTACTGAGTCGAAGCAATTTCACCAAATGTGGTGCCGGTATTAGTTTGCATCTGCCTCAGGCTTCCAATTCTTTCTCAGAGCAATATTGTGCCTATAAATACCCCAATAAATCAACAACATGAATTTAAAAAAAATATATATTGATTTGAAATAAACCCACATATATTACAACAAGCTCCAAAGAGGATTTTAATAATCCTGTTCTCTGGGGTCAAAGTGTTTTATTTGTTTATCGTCCTCGATCCATATTTAGCACTGCATTCAAATGATTATCCAAATAATTTTGTTCCAAGGAAGGATGATGTAAATATGGGAAATATCATGTGGCAGCACAGTGGATAAGCGATTAGCACCTCTGCCTCATGGTCAAAAGGTTACAAGCTTAAATTTCAAGTTTCAATGTTTTCTCCACGCTTGTTTGGATTTTTTCTGGACACTCTGACTTATTCCGACATCTCACAAATATGTTAGCTTCTTTGAAGTCACGACATTGACTCCAGACAAGAAGACGGAGGACTGTCTAATTTCATGTGTTATTTGGATGCCTTTAATTGACACGTATGTGACTGGAGGGGCAACGCCGCTCTTGCCCCGAAACCAAACCCTTCGCTAACTATCACATCTATGATGTGGGTCAACGGATCGTCTTCCTCCAGGAATCTTACATGTCATACAAAAGCCTAATTGATTGGAATGGAAAGTGAACTGTGTGTGGTGCATATACCAGACTCCCCCGCCACCTCCCCCAGTTATCTTGCGCCCACGCTGGGCGCCACCTCCTCCCCCCATTGAACCATCCAGGAAGGTCTTGTCATCGCTTCCCGCTGAGATAGAAAAACGAAGCTGTGGTCTATCCGCTGTCATTTCTCATTAACGAGATACCAATCGCTCCTGACACCGTGTAATTGCTGAATGGTAATTTCTGAGAGGGAATATTCCGGAAGAAAATCACACTTTGAATTGGAGACGGGAGGGATTATGACACACAGAATGTAAAACAAGCCGCACCTTCCCCTGCTTTTATTTTCCATCCATCTATCAACGCGACGCCATCCGTCGTTGGCTCAAATGCGACAGTCATTTTTGGATCATCCCCAACAGCCAATCAGAGGCCATGCCAGCGCTAAATCTCTTCATGGTTACAAAGAGGCCGCTCGTCTTTCTACCTTTGCTACAAAGCGATCGAGATCCAAACTGATTGCCGTGGGATTATCCAGGGATTTATTCAATATTAAGAAATTGGCTGTTGCTCATTTTGATAATTAGAGTTTATTCTAATTAAATTGATATCAAATACGAGTGCGTATAAAGACATCCGTGAGTTCGTCAGTTCATTCATCACTGATCATTTTCATTGCGAATACTAATCGAGAGAAATTTCGGTATGCGCATTGAAATCTGTATGAAATAGCTTCAAACAAGACATATCAGTATTCTTGGATTCTGCCTTCCGTCTTTCCTTATAGCTTCCATCTCTGACAACCCTAACCTGTCATCAAAATAACAAATAAAAATATCTTTTGGACCCACCATGTATACTGGAAGTCACACACGTGACATGAAGGCAAACCAAGGCAACGCCAATCAAGTTATTGATTGGAATGTGCCTCTTCATGCTATGATTGCTCGGAGGTGTAGGACTATCACATCATCCCAGGGCACAAAGATCAAAATCCATAAACCCCATCGAGGACGTAAACAACTTGTAGTAGATGGGGCGCTATAGCAACAGTGGAAGAAGCATTTCTTCATGGGCTCATCGTTCACATTACGAAGCTGCCATGACCTCCAGTGCCGAGCTTCCACTCGCAATCGCTGATTAGCGTCTGTTGCCACCCCACCCCCAATCCCCGCGGTTACCACTTGGAAGTTAATCACATGACAAAGGGTGGCTGGGAAGGATGGCGGGGGGTACAAAGGTGAGGATGAAAGTGGGTGCAGTCGGATGAGGAAATTCTCAAGACAAGAGCCCAAGTTTAATTGCCTCGGGATAATCTCATAGTCTTCTGGTTATGCGAGCTGGCCACCAATCCCCAGAAAAAAAAAACTTTAAATCAACTAAACTTGAGTTACTTTCAGCAGCATTAGTTTTTCTTCTCAAATTAGATCCTTTTTCCATTCCTACATTCATTTGTTCCTCTAATTTGATTTCCAGTAGTAGATCTGGTGAACAAAAGTTATCTGTAAATTAGATTTGTGTCTATAAAACTCATTTTTTTTAACAATGTTTTTTTTCTTCTCAAAACTGCAGCGACTGTGTGAAGACTGTGAGGTTTTGGTACGTGAGGTTACTCACAGTGTTTTTTCCTCTCGGCAGCTTCCAATGTAACCGACAAGATTTACACGCCGTCGCTGGAAGGACTGAAAGGTGCGTACAGCGATAAAGTAACCGTGGCATAAACACAAATACACGCACGTTTACAACACCAAGCAGGCCTTAAATAACATTTTAAAGGTTTGTGTAGGGAAGGGTCAACAACAGATGGATTTTAAACCCGACTGTGTGCTATATTTCTGTTCTATTGCAACAGACCAATTCTGGCTGGCTCTTAATCATATTTACAGCCTTTCTGTGTCCCGTGCTTTAACATTTTAGTAAAAGGATTTTTCCTGGATCAAATTGAAAGAGTGTCAGTGGTAGGTATACCTGTCCCACGCCCCCACAGTGGCTCAAGCAAACAATTTATTTCAATTTTAGAGCCAGTGATGGACAAAAATTTGATATGCAGGTAAAACCGGGAGTAGATTGTCGTTGAGCGTTATCCGATTGAATTTGTTCATCTAAGGCAAACGTTGCTATTGTGCGGTCAAATTGGGTGCGCAGGTGTTCCTCCAGTCAGCCTCTTTATGAAGCCGGCTGTTGCTCCATGCGGACCAGATTCACTCTTCATTAATTGGACCACTGCTCCCATTTGTTGTCGTGATGCATTCATTGTCGAGTCAACACGCGGGAGCATCTCTCGGCAGCTGCAGCCGGCAAATGGCTTTGTTAGAGCCACGCCACACTCCACCGCCTTTGACGGATTCATTCAGAGAGACTTTGAATCCAGACAGTGGCGGCCATCGATTGGATGCTCGGCAATCCAAAATATTTGACCACCACCAAGGTTGAAACGTCGACTGAAAGTGATTTGTGTAGCATGTGCGAGATGACTCGAACAAACTTTTTGGGATCGTAGCATAGCCCGGAAGAACCATAGTGTGTGAAGGGATCCAAGCTTAACTACATCATAAGTGTCACCAAGTTGACACAAAGAGTTTATAAATTAAGAAGAGCTAGCCAGCCAGTGTTATGCGGCGGAAAAGTGTGACAAGAACCTTCATTAGATTGCTCGGAGGGTGTGAACGTCAGCAGCGCCCGTATGAATGTATTCACCCCCGTTTATTTACAAGCTGGAAAGAAGCATGTCAAGAGAAGAAAAAAAAAGCAGCGTGGAGAAGAGTAAAGTAGCTTGAGAGAGAGTGAGAATGATGAAAACCAAATTGCTTCATGAGGAAGAAGAAGCGTGTGAGTCATATGCCATCTCGCAAAGAATTGGCCAAAGCGATCTACCAAAGTAATGAAAATGTCGAGCATGTAAATACAAGTCGGCGCGGCTATAATTACATTTCAAATCCACTATGGCTAAAAGTCGTCGCCTGGATCTTAATAACTTCCCTCATGAATCAATTTCAATTTCTGCGCGCGGATCGATCGCGTCGGATGCGGAAGGCAGCTGAGTGTGTGTATTGTGTTTTTTTTTTTTTTTAACCGTAAAGATGGGGGGGGCTGATTAATTTTTCTCTATTTCTCTGTGTGGAAAATGGAGGCATACACTTTGTTTAGATGGTTGTTTACATCCTGGCCCTGTTTTCCCACAAGTACATTTGACACAAAACAGTTTCAGTCAGTGGGATCCAGTGCAGTTGTACGCTGCTAAACACTTGTTGATATTACTGCTTATTAGGTTGTTGAGATATATATATATATATATATATATATATATATATATATATATATATATATATATATATATATATATATATATATATATATAAAATATATATACGTATATATATATAAAATATATACTATATATATACATAGTCATATCCAAGTATCCAAATACATACATATAGCTATATTAACATATATACATACACATGTAAATATACATATACCGTATTTTCCGCACTATAAGGCGCACTTAAAAACCTCAAATTTTCTCAAAAGCCGACAGTGCGCCTTGTAATCTGGTGTGCCTTATATATGGACCAATGTGGATGAGGACTAATTTATTAAAGTAAGTTTTACGTGTTTATTTTGTGTGTTGTGTGATATTAACGTTTGAGCAACGTTGAGTCATTGATATATTGTTATTGTTTTCACTATTTCGAGTGTTACTATATTGGGATTGCATTAATGTTTGAGCAACGTTGAGTTATTTATTCTATGCGCCTTATAATCCAGTGCGCCTTATATATGGACAAAGTTTTAAAATGGGCCATTCATTGAAGGTGCGCCTTATAATCCAGTGCGCCTTATAGTGCGAGAAATATGGTACATATAATACTGAGAAAAATCTCACACTTTACTGCAGTTATGAGTCAATCTGGTACCAATGGGTAATGGCGGATTATTGTTCATGTGTGCGTGTGAGCAGCATGCGAGGTGGTCAGCAAAGATGAAGTCACACTCTCGGTCTCCCTTCGTGTAGACGCGTCTTTGTGTACGACATGACAGTTTTGCGCCAGACAGCTGCTGGCTCCTCTCAGCTGTAATTGGTCCAGCTCTGCAGCGACACCGTCTTTTGACATCTGGCAGACGTCGTGCTGAGAGAACGTGCGACGCGCTGCGGGCCCCCGGATCGCTACGCGAAACACATTTCACGTCACCCAATATAACGTCGGCGCTTGGCACCAGAATTCTGTTCTGACGAAGCAGCCAAGACAGCGACGTGAGCACAATTCCGACTTCCTCCTGACTCAACTTGGCACCGCCAAAGAAGCTAATTACATTACTAACTCAACACTTGTACATTTGGAGCTGCTCGCATAACTGGGCCGCACCATTTATCAAATGCTATAGCAAAGTCGAGCTACCATCTGCGGACTTAATGAAAACATATAAAAATTAGAATTGCGATCATTGGCATTTTGAAGGCCGATAGCAAAGCCAGAACTTTGAGCTTCAAAGGCGGGAAGAAAAAGAAAAGGGGCTGATGAAAGCGAGGCAAAGGGTCATTAAACAGCAGGGCGGGAGACGGCGAGCGACAGCGAGGGAGACATCGAGTCCCAACTTCATCAAGATGGATCACTGGCATCTGGCGCCTTGGAGGACCTAGTTAGTAACCCTCCACACAAACCCCTCGCTCGGCTGTGAATCATCAACGCCAGCCGCTCGCTTGTTGTATCTTTTGTCACGCTGGCTGACAAAAAAAAAATGGCTGTAATGAAGGACTATGCGGGGGAATATCAACACAAGCGCCTTTTAAATCAGACGGCGTTAATGGTGCTGTGGCCGACATCAGCTGTTGCAATCAACAAACACTTAGCGCCGTGATTAAAAGTGCCAATTAATGTCTCAACATTATTGAAAAGGCTCAACGAGACAGGATTTACTCAAGGTTCATGTCAAGGGCAACCGTAAATCACGCTTGCCTTTTTTTGTTTCGACGTATCGAGACTATTCACGTGTGGTTTAAATGATATGAAGAACGGAAAAGCAAAAGCGGGCTTTTGGTTTATCCGGTGCAGATCCGCATAATCAATTATAATCACTACTGTAAAGCTGAGGATTTGGTCATGTGCCGATCCATATGAGCGGGGGAGGGGGGAGGGGTATGCAGTTTCCTCTGTACTAATGACGAACCCCAAGGAGGTCGAAAATGCAACTTGTGATTTTGTTTTGGCCGATGGCTTACCCGCAAACAACAACAGGACTTACCGAATCGAATTTTTCTGAATACGTGCGGCAAAAAGTGACATCACAAATACATCTGATGGTTTTCAATACATCCCAGATTTCAGATGCGGGGTAGCCACATAATATGTGATGTCAATCATTTTACAAGTGAAAATCCTGGATCTGCCAATGCCACGACAATAACGCAATCTCATCAAACAGCGACCGCCACACCACGTCGTTCGACTCGTAGCGGCACCACTTCTCGAGTTGTTGTTATTGTGCGGCAAAGCCAAGTGTTGTCGGCCTGATAACGGCGAAATATTCCCGCTGCGTTAATCTGATTGAGACGGTCCTTACCTATGCACGCTATCGTGAATATCATATCCCTTTTTCGACCAGTCGGGTTCTGCCTTTTCCAAGGGCGTCATCCGCGTATTGATCGGTAGAAAAGTGAAGCGATATGGATATTAGCAGGCTAGAAGCCGACCGAGGTGCCCCCAAGTTGATTCATAGCCGCCGAGGAGGAGTTCAGTTCCAGCCCACTTGGCATTTGAAGGAATCAAAGAGTGAATTTCAAGCAGATCCAGAGGTGGCACTCGACCCTGCGCTTGGTGACCCCGCCAACACCGTGCGGTTATCTTTCAATTACCCGCCCTAATCCAGAGTTTACAAGCGTTTGACTTTGTCCCGGCCGCAATCACGGCGCCATATTTCATCCTAATGATGTTCCGCGGTTGCACAAAACCGCTGCTAGATTATCATTCGGCAGATGAGGCTGAGGCAAGAGTGAAACATTTTACTGCGGGGACGGACCATTATTATTTTCCTGACCGAGCCTTTTCCGGTAATCCGGCCGGCACCCCCACCTACTCGCTGGCTCCCGCCCCTCCCGATATAGCCTCAACCTTTCTTACGGCTGTCACTGCAGGGAGCCAATTAACACATTGTGTCCGAGGGAGTCATTCCTCCCTTGTGTTTTTGTCACACTGCTGCCTAGTGGACCGAGCCACACAAATTAGCAGTGTGGGCTGGAAGGCTCAATTACCTTTTAAGGGCTTCGGAGGTAGTCGGTGTCAGGCTGCCTCGCAGCTTCCTTCCACCTGCCTCCACAAGCTATCAAATGAGGGGTGGGAGGAAGCGGGCCCGCTCGCCGTCTGATGCCCAGGGTCGAATTTCCAACTGATCTCATTCGCACATCTGATTCTCAGCATCACCTCCCCCAGTTTCTTCTGTCTCAACCCTCCCTGTGTGTTGTCTATCGGCGGGAGGCGGGGGGGAACCGCCCGAGAGTCCGTCGGTTCAGGCGGACTAATGGAGGTGTGCTCTCGAGAGGTAGGGCCACAACACGGAAGCTGTTATCTGACAGGGAACGTCCGACACGGATGAATACTGAACTGCTAGCGGTCTTAAAAAAACAGAGCACGTCGGATATTTCAAGCATGAAAGCAGCTACACGTGTTCTATGACTGTACTCGGAAAACGATGATAATAATTGAACGGCAACATCTACTCTTCTCCGTCCTGAGTCGTCAGTCGGACCGGCACATGAGCGAGGATGACGGCTTTGAATTTATTTATTGATAGTGATATATTCATCTGGGGGTATGCATAATGCATGCGGCCCTAAGGTCTGCATAAATCTTTGCACAACAGGAAGGGCACGGTGATGAAAGAGCAGGTCCGCCGCCGAGTCGGCACGACGATGATTAGTGGCCACCCGTCACGTTGCAAATCAAAGCGCGGAGGCCAGGCGCTTGCACAACTCCGCCGTGTCGTCTCAACGCAAACGTAACCTCGCTCGCTCTCCGACGGCTAATTGCGCTACTAATTAATTGAGTACAGTCAACCTTCACCATCCATTAGGGACCAGATCCACAACCAGTAGTAAACATTTGCTTAGATTGGACTCCACCAAAATTCATTTTGAAAGCCAAAATATCCACAAAAGTATTATCGATCCCCTTTCTGTACACGATTGTGTGTTCCCTCTGGAAACCTTGCAAAAGTTGTGTCCTATCTGATAAAAGCACTCTTGAGTTTTGCCATTTTTCCCGCCTAACAGAGCTCCACTTTTGTGTTGAAGCTCTGAAGTGGCGTGGGAGGCGAGCGCGGGGAGAACGACCACTTTGGCCCGCATTTCGCTTACATGCAAATGTGCTGGAGAGCTGTCACATGATGCAAACATGGGCTCGGCTCCCTCCCTGAGTGGCCTCCTCAGCTCGGAAATTGCAATCGGAAACCGCAACCCTTGTTTCAAATCCTGCCTTGAAACTTTGTATGGCAATCCTAGCTTCACTTTGAAAACCCAACTCTGGCTTGAAACCCTACCACAGATTCCTTGAAACCCAGCCCAAAACTTTCCCGAGTTTGAAAACCCCTAATCTTGTTTGGAAGCTCATCTGCCTGGCTGGGTGCCACAATCAGTGAGCGAGGAAGACAACAGCAACTGTCTCCTTCTTTGAACTTGTCAAGACCACCAGGGGTCACTGTTGTGCAGGCAGATTGATCCTGCCTTACCCCCACGAGAAGCGAGAAAAAATCAAAGCCTTGTGTCCATTGTGAAAGGACCCAAGTGCACTCCTCCCATCTACAGTATTCACCAAACCCATTTAGGCATCAGCATTGACATACCTCATGTGAAACCATAACCAAACGCTGTCTTGGAATCCAAAATGCAAAGTCATATTGCCTTTTTTTTTTTTTAAACCCTGACTTGAAGCCTTACAATGTGCCTCAATTTCAAACTCTAATCCTGGTTTGAACACCAAATCCTACTTTAATACCATCGTCTGTCTTGAAACCTGAATTTGCATTATGAACCTCGTCTGTTAAGCCGGTGGTAGAAAGTTCCCAACATCAAAATTTTGCGATCCTAATCATCAACTGTTCTGATGATGTCGTACTGCGCCAGAGCTTTCTGAAAGGTCGGCGTGGTTTTTCCCCTCTCGGAGGTAAATAAACATTAGAAGCAGAAAGCGAGTGCAAGTGGAAGCAAAGCGAGTTGACGTGCCGGCGCGCAAACAAAGTCATCCATCACTGACCCGCGGCCGGCGAGGTAAAAAGGTCGGCCGCAGTTAACCTTTATTGGCTTTAACGGTTCACAGGCGCAATCAAGCGAGTTGGGGGTCCCCGAGGGCGAGCGCCGGCACTTTGGAGAGGTCGGCGCCCGCAAGCCACAGCCGACGTTCCATTACCATTTGTTCTCATGGCGCATGTACGAGCCTGGCCTCGTTAAAGATGTTTTTTCAGCAAGTAACCTCTGACCCCAACAAAGTTTCCCATCGCTCTAATTTCCTGCGATCCATTCAGGTAAACACGTACTGCACGAAATCCTTGAACTTTGGCTTGACACCTTACTTTGATAGGCTGGCGCTGACTTGAATACCTCGCAAAAAAAAAAACTCCTGGTCAAGATTCTTCTCGTGTTTTTTTTTTTTTAACAAGTAACCCCTGATTCCCAACAATGGTTCCCATCACTCTGATTTAAATTAGTTTGCATATAGACAATCGCACAATCAACAGAGAATCATGGTCAGGCCAATAAGTCGAATTTAACTATCAATTTTAATTAGTCAAGTATTGCCAATGTAGTGATTTATTTTTTAACACTCTCTGGAATACTTTTGTAGAATACACAACTTGTAACAAGATGGCTGAAATCAATGTTTGCATTGTTTTCCCGATGACAAGGAAGAAGAATAGAGGCAATTGCGCTTGACGTCTATTTTATTTTCCGGCCGAATCCTGTGTCCATTCTTGCTAATGGTGACGCGTTTAAGTCTTTCACTTGTCGTCGTTTTTCCACAAGGCTCAACGGTTTCTCATTGTGTGCGTTATACGGTCGACATTTCATTGCGAGTTGTGTCCCCCGCTCACGTTGAAGCATCAATCAGCCTCGTATTGTTTCACAATGACGGCATTTATGTTGTAATAAAAGTCAAATATATGCGCTAATCTGCCCCGATCGTTCTTGTTTACGGCTTTTGGTTTTACGTTCTCCCCGGCAGCCTGCCCACATGAGAAGTCATCATTAGGAATTGAAATTGTTTTGGGGGCTGCAACAGACAACAGTGGCTGCTTCATCCTACCATTTAAAAATCAATAAGCTCTTGTACAAGCAAATAACAGTTAATTGATTTTCTTTTTTTATGCCACCGATAGTTTTGGATTTATTCCGGGAACTTAATAAAAGGATTTAGAAAATAGAATTAGGTGGATGTGGAATGTGAAACCAAACACAAAAATGTAATGCTTAACTTAAAGCCACACTGTGAAACTCTCCATCGACACATTTGCATGGAACCAGAAGACTTTTTTTTTTAAATCCTTAGGACCTTTGAACCCGTACTTCCGTCTTGGAAGCCCAACGTGAATTTTGTTCAGTGTTGAAATCCAGCCCTCATTTCCAACTCAAATCTGGAACTTGAACTCTAACCACGGGAGTTGTGTTGAAATAGAAGTTGCATGGTAGAGTGTAACGTATTTTCCACACTATAAGGCGCACTGGATTATAAGGCGCACCTTCAATGAATGGCCCATTTTAAAACTTTGTCCATATATAAGGCGCACCGGATTATAAAGTGCATAGAATAAATAACTCAACGTTTCTCAAACATTAATGCAATCACAATATAGTAACACTCAAAATAGTGAAAACAATAACAATATATCAATAACTCAACGTTGCTCAAACGTTAATATCACACAACACACAAAATAAACACGTAAAGCTTACTTCAATATGTTAGTCCTCATCGATGAGTCCATATATATAAGGCGCAATTTTTGAGACAATTGGAGGTTTTTAGGTGCGCCTTATAGTGCAGAAAATACGGTATATTTTTTCATTATGTGTTACGATTGGCATTAATTGAAGTTGTTTTTAAATTACAGTGGGTGTAATTCCTTGTTTGGAGTTTGAGTCAACATCAACTGTGACATTTAACAGCTTGAACAGTAACAGTGACAAAATTTACCAAAAAAAGAATCTCAAGGAACACACAGCATTCAAAAGAAGAAGAGTCATCAAAAAAAAAAAAAAAAGTCCCACGTTTGCTTCACAAATCAAGAAGTGTGCTGCAGGAACATAAAAAGTGTCTCTCAGGGTGATTAGCGGAGATTCATAAAGCTGCCGGGTACTTTGCATTCATTAAGACGCCATAAAATATAAATCAAGAGGAGTTTGTCACAGTCGATCTTACGAAAAGGGAAGCAACACAAGCAATAGTTGCGCCTGAGTGACGTGCTCGGGTGAGCGCGTCGCTCCATTATTAACGGCGACGATTATGACGTCAATTATTAACGAGCGCTGCTCGGGTTTCCGCTGCACACAAATCAAAGACGCCGCTTTGTCACTGACGGAATAATGGGGGGTTCCAAAAGTCAACTTTTCAAAACAACTCCTCTTTCTTGGCAAAGTCCCCCAACCCAGTTTCAGGCACTACCTGAAAGCCCAACCCTAACGGAGACTTAAAATCTCAAATTGACACCTTCGAACCACGATGAGTTGAACCATACATAATCCATTTTTACAACCCAAAAGATGCAAAAAAAGCACATTTAAAGGTTTCAAAAGTGACTGTGAATTTATTGAGTTAACAGCAGAGGTGTCAAACTCATTTTTGTCACAAGCCGCATCATAGTCATAGTTTCCCTGGGAGGGCCATTATGAGTCACCGTCTTCTTTATACATACAGTATAGGCTACACAACAAACTGAACAAACTACTTTTGAAATCAGAGTCTAGTAAAAAAAAATATTTTAAAAGGCTGAATGGTAATGATAATTGCTAGTAATGTCTCTATTTTGTAAAAGTGAAGACATTTGTAATTTTTGTAATGGCAAAATTTGTCTTCGCGGGCTACATAAAATGATGTGGCGGGCCGCATCTGGCCCCCGGGCCTTGAGTTTGGCACCTATGCTTTACAGCAGGGGTGTCAAACTAATTTTTTTCGCAGGCCGCATTGTAGTCATACTTTCGAAGTGCCATTATGACTGTCAACCCAAATAAATGTATGAGCACCTCATATTATATACAGTATAAGCTACAAAACAAACCGACAAATAACTCATTGCCAAATCAGACTAGTAAAAACTGGTCAAATTAAAAAAAATATATATATTTTTTAAAAGTGAAGACAATTTTCAATTCTAGTAATGACACACGAATTTGATGCACAATTTGTCTTCGCGGGCCACATAAAATGATGTGGCGGGCCGTATCTGGCCCCCGGACCTTGAGTTTGACACGAGCTTTACAGGATTGCAAAATTTCCAACAAAATCACAGCAAAGCTAAAAAAAAAAAAAAAACAATACAAGGAGGCAACAAGTTTGTATCTCAGCAAAGCCATGTAAAAAAAACACAAAATAACTGGAGGCAAAATTGAACTCAGAAAGCAGAAGAAACACAAACACAAAGCATGGACTCTAGCGTATATGAAATAGAAAAGTCAAACTCCACATTTTGTTCCTGGACACAGCAGGATAAAATGAGAATCTAACAAAGGACATGGCTCGATACAGGCCAGGTGCACAAGTTGGAGACAATTACCCTAATGAGGAGCCTCCTGAAACGAAAAGTCAAGTTTCCGAAACGAGAGGAAGCCGACTACCAAAGTAAAAGCAGATATAATGACATAGAAAAATTTCAAATGAACATGACCAAACTCTTAGCCAGGCTTGAAACTGCAATTTGAAACACTCACCATATTTACCCTTATCTTTTTAATTAATCAAGTCGCTTCCACACAATTTCATGTTTTAATTTACGGGTTAATAACCGATGAAAGCCGAATGGCTTAATGAAATCGTTTGAGCTGAAAAAAAATGATGCAGTAAAATTCTGTTGTAGGAATACAATAAAAAAATAAATAAATCTGGCATTTTACAGTTCTGGTCACATTCTGTTGGTGTGCTCCACAAATCTCAACGCAGAACAATGATTCTATTCCGATATCAATCGAAATATCTACGTATACTTCCTGTCTGGGGAATTTATCCAAAGTACAACCCACGAGTTTCCCCGCTGATTGTTGCTCGTAAATAAATCAGACCAAAGGCTCATTTTAGGAGATAATTATAAGACCGAAGCTAGTTTGGCATTTGATGATCTTGGTAAGTAAACTTGTGACAAAAACAGCCCGATGTGTGTGCCAAACAGGCGTATTGTAAGTGATTGCTGTGGTCAGAGAACAGAAAGTTATGCGGGAAAAAAAAAAAAAAACACTGAAACAGTTGGACATTACTCAGCTGAGTTAAATCTGCAAGCCCGTAGATCCACAGCTTGATGTTTGGACTTGGCTCGCTGACAAGCAAGTGCTTGGACGTGAATGCTAAACAGCATCTTGGAAAAAAAATGAGAAAAAAAGGGAGAAAGTAGACTGAGCCCACGCCAAGAGAGAAAAGGCGACGTACGGCCGAGAGCGTTGGCTTGATTGCGATGCTAAACAGAATGCAGCGTGGCCTGTTTCGAAGGTCCAGCTTGCTTGCTTCGGCTCCTTTTCATGGCACGCATTAACCAACGCCACTGCGCAAAAGGTCATGCACGGCAGCAAAAGTGCCAAAGCTGAATGGGAAAATTACAAAAAAGCAGCAAACTCAATTTTCAATGAAGTGGATCCTTTTTGTTGTTGTTTCTCAGCCGTAATGCATTTGGGGCACTAAAAACTGTTTGTTTTTTTGGAGTGTTTTTTTTCCGAGAATCAATACAGCACTTAAGCCAGGGTACCAACATCGGTCAGAAAGAAGTGGACACTTTTTTTTGTGTGTTTGTATGAGTTTTCTTTTTGAACCCAGACCCTGGTTTTAAATGTGTGATTTTGGTCGGGAAAACATGTCAAAAGTAATTTGATGGCTTCTGACACAGGACCTGCAGGACTCCAAAGATCTCCGTAAAAGCCTTCGGAACATATAATGGATTATTTTTGTGTAGCAAGAATTGACACAAGACATGGGACGATTACAATGTATTTTCCGCACTATAAGGCGCACCTAAAAACCAATTTTCTCAAAAACCGACAGTGCGCCTTATAATCAGGTGCGCCTTATATATGGACCAATATTGAGCCACTACAGCAGGCGTGTCCAAAGTCCGGCCCGCGGGCCAAATGTATATATCTTATATAGGGACAAAGTTTTAAAATGGGCCATTCATTGAAAGTGCGCCTTATAATCAGGTGCGCCTTATAGTGCGGAAAATACGGTAACTGTTTCTTCTTCATCTCGGCGAACAGAGAAGGGAGGGACGAGCAGTTACACAACAAAGAAGCCACTGTACAAACAGAATGGTGATACTCAAGTACAACATGAGTAGCTCAGGAATGTAAAATTAGCTTACCGATAATGGGACGTTAACATTTGTACCTTTATTTACATGTATCGATGTACACGTTTCTTCTAACTTAGATTGATTTTTAGGCTGTCTCAATTCCCCGGGGATGAAAAGACAGCAAACTTCCAAAACGACGACAATGTTTGTCCCTTCCTGTCGGTTCAGAGAACAGGAATACGGGTAAATAATAGATGAGCGTATTTGGAGCAGTGTCCTGCACGTCCGCAGGGGTTTTGATATTTTGGCCGGATTGATTCTTGAAAGTTTTGAGAAGGAGGTACGAGTGGGAGAGTTACTTGGCGGAGGCGTCAGGAGGAACAAAAAGAACCGCAAGGCGCTTCCGGAATGAGCTTCTCCGAGTGTGATTGAGCGGCGGCAAGATAAGGACGGTGACATTAGATATCCCGGTGGGCGGGTAGGGGATGGGTGATTAATCTCATTGCGGCTGATGATGTGTCTGACGTGAGTGTCGTTGCCGGCGGTGGCGAGCTCGCCAGCGTGCTCGCCACCGCTCGGGGGAAGGCTCCTTGGCTTACAAAGACAAGGAGAGCGCCCGCCGCATTGATTGCTTTGCGATTTGATTAAACTCTCGGCCGCTTTCCAAATGTGAAACAATAGCATGGAGGTAATCTCACCTTCCCTCCTGAGGTCGCGTGTAATGTGCTTTAATGATATGGACACGCCAAAAACCTCGACCGGGACTTTTGGAGGAGTTATAAACACACACACATATAAAATCAACATCTAGACCAGAAGTGGGTGAAGTCTAAGGGTTGCCAATCTTCCTGCAGCCAAATAAAAAATACAAAAAAAAATAAATGCAACCACTCTGCTGGCACTTTCAAGAATCAGTCCAAACACAAGACGACCTTTCCTTGGAATCTTCTTTTTGGGACCCCGTCAAACTCTTGACTTTTCACTCAGGCATTGCGTCCCTTCAGCTCACTCCATTAAATCCGGCAAATCCCTGTAATGACGACAATTAACCTGGAATAACGGCAATATTAGCGACACGGGCTAATCGACTCGACTGTTATTAATTTTGACGTTAGGTTCCAATTAAAGATAGCCAAATGCTGATTTCATTTGCTTTTCATTTCGGGCTGGCAGATAAGGAGGCCATTGATCACACCTGAACGACTCGCTATGTGAGCGCCGCTAATTAAAGAGCCAGATTGCAATTAAGATTAAAGCCGCGCAAAGTTTTCACACGCACTAAATTGTGTTTCGTAGAGAGTATGATGTCACATAATCCGAGGACAACCCGGAGGCCGGCAATTAGTCCTCGCTCATGAAATATTCTGAAAATTACTGAATAGAATATACTATTTCGTATTCAGCTATCGCCAACGTGTGGATTTGTCGGACCCTTGTGATCGGATCGTGATATCTTAGTTGTGCTTATCGGATCTTATACCTATCAGAATTATTTTGCGTATTTGAAATGTGATGAGATCTCGATGATATTTAAATGATACGTATAATTTCTATACTCAAAGCGGTATATGCAGGGTATAAACTTTTAAAATGCGTTGGTGAATGTGCTGAGTCCCTCCGGGTCGTATATTTGAGAGTGGCTAGCGCGGGATGATTTTTTTCGGACGTGCTTTACTTTCCCGTTTGCAAACACGCTGTCAACGGTTGCGAGGTGAGCGTGTCATTTGCGAGGCCTGTTGTGGGCAAGGCCGGCTCATTAAAAAACAATGCGGCGGCGTGCGTGCATAATTACGCCGTGCCTCGGATTTATTTTTTTCCCTTCCCAATGCAAATGCTGACCTGATTTTGCTAATAAGTCAAAGCCGACCGAACGACCGACGTTCCCCGGTCGTGACGTTGAAAGGAATGCGGCCTAATTAAATGAAATATTCCTGATGCGACGGGCGCCTGAGCGGCAGGACGGTGGCTCGTTTGGACCGGCGCTCGACTTATTATCGGAACGAACGCGGCCAACCTTTTTTCTTTTCATTGCCGGTGCAAATCCTCTTGCAAGATTCCCCGCTGCTAATGTAGTGAATGCGATTTGCCATTCATTATTCATCCCCCTCACTTTTACATGACCTTCTTCAAGTCGCACTAATGAGCGCAGATTCTTGTCAGACCAGGCCGGGCCGCTGCTTAATTTTGATGAACACACCTTGATACGCTGGCGCTCATCACTCACGTCGTTGCGTCACGATAAACTCCATTTTGTGTGTTTACATCGTGTTGTTCTCTAATGAGTCTTGTATAACAAGCCGGGCTATTAACTCTGACGACTGAATTCAAGTCTACTAATTATCCAAACTTCAGATTTCCCCTTTCTTTTTAAAGAGATGACAATAAATAGAGATAAAGGGGAACCACAAAGTACCCAATTTTCAAGCTTGAGAATCTACACATTTCTAGTTCACATATTTGATATTCAGCGATTCGAAAGATAAAATAGCCCCCCAACTCTGACCTGAGCTGTTTTACCTCAAATTGAATCTTATTCGCACCCGTATCGGACTTTTGAAAGAACCTCAGGAAATGTGTTAAAAAAACAATTAGTGTGCATTAGCAGAAATTTCTACCCTTGCTCAAAAAAATCAATTTGAGCGAAATTGCTTATTCTGATGGAAGCGTTCTATTGAATTGGCCCAAGTGCTCATCTAAATCCTACTTAATCACCAAGAAAACCAAACACGCATTGCCATGGCAACAGAACCCGATTCCCGTGCGTCTTTTGCCATCTTGTCATCGCCAATGGGATTCCCGATGATCCTGATTAAGATGTCCTCCATCTTGCTTGACGCTTGGCAACCTGAAGAATAATTGAGGCGCTTTTTGTGGTGAGCAGGCAGGTTGCACTCGAACTATTAGTGGATTTATTAATTAATGCACATCCCACTTATTACCCCGGCCGTGTGAAAAAGAATCCCGCATGTGCAGTATGAAATGTAAAATGTCCTCTCACGCAACAAGTGCAATTCAGCATGGCCGTGACGATGTATATCCAATCATTTTTTCCTTGTCAACGTACTCCCTCTAACAAAGGTCCTTGTAAGGAAAAATGAGGTAATTAGCACCAATGAATTAATCAGAGATGGGGAAATTGCAATTATGAATGTTCTTAAGTTCAACCATGAAATTATTTTTTTTTTCATTATCACATTGTTCTGCAAGGGTCCTTATGAAAAAAAATTACGTTCCAACCCAGAAGTGGTTTATTCTGAGAAACTCTCCAGGGATTATTTGGACTGGACAGTGTAGAAAATAAATGTATTAAATGTTTGTGGACATGTTCTCATCATTGTTCTCACACTCAGGTACTCAGCGAAGGACCATCTGCTAATTTAGCAGCAGGTTTCCTCTTTCCTTCTAAACAAGAAAAAAAATCAATTTTAATAGCAGTGGTAAAACAATAAAATAAAAATCAAGTTCCAGATGGTTTACCACCGAGCGGTCAAACAAACATTCTCGGAAGCCCTTCGAGGCATTCGGAAGTTGTGTTAAGTCAATGGAGTCACTGATATCAAGCTGTGCCGAACACATGCTGGCACGCCGTTTGAGCAGCACGCCGCCCAGCCGAGGGAAAACGCCACTCTCAATTGCGTGCGGGGAAACACTACAGCGCCAAAACAAAAAGCAGACAAAGTGGAAACAAGGTGAAAGAGTGACGGGCCATTAATTATTAAACAAACATACCGTAAATCTAAAATGCTTACGAGTTTATAGCACCATTTACTAGTAGTATGCAACACAGATTAGATTAGATTAGATTAGATTCGATTCGATTCGATTCGATTAGATTCGATTAGATTAGATTAGATTAGATTAGATTAGATTAGATTAGATTAGATTAGATTAGAACCTGGTCAAATTTACCCCATTTAATAACCTGGTTCACTGTGTTGTGTTTAAAAGAAAGACAATAAATGCCATCTCTGACGCAACGAAAGACTTTCACGACCTTCACCTTGGCAGAGGAAATATATTTACATACTGAAGGTCACAAAGCGAAGGTGACATCCGTGAAGCTTGTCCGCAAACTTGAAAGTCGGCCATACTGCGAGCGCAAAGTTGCGGCAGCTGTGGCTGTCGCTTGGCGGATGGATTAATGTCTCGTAATCACGCTTCATTATTACGCCCATCTGCCCCGTACTTCCCGAGATGGCGCCGCATTTAAGAAAAAAAAAAAAAAAAAACGCCGAGCTGAAAGCCAAGCACGTCTCTCCTGGGAATGGCTTGAATGTCACCAGGCGGGCCCACTTGTGCGGGGAATGCTCAAGGCTGCCACGTTGGGCCCAAGAACATTTGGAGAAACAAAGGTCAGCGCTTCAATGCCATAAGCAGCGGCTGTGACAAGATGCTAGCGTCATTCGACGTACTTTGTCGATACTAGTGCTGAATGGAATTATTATGTCTGCAAACAAACACTTGGACATCAGGCATAAAGTTTGAGAATTGATGTAATAGTTCGAGAACTCAAAATGTATAATAAAAACTCAGTGATCCCTCGCTACTTCGCATTTCGTTTATCGCGGCTTCACTCCATCGTGGATTTTTTTTCCGAATTAAAAAAAACATTTAAAAGTCAAAATAAAACTTCTAAATTCAGGAAACATGTGTCTAACCTTTAGGACAATGTAGTATTGCTCCACATGTTCGTTTTCATTCCTTTAGAAGTCCGTTTTCGTGTGTTAGCACGATAACGTATTAGCATCTTTCCGTTAGCCTGCCAAGTACTTCTTGTTGGTGACCGTACTTCGCGGATTTCACTTATCGCGGGTGGTTTTTGGAACCAATTTTCTGCCATAAACGAGGGATTACTGTATACTACTCATTTGTACTCTTTGCTTTGTGTGTCCTTCAAAAACAGAGATCTGAAATCCAGGTCCAGAAAGTAAAAACGTGGCACTTCTAGTCAACCAATCAACTATCTTGTTTAACTTGATAAGAAGCACTTGTGACCAAAGCCAAACTTTTGACCGAGGTTTGACACCTCTGTTCAAAAATCAAGACAATAAACATAATTTGAGAATGTGTGAGAATGTGGTTAAGGGAATCTGTAAAATCCAATCAAGTGTAGATTTTTGACTTCAACTATCTTGGGTATCAAGCCTGAGAAATAATCTTTAAAGATTTGAGACACATGCCCGGCAGAGCCTCGCAAAAATGTACTTTCTCGAACCAGACGCGTGTGATGAGGTTTTGCTCAAAAGCAACATCCTTGCAGCAATGAACAATCATCTCAGAGAAAGTGAGGATCAGTTTGGTAACAGGGAAAACCTGTCACATTTTTTTTTTTCCATTCTGTCTTTCTAACTCGGGATGACTGGCAGCTAAAGCATCGGGGATTGGGATCCTTCAAAATCAACACGGCTCCTGCTCTAACAGTGAATAATCGTCTCGGAGTCAGACTTTTCTGTCAAATCGCTTTCTAGCAAACGAAGTTCAAAGATTCCTCAAGCATCTATGATTTTTATCAAACTTAACAAGTTCTTGAACAAAAAAATCCTAGAGAGTGAAAAATCCTGGCAACGGGTAATCCTGTTGATGTCAATTTTGACTGAATCGACCTCAAAACGTAAAGGTCAGAGATTCTGAAAATGGAATATTGTCTTGACCAATGACGCGAGGTGCGTAAGGGTGCATATTTTCCATTTGCCGCCGCAATGCAGACAATTAGCTGCTGGTTCCACACACACAAAAATATGATTTCTGCATCCGTTTGTAGCGATCAAAGCTTCGGCAGCGTTTGTCTGCTTTCCGCCGAATTTGCTTGGTATCTCATTAAAAGTTGCCGTGTTTATCTTTTGCCATAACTTAATTGCCGCCGGTGGAAACAGATGTCTTGACACCTTTCATTAGGCAAGGGTGGCGCTCCACAGGCCGCCGCAAAGCCAGCAAATGTGCGCTCATTGGATTAGCCGCGGCGGCGAATGGAAATTAAATCGCATCTTAATTTAGCTTTCAGCCCAACAACACAACATTCTTTGGAGTTTAATGAGTCTTCCATGAATGCTCACGCTGAGTGTTGCATGACGAAGAGTTTAATTACGTTAGAAAGCAAATATATGAAGCTGTAAGTTTCGCTTGGGACGCAACCACGAGCTCTCCGCCGGTCGCCGGGGCAAAACGACACTGGCGGCGTTTAGAGCGAGGTAATGAAGCGTGGCCCGAGGTCGTGTGGTTCAGACTTTATACTTTAGAACGCGGCGGAGCAGCTAAAAGCAACATGGCAAGTAGGAAATTAAATGGCTAATATCAGCATGTTTGTTTACTTTCTCACTGACTCAACCTTAATAAAGGGGAATGTATTAACTTATCACGTTTTACACATCGACATAGCGCAGCATCTTGTTAGTTCGGGTGAGGTTAAGGTGAGCCATCTCTCCAACTCACCCATCCCGCAAAAAAATAGCCATTTTTACTCGTTTAATTGAGTGATTTGATTTAGTCGGTATGCTTCGAGTGGGAATGACAGATAAACAGTGTGAGCGTGAAAATCATGTGATCCCCTAAGAGATGGCATGCTGTTGTCCTGTCAAAGGAGCCATTGGGCGTCCATCATCAGGGTCACGCTCGGCACCGCCGCGGGTAAATCCCCCGCGCGGCGCGGCTGGCTGGCCGTGCCGCTTATCGTCGGCGCCATGATGCGGTTGCAGCATACGCAGCGAAAAGAAGACTGATCTCCACCAGGCGGGAAGTCGCTTTTGCTGCACACACGTCAGATTGTCACTTCCCAAGCTCGGAGTCAGCTCATTTCACGCCGAGTGTAATTTAAGTTGCAGAGTCGACGTGATTCTTAACATTTCACATCTTGATTCCTACAAAAAAAAATATGACAGGAAGCACTGGTGGCTTTTCGAAATATTCTCTTCTGGAAATGACAGCCAAGCTAAATCCTTTAGATCGACACGATGTGACGTCTTGTTAGCGTACGATAAGGAGGTCATTTTACGGGTGCGTAACGTACTTCTTTGAGTCACTTTTTGTCACTGATGTGTTTATGTTCTTAGTACGTGTCACGGAAGCGGATACGTGATGAAAGTTAAATAAGATAAGGTTGGACAGGTGTGCTTTGTGTGTCTTTTGAGGAAGTCCAATTGAAGCTTTGATCACGTTGAAGTTACACCGCTTCATTTGCTGATTATAGAATTGCTGAAGACGGCAAATTTAACGGCGCTCAAAACTTTTTGTTTGTTTGCTGGACACCCGGCGTGTGAAATTGTCCTGTCCCACCGTCCTGTCCTGCACGCTTGACGGGGCCCCCGATGCCTCATTTGCTCGCCCCCATATCCGACCATGTGACAGTCACAGCGCCGCCCATGTGGATAATTGGGCGCCGTTTCAGGGGGAGGAAGTTAACGGGGCGACGCAAGGTCGTGCCCATCGGCATCATAAAGGAGCCGTATCGTTTTGTTTCTCAAGTTAAAATGGTTCCTTGGTATCTTAACATCTGTGGGGTCAAAAGGATGAAATTTTTTTTACAATAAATGTTGTATTATTTTTATCTTTCATCTTTAGAAATGGCACGGCCGCAAAGTTTGGATGATTGCAGTGCACGGCGTATAAATTTGATGTATGTATGAGTCTCAGCGTTGCTTTGCATGGACCAAGGCCAGGTGCAGGATGATGGCGGGCGGGAGATGACTTTTAAGGTGGCGCCTTTCAACCCTGACAAAATGGACTTGACAGGTGTGAAAGATTTAGTGGGCGCCATTTAGAGTGATCATCTTTTCGCTCTTTGTCAGCAGGTAGCACGGCGCCCTTGCCGCGTCCTTGATCCCGCTTTCGGCGAGCGAGCGGGAAATCCCCTCCCAGCGCCGGCGCAGAGGCCCGCTCGGCAACTAATGACTGTTATCGTTGCAGTGCGGGATGATTATTATTAGCCGTGAGCCCGCGTACCCGAGCGTGATTTCCATTCGCCACTTAGACGAATGACTGCAGCTGTGTGGGCATGGTTGCACTTTAATCTGTGGATGGTTATCAATCAAAAGATTATTACCGTCCTCTCGAAAGGAATTGCCACGCTTTTGTTGTCGACTTCTATTTCCGCTCACCAGCCCAACTCTCCTCGGCGTCACAGTTCAGCGAGAATTTCAGCAAACTATGAAATTAAATAGCCGAGCTCCTGCTTAGATCGGATTCCAAGGCGGCCATTACTCTGGCAAATGAATAGGGGGAAGTGGAAAAAAAATAATAAAAGAAGCCAGATTAACTTTTTAAACGATGACGGGAATTCTTCAGTGCTGCTGCCTCGTAATTGGCTAATTAGCGCAAGCGTGATGAGTCTTAAGCCGTCCCAGTGGCGGGCGTGATAGCGCAGATTCATATCGATGCGCCCAAGTTGCAACTTTTTTTCGGAATCTTTGGCAGACAAACATTGAGACGGGGGAAAAAAGCCTTGAAGGGATGGCAGCATGTCAATTCTCAAAACAGTATGATGATGATGAGTTAATAAAGAAAATAGCAATATGAAAATTAAAGTCCAACCCCACAATGCTTGCTTTCTGAAACACGAATAATTTATTCAGGAAGCGGACAAACAATGTGTGTGAGTACAAATAAAAAAACACTGTGAATCATTTTCTGGAGGCTTAAATAACCAAATGAAAAAAATTGTGAGATTTGAAGGTAAACAGGAAGGTTAAACGACAATTACAGGCGAGGCCGCGTTTTTAGCGGCTTGTGCACAATGACACAAGGTTTCCAGTGATTTAGCAATTTCATTCTGCGTGCTCGTATATTTATTATTATCCCTTCAGCTGTGTTTATCGCATACTAAACAGGGCTGTCGCTCAGCGGACAAAATGTCTCGATAAAAGAAAAAAATTAGGGCTTTGTTCATCACGGAGGAGGTTTTACAGCCAGCACACTCAATGGTCCGAAAACATCAGACTTTCTGCTGAAAGGAATAAAAAGTGAGTTTACATATTTAATACAAATAAAAAAAACTCAAAAGCACACTATTCACAAGCTCTTGATTTGTTTCCTTTGTAGCTTACAGACAAAACTTGGGCTCAACCAGAGTTTGTTTGCATTGTGCTATTATAAAACTAACAAAATGAAAAAAATTAGTTTAATCTTACAATAGACTTCCACTGAGTTTCTTATTTATTTATTTATATATTTACTTATTTGTATATTATATTTATTAATTATTATTGATTGATTTATTATTTATTCAGTCATTTATTATTAGTTTAAAAAAAATTAGTTTAATCTTACAATAGACTTCCACTGGGTTTCTTTATTTATTATTAGTTAAAAAAAAAAATCTTACAATAGACTTCCACTGGGTTTCTTTATTTATTATTAGTTTAAAAAAATGTGTTTAATCTTACAATAGACTTCCACTGGGTTTCTCATTTATTTATTTGTGTATTTACTTATTTGTATATTATATTTATTAATTATTATTGATTGATTCATTTAATTATTTATTCAGTCATCTATTATTAATGTATTTATCTGTTTATTTTGTTTTTCCTCACATAAAAGCAAAGCAAATGTCTCGAAAAGCGTGTCCCTTACTGTATTTATAGCCTGGATTGTCAAACACACAAGTATCGCTGTATCAGACGCGCACGCTTTTCATTGCGCTGCGCTCACATTTCCACTTCTGCCGTAGAGTCGGCTCGCCTAACAAGTGAACAGCGCAGGCGGGAGACAAACCTTTGCTCTCAAACATGTGTTTTCCCCCTTGACCTTTTTAATTTGCCGCAACGAAAAAGGTGCTCTCGACATACAAAAGCTACTCCTGTGGAGATCTATGACCTCCCGCGGTGGAGATCGGAAAATTCTCATTTTTTCCTCGACAAATGAGAGGATTATTAAACTCCTTGAGCTTTGCTCTCTGATGGCGCATTCGTTTATGCTTCATAACGCTCCAATGTTGCCCTTAATGATAAACAAAGCAGGACAAAAGAAGGGAAAGCAACACATACAAAGAATAAATGAGTTTTATTTAAATAAATCCAAAGGATACATTTATTCCAACTTGAATAAAAATAACAAAACCATTCCTGCCTGATTTAGTCTGAAGACACACCGGCTGCACAATCTAAAAAATAGAACTGAGGTTGAGATTAAGCTATTATGATGTCTTTTCTAGTTACCATTAAATTACCTTCAATTCACAGAATATTCTATTCATTTCCACAATTCCCTTTGGAAGATTCCCATTTGTCAAATTGGAACTTGTCCACCCTTTTGTGACCCTTGGAAGCATATTAAAAAATGTCAGAGCCGAAAGCAAGATATGGTAACTGTGAGCTCACAAAGAAAATGGAGATATGAGAGATTGGGTTGGAAAAGTGCATGAAAAGTAGCTTTAGAAGAGTCACAAGGCTCATTATGAATGAGGAAACACTAAGAAGCTTCCTCAGAGGAAATTTTCACAAGTGCCGGGTTTCTAATGTTAAAGAAAAAATATAAGGAGGCTCTTTGGGAGCGAGCGAGCGAGCGGGCCGCTTTGAGTCACTCCAGCCGAGGATGGTCTTTGAAAGCGTCTTAAACTGGAGGCACTACAGATGGAAAAAAAAAAAAAAACGCCAGAGTGGGATGAAAGAGTCTCGACGTTTGGTAACGGCGGTGAGCACGGACGGCGTGCTAGGCCGCGGGGAGAAAGACCAAGCGGAGACATCCCGGCAATTTGCGTCTCACTCGTCGCCTCCGCCAGATCCATCATGGCCACGATTGGAGGCGGAGGTCAAGTTTAGCATCTGGGCCCGTTTGGGGAGCGAGCCAGCGAGCGGCCTCGGCACGCTTGGCCTGTTTGAGGTGATGCAAAGCGTTGCTGATGGATGGCGCGCTTCCCTTCCATCCATCATCTTCGTGCCCGGAAGGGTTTTAATCTTCTACAAACACGCTCTTCATCTCTCCCACCTTGTCTGTTGTCGTAGCCACGTAAGCTAGCCGCACTGTCTGGAGATTCACGGCCTGGACTAGCTTGCGCAAGCTAGTACATCCTACATGGACCAATGCTTCTCAAAATAAGTAAATCTTTCTCACCTTTTGGCAGTTATGTTGTCATAGCAACATAAACTCAACGGATAGTTCTCAACTTGGTCCATGTGTGCCATGGGAGGGAGAAGCAAGATGATTCCTCGCTGTACCTGTCTCATTATTTATGAGCGCTCTGACATGAGTAATGTACAAGCAAATGTTTGTTGACGTGCCATTAATTGGTATCAGCCCGACCGGCACCGTGGAAGTTCACGCAAAGCATCGCCTTCGCCTGACATCGGCGAGGAGATGCAACACGCACACGCCACATTAATCACGTCCAGGTTTGCGCACAGGGTGCAGGCTTGCCGCTTCCGTTCGATCACTCAGGTGCCGGCGTAGAGGCGCAAACCGACACCGATAATATTCTGTCTTCGCTCAGCATTTGTGTCATTTTGAGGGTGTCAGTCGATTGTGTGGATCTTTTCCCATTTGCTAAAACAAGTTTCATTTGCTTCGCGTGTGTTTAGCAAGATCTTCGTGAAGTCAAAATAATATATAAGCAAATAATGCGACCAAATTCGAATGGTTTCTCAGTAGTTCCTCCTTCAAAGTACTCCTCTACATCTGTCAGATGTTTAACAGTTATCGTTTGGAAATGGAGCACGTCTAGCAATGCTTGAGGCAAATCCAAATAGAAGGGAATCATTTTTTCTTTTGATAGGAGAAGCAACCGCTTGCAGCAAGATCCTGAAGTTTCCACAATTTTCAGTGGACCTTCACGTAGCGGCCACACTTTCTTAATTGACATCATTTTGCACCACGTCATTGTTGAACCGGTGGAGTGTTATATGTCACTGACCTATAACAACTTCACTGAAGACTCTCTGGCTGGTGTTCATTTAAATAGGAGTGTGAAGATGAGATGTCCTCAGGCAGTGACCAAGTTGACCACATGAGCCTTGTGAGTAGCGCGTCTTGATGAAAGAAACACAAAAGGTGGATGTTTTGAATATGTTATGTTATGTTATGTTATAAATGTTATGTTATGTTATGTTATGTTATGTTATGTTATGTTATGTTATGTTATGTTATGTTATGTTATGTTATGTTATGTTATAAATGTTATGTTATGAATATGTTATGTTATGAATATGTTATGTTATGTCATGTTATGTTATGTTATGTTATGTTATGTTATGTTATGTTATGTTATGTTATGTTATGTTATAAATATGTTATGTTATGTTATGAATATGTTATGTCATGTCATGTTATGTTATGTTATGTTATGTTATGTTATGTTATGTTATGTTATGTTATGTTATGTTATGTTATGTTATGTTATGTTATGTTATGTTGTGTTATAAATGTTATGTTATAAATGTTATGTTATGTTATGTTATAAATGTTATGTTATGAATATGTTATGTTATGAATATGTTATGTTATGTCATGTTATGTTATGTTATGTTATAAATATGTTATGTTATGAATATGTTATGTTATGAGTATGTTATGTTATGTCATGTTATGTCATGTTATGTTATAAATATGGGTAACGTGGGGGGGGCACAGTTATGCACACAAGAGCTTTTCAAAGAATCCCTATGGTCTCCTCCATTTTGTGTGATTTCTCTGTATTTCTCGAATTGAGAATTGTAAAACTGTTGCTCTAGATAAGAGCCTTCAAAGAGACAACCTGCATTCCTTAGCGATCCGGCATGGCTGCCTTCTGATACCGCTCTCGTTTCTTCTGACGAGGAATTATTTGCGGCGCTCATGTCCAATTGCGCACGCCTCAGCATTTCTAAATCAATGTTGAATAAAAACAGATTCCACCCCACTCACATCAATTTCGAGGCTTCTGGCTCGCACCTACGCAGGCATAGTGTCTTTTGTGCTGGTGGGCTTCCAGCCAGCGATGCAGGTGAAGCTGAGTGGTCGCTCTCTTGAGTGTATAATCACTCTTATCTCCACCATATTCCCACAGGCTGAAACCATCAATCCAGCTTGTAGGGAACAAGGGGGGGGGACATCGTGAGTATCAGAGAGAATAACAACAAAACAAGCCTGCCGTCTTGGTCCGCCGCCGTCACATTCTTCACATCTAGCGAGCCAACAATGTTTCTTTGGGAGAGCATCAACAGATCGAGTCCTTTGTGATAACCAAAGACCAGATCACTGACGGACAGTGCTTGTTATGTTCTCTTGAACATCTGAATAGTCAAACTATACAACAGAATTACAATGAGGACTTGCAAATGGCTGGCAACCAGTCCAAAGTCTGATTCAAGGACTGATTCAAAGCAGAAAATAATCACAACCGATTTGGATTGATCCTGATAACAAGCGTTCAGATCCATCGAAAGCAACTTTTGGCGTCTTGCTGTATAATTGGAGTCTGTGCCGCATATTTGAAATAAGTGGATGTTGAATTCTTACTTGCAGCTTGCATTATCAAGTGTCAAGCATTTAATTGCGTTGGTTTATTGGCGAGTGGGCCAGTCATTAGCCGCGTTCCAAACACCATCTACCTTCATTTAAGTCTCGATTAGAGCCGTTCCGAGGGATTGGGCGCCGGTGCCAGGCCGGCTGTACCCCCCATTCTTCCAGAACGCTGCTGACACCGTGTTAGCCCATGTGTCACTGTCGGCGTGTTCAGCACAAAATAGTGACTGTGAAAGGAAATTGCCTCAAGAGTTACTGTGTGAGAGCTTTATTTGGCCAAGGCTAGTGGGAGGCCGCCGCCGTGTGCTATCCAGAAATATTTAATGCCTGTGAGAGAAACATTAGTGCTCAGACTTCACGGCTATGCGCACAAGTTGTTTTATTGCCATGAACAGTCGTCATTTTTCTACAACGGCAGTTCGGGAGTAACGTAAAGAAATCGTCCGTTGGTGAAGGTTGTGGACCACCTGCTCCCCCTTGAAGGCCTCTTGCGCAGATGTCCATTTGTCCCCCATTCATCTTCATTTCCAGCTTGTCCCACACGGCTTAGCGAAGCATCCGGCCTCGACAACACCAACAGGCGACGCTCGCTTGCTCTTTCGTGTTTCCAAACGTTTCCACTGCGCCACCTTGGCAGCCGGGGCGATTTATATCATAATTATTGAGGCGTCCCCTCGTGGGCATGTTGTCCTTTGAGGCAGAAGTGTGAGGTGCGAAACACACTCCCACGCCTCAGACAGATGTGTTATTTTTATTTGATCTGGTTGTTGGCTGCACAACCAAGTGAAGTGTAAAATCACAGAAAATGTTTCCGTGCCAAAGCTTCCCTCGGGCTGCGAGTCGGCAACAGGTCTCAGGAATGCGTGAAAAACCAACACCAATAATAAACATCGCACGCCGTGTCACACGTCGCTCCGTATGTGTGTGTTCCGAGCTGCTTTTACAATATTTAATAGCACAGTTTGTCTGTGTAAAGCATCATCTGCAGCCTGCGGGGGACATGAATAAGGCGCTGGCGCAGATGGGAGCTAACACAAATCGTGACCTTTAAAATTAATAAAAGCCAGGGAAAAAAGTAGCCCTGGAAACAAGCTTGGCAGGAGCAGGCTTTAGATGTTACTTTTGCTATGCGAGCCAAAGCAACCTTTTCTAACCTACAATGAAGCGTACCGGAAAACAGATTTGAAATCAGCCACATCATTGGCAAGCAGGCATGAAAAAACTTGGCTCTTGAATTTCCTGCTTTACATGTGCCGTCCCTCTCCTGGAATCGGTTTGTGCAATATTGGGCTTTTCAGGAATCAAAACAATTCTTTGAATTTCCAGACTTGGATGCAAACTGTTTTGTGCACCTCTGCGGCACACACATGACGGCCCAATACATGGAGCTACGCTTCCTTGGAGTGCAAAAGCGAGCGGCCGTGTGTGAAAGTGTAAAGGACTCTGTCGTGTTGCCGTCATCTCCTTGACTGAGTGCTTATTTGTGTTAGTTCACACTTGCCTGAGGGCAAACCGCTGTCTACGCCAGCTCGGGCTGCAAGTGCCAGAGGCATCGCTCTGGCCTGCTCTTAATAAATAACGAGCAAAAAGAGGCCCTATTGTGATGGACTATGAAATATACAGCAACGCATGCACCTTCAACAATTTATACACCGGGGCTGAAGCAAAAGATCCAATCTGGTGTCGTCTATTCGTTGCGATTGTAGCAGGCAAACGAGCGGACGGAGCAAAGTTGAGCCCTTTTCACTCGTCACTTTTGGCAAAACTTTTAGAGGGAAAGTTTGCAAACTGACTTCATGCTGCAGAGGCTGACCAGCGTGAGAGTGGATGTCGGCTGCTAAATAAATGATTCCCCCAAGAGTTCATGCCTTGCGGGGAGAACACAACAAGCTGTCGCAACTGGGGGAAAAAAAATCACCGCTTGGACCACACCTCCGTTTTTGTGAGACACAAAGGGAATGGCCACAGTTGCAGCAATGATGACGTCGTGAGGGTTCGACTTGTAGTTCTTGGGACGTGCTTATGAGGTCTGACCTCCAAGCCTTGCAGTGACTCATAAAACAAAAAACATGCCCGAAGTTCGCAATCAGGAAAAATCTCAATTTCCTGCAGGATAATAAATTATCTAACTCATAGGTGTCAAACATAAGGCCCGGGGGCCTAATTCAGCCAGCCATGTCATTTTATAGGGCCCGTGAAAGCAAGTCATGTCCATTTTCATGATCCTTGCTAAAATCCATACCAAAATTTTTCATTTCCATGTGCAATAAATAATAATGTTAAGATTTTGCTTATTTTTATATCATTTTTTACAGTAATTTGAACAATAATTGAAGAAAATCTTACCGTATTTTCCGGACTATAAGGCGCGCCGGACTATAAGGCGCACCTTCAATGAATGGCCCATTTTAAAACTTTGTCCATATATAAGGCGCACCGGACTATACGGCGCACCATTAATGCATCATGTCAGATTTTTAATCCAAATCAAATCATTCTCCATTTTATCTTTTTTATTTCAACTTCAGACGCAGGAAATTACTTTATAATCACAAAATAATGATCCATAGTCTTTTTGATTCATGATTCATAGTCTTCAGCGGGCCACTTATGATTGATTTCATGACACAATGCTTCGGGCCAGTTTAAATTTAGGAATTTGGTCCATACATAAGGCGCACTGGACTATAAGGCGCACTGTCGGCTTTTGAGAAAATTTTAGGTTTTTAGGTGCGCCTTATAGTCCGGAAAATACGGTACTTCTGATTTCAAAACTAGTAATCCATCCATTTGTTGTGTATAAATATGAAAGGGTTAAACATTTATTTGGTGTCACTGTCATAACACCCCTCTGAGGGACTCCACCACTACGAAGTGGTCCACAATAAGAATGAGTTTGACACCCCTGGATCACACCCAATCGATCAATTTACCTAATCAGCCTAATTTACCTTACCCACCTTCTGACCTATTATATCCCCATACTTCCTCTACCACCTCCACTCCTTACTTATTCTACCCACTCACCCACCCACTTACCTACCTACCCAATCCAACTACCTACCCGACCCCACTCACCAATCCACCGACCTTATCTATCAGTCATCTGCCGAGCGACTGATCCACCCACACAGCCAAGCCACCCCCCACAAACAAAAAACAATAAAGCCTGAACTGAGATTTGAACCAGAACCTCCTGACTGTGAGGTGGGCTTGCTAACCCTGGGCTCAATGTGCTGCCTCTGACAGAAACAAACATTAAAAAGTGCACTGCTTGCTACAGCTTTAAATGACTTGGTCCAATAATAGCAGAGGCCCAGCAGCTCTCGGTGAACCAGCAACAGCCTCTATTCCCTCCAAGCACTTTTATCTTTGGAGGATGCGAGCGCAACTCGAAATCCAATCTGCTTCCCTGAAATCACTCCCACGTCCGCTTTCCCTCTCCGAATGCCTCTGGCCGCGCAGCACTGCTCGAGGACTCTTCATGCCAAACGTCGGCCGGTCTGCCAACCCGTGACCTTCCAAACAGTCCTCACTGCCGCTGTTAATCAAAAACCATGGCACACCGTGTCCGGGCAGGTTGAGAGGTTCTTGACACAGTAGGGTTAAAGGATATGGGGGGGTGGGTGTACACTCATTTCAGGACAATCTCCATTATTTGAATACGCACACGGCTGGAGAGGAACACCTCATCTGGGAGATGTGAGCCACCGTGCCAAACGTGCTGTTTAGACAAAATGGCCTCCACACACCAAAACAGACAACTTGCTGTGTCATTTTGGGCTCGGGTTATTTAGACTTTAGGGCGGTCTACACATGATAGGCCAAATTCTATGCTGCTAAGCCAAAGTGGCTTTTAGGGTAAGGGTTAGGGTTAGGGTTAGGGTTAGAAATGGCTAAAATGGTCACTCTTTAATTAGAGTTCAACACACAGCACACATGATTAAAATAACCTTCAAGTGAAAAAGTTTTCATAAAATTTCCTCAAGTCTTGACCCCCTGCTGCTACCTTGCATAATCGTTATTCTACCCGGCTACTCCCTCCTTCATGTCACCCACTAGCAAAGCAGCCCTCAAGGCATCCGCCATAGCCCTCCACCCACATGGGACCTGCTGGTTCTCGTGACACCTGTCTGCCTCGGGGTGACCCCAGTCACGCTAGGAATCACACGACAATGCCTCCCAGTCGTAATCTGCCAGCACGGACGCACTTTGACGGGCAGACACGGGCGAACGTCACATTATGAGCACAAAACAAGCTTCTGTTGAAACCGAGAAAGGGAAAAAATATATTTTCTGGTAACTTTCACCATGTGACGGTCGGTTGTTTGTCAGGAGCTACATGGCAAGGCATCAAAAAGTTTTAAGAAACCAAAGAACCCATTGATTTGGAAATGAGTGGTGTCACATGGACCAAGAATTTGAATACCCATATGTGGCATAAATATGAAAAAAAAGAACTTTTCTATATTTATAAATGACCTCACCTGGCCCACGTTATTTACTGCAATTTTTTAAATGTCAGGCATTCGAATTTACATTTTTTTTTTTTATGTCAAACCGGAAACGTGGCGTTAACTCCGTAAATTGGATTCAACGTTGACTCCAAATAATTTGTTTTCCGGCACAAAGCGCCTGCGGCAAAATGATCCAGAGGATTTTTGTCTTGCAGATGTTGGGATTACAAGATGTCTTTTCATTTGTTCAAAGGGATCATCTTCATCCCCTCGTAGCGATGCCCCGATGGATGCGCTTTGAAAGAAAAAAAACTGTGAATAGAAAATGAAATATATTTTCAAAACTGGCTTGCAGCATAGTACAACAAATTACCTCAAGCGTGCCTCCAGCAAACGGTTCCGATCGTTAAAAATGAAAAAAATACCGATAACTTTGTTTTACAAAGCGCTTTTCAAAGAAACAAAGGATGTGCGTTGGAATTGTTTTGAAGTCATTCCGACTATTTCTACAAGGTCGTTTGCCGGCAACTGTTTATTGTCAGCAGAACCTGTTAATTCTCCTTTTGGCCACGACTAAGGTTCTTCCGCTCATTGGGACCGGTCTCCGTCTGAACCGAGGCTTTTTCAGATTCTTGCCATAGTCCTGACCATTCGTCACCATCCCGTCCACCTCGCTGTGCCGGGAGTCTGGCACGAGTCCAAACGCAGGCGCTGGCCTCACGGGAGGCGACATTCACTTTGTTTGTCATCTCACTACCTGCCGAGTCGCTTTGGAATGCCGCAGTCCTGCCAAGTGACCCGTGACATGTTTCTGCTTTCGTTAAATGCACTCCGCTCAGGCGGTCGCCGACACCAAAGAGATGGCAAACGGGATTTTTTTTTTAGCCTTATTTACACGAGTGTCGGTCTGCGGGAATTTTCCGCTGGAAGGAATTCTGAAAGGGCCAAAGCTTTTGGCAAGAAACACGAGATTTTTAATGAGACAGTGAGATGTTCTTACAAGCAACTTCTCTACCATCGCGACTTATCTGCCGTACCTAACTTACCCATTGAATACAAATGTCCCAACTGTGTGACTAATCAAGGTCATCTCATTTTAACTTGCTTCATCTAAAGCCAAACAGGAATTGAGCCATTTTCTCCGGCAAGTGTCCATAAGAGGGAATTTGCTGCTGGATGGAACTCTGAATTCTCCAAAACTGTTGGCAAGATACACATGTCAGGAGTTTGCCGATTCAGCCCGCTTGGGTAGAACCTTTCTGGCTCGTTTAGCTTTTCCGCTGCACAAACATCCAAACGCAGTCGCTCAAATATTCAGCAGCTCACCGCGGGTCCTTTCCACGGCAACCTGAGTGTGCGATAAGGACACAAAGATGTTATAAAACGGGAAGATGTTCAGCGCCCGAATGCGTGCATACTGAAACGATCCTGCCTTGGATTGATAAACAAACATCAAGTTAAAGGAAGTCGTCCAGGAGCGCCGAGCAGGCCCAGCGAGTTTGCGCCGGGGCTTTCGCGGATGTGTGAAATGTGTTCTTGTCGGCCTTCGGGGAAGGAAGCTGCAAGACTAGACGGCAGTTTGAGGAAGCTCACGGGGGAAGAAAAGATCTGTCCTCCGTAGAGACCTTGTCTGCGAAAAGCAGATATGGCGCCAGCGAAGATCCGTGGACAAAAAGTTCCCAAAACACAACTCGCCGTCTCAAAATAGTGTCGAGTGTTGAAAGGAGGCAGAAATGTCTTGACGGAACGGAATAGTGTGGAGCCGCCTGGGGATTTGAAGAAATAGCCATCTGTGTCACGAGCTAAAGCCGACATCCGCTTTTATTTTGGAAGCGCTGTCAAAGACTTTTTCACTTTGAAACTTATTCACATTTGATGTCTCCTTTGGACTTTTTTGTTTATTCGTCTAATCAAAACACAGCCTGCGGGAGGGCGCAAAACAAGAAATAATGAATCGTCACTATCGACGACGTTCCCGGCAAGCTAAACAATTCTGCAATTATGACCCCGAAGCAGGTTCAGGGATATTACCAACACCAAACTTACCGAATTTCTGATTGGGATTTGAAAAAGACGATGATGAATTGATTGGTTCAGACGTTAGCCGGCTTTAACATGTTGTAGTTCCAGCTGTGACGGATTTACATTATAGGTGGCAACGCCATGGAAACAAACCTGCATGAGGGAAACATAGCGAACGAGGTGGAGAAAAATTCTTTGATTAGAATCCACGGGAGAAGATTAGAAAGAAGAAGAGGTATCCGTGTCAAAGACAAAGTCTGAACTCGACACGGCGTCTCCTTGATGTGCGACAGTAACACGTGCGGGTGCGAGACGCCAGAGAATACGCAGGAGCTCATTTAAATAGAGCTTTATTTTAGCGGCGCAATCCAGATGGGCCACAGAGGAATCGCTCATCAAACAAAGCTGCAAGCGCCACAGTGGGATGGGAAGAAAGGAATGATAATTGTGTACACTCGGAAGGTCTCACATTTGTTATTAGAGAAGGAGAGAACAGAGGGAGAAATAATGGGCCAGGGACTACTCGCGTTATTTAAAGAAGTTCCAATCATTAGGCCGGGCGGCCGGGGGAAAGCGCTCGCTACCGCAACCTCCTTCGCCATCAAAGAGGATTAAGGTTAAATAAGTTTACAGGATCGACTAGGGAACCAGCGGGGGATCGCTTGCCCTGTGAAGTAATAACGTGAAATAATGTGCCTGGCCGCTTTATCCGAAGGAATCTCGCATCTATGCAGCAGGTGAATGGCGACCAACAAGTTGAGAAGATCAGATTTTTCCAGCGATGTTGACTAAGTCAACCTAAATCAAATCTATAGATTACAAAACCTCGCTAATTTTTACTTCAATTCAATGCCTACGATTTTTCGTCTCCGTTAAGGTCATCTGGACAGCCGGGATGAATCTCATCATTTTCTCATGTGTCGTGTTAACATAAAACAATAAAAATGGCTTTAAACACGGCATTGATTCTCCAATAAAGCTTGACGCTCTTTTAAAGACGCCTCTGTGTGTCACAAATGACAATGAATAGCTTTTAATATGAACACCCGGTGAGGGCTTTTGTCGAGTCAGCTGCCTAGGAAGATGAATCGCCATTCTCGGAACAATTTGATGATTTGTCGGCGACCAACAAAATGAGAGCTTCATTAGCTGCGTTTCTGTTTTGCTGTAAATGAGCATGTCACACTTGCCTCCTTGCCATTAGTCAAATGGGGCTTGCTTATTGAACCCATTGGATTTTGCTTGATGGAGGCTGATGGAGAGAAAATACAAATATGAGCTGACAGTGGCAATCTTACATTTCATTCTTTACGTTTGACCCGGGAATGAAGCTACGCTCAGCAGCTATCGGTTTGTTTGCCGCCCGAGCCTCACCTTTCCCGACTTGGCCACGCCGTCATTTATTTTTTTACCTGTGAACTTTCTCCCGATTGACTCGTTGGCGATCGAAAAGTGTCGACACCGAGTTGGGTTGTAACTATTTTGCTCGCTTTTCACACACGGAATGATGTAAATAACAATTCTTTCCATTTACCTTATCTTGAACATTTGTTCGAGTCAGTCCGACTTTTTCTCGGATTTTGTTCTCCGTCCTTTTAATGTAATCCGAAGCAAATTGTTTTCCGTGCACCGCCAGCATTACTGTGTTGTGTTGAACTCTTTAAGTCTCATAAATTGTTTTCTTCCGCCGGCAAGAGGAAAAGCACTTTTGGACCCATCTCATCTGGCCCGGTTTAATCTCTTTGACGGCCAAGGCGCCGAGCACGCCGAGTCGAGGTCGGCCGCTACGCTGAGCTAAATTAACTCCGGGGAGTTTGGGCAAACAAACAATATTTGTGTCCTGATCTCCCGTGGCCCCCCTGAAAGGAAAAATCTCAAGCAAAGACAGCGTCGTCGAGGCGGCGGTGCTGGTGGCGCCGTGTTTATGATGATATTGTTCCCGGGCAGAGCGGCACGGCGTATAAATAATGAAGCAAAGCCCCGATAGCTTAGAGAACTGGCAGATAGATATTAGCCGCCCGCAGATATCCAGGTATTGTCGGGATGGAATGCGTGTTGCCTTTTCATTATTGTCAAAGCTAAATTCTCTCTTTGCGCCGGCCCGCTTTCAAGTGGCGCGTGTCACGACAGCTGCCGAGCGCCGTCATCAAACTGTCACGTTGCCCGAGAAAACACACACTGTAACTAACCGAGAATAAAAGAAATTGGCAGCGAACGGCAGAAACGATACGAGTCTGGAAAGCCGCCGCCAAGTCGTTTTCGTGTCGCAGCTGATGAAGAGCTCATTAATTGAAGGGAGCGTTTCAGAAATGTGATTGCCTCTTTGATTGTGCTTATTGGATCATTCATCCACAATGTCAGAGAATGTTTGAAAATGTTCCACGAAGCTTCATTTGCAAGACGAGACATCAGAATTTGTATTTGATTGTAATTGAGACTTGTTTAACGTCTTAGACAACGTATACGATGTTTCCGCCATACCAATACAGTAGTAGCTACGATATGTAGATATTTTGTGTTTTATACGTAATAATGCTCCTAACTTCATAAAATCCTAAAATCCTGTTTTTAATTAAATGTAAAAATAAACAAATAAATAAATGAATATAGATACTTTGTGTTTTACGATTATACGTAATAATGCTCCTAACTTCATAAAATCCTGAAATCCTGTGTTCATTAAATGTAAAAATAAACAAATAAATAAATAAATAAATGAATATACTAGATATTATGTGTTTTACAATTATACGTAATAATGCTCCTAACTTTATAAAATCCAAAAATACTGTGTTCATTAAATGTAAAAATAAATCAATAAATAGATATTTTGTGTTTTACAATTATACGTAATAATGCTCCTAACTTCATAAAATCATAAAATCCTGTGTTCATTAAATGTAAAAATAGATAGATAGATAGATAGATAGGTAGATAGATAGATAGATAGATAGATAGATAGATAGATAGATAGATAGATAGATAGATAGATAGATAGGTAGATAGGTAGATAGGTGGGTGGATGGATGGATGGATGGATGGATGGATGGATGGATGGATGGATGGATGGATGGATGGATGGATGGATGGATGGATGGATGGATGGATGGATGGATGGATGGATGGATGGATGGATGGATGGATGGATGGATGGATGGATGGATGGATGGATGGATGGATGGATGGATGGATGGATGGATGGATGGAACTTTGACGACCAAATCAGATTAGTTCCGCTATGTTTGTATTGGAACGATGCAATCCGAAGCGGGTTTGAATTGGGTCAGGTCGAGATCTGCATTTGAGATCTGTGGGCGCTTGTGACAGAACATTAGTTGGTCCATAAAAGATTGTTGTTAACAGGCCAGCGGTGATGTTCTTTGAAGAACAGCAACCCTCGGGCGCTTCTGCTGCAGCGCTTCTTTTATTTACGGGTAAACTCTGTGTACCTGCGTGGTGGCCATATTTAACGAGTCAATTATTCAAGACGCTTTGACATATCAAACAGTACGGTGACACAAACGCATCTCAAAGCCTGAGGTACGGCGAGAAACACAGGGCTCGTTATCAATCGCAAACAATACGATCCTTTGTGTACCCTAATCCTAACGACCAATGCAAATAAAAAAAAAAAGTCAGAATTAATTTTAATGAGTGCATAACAAAAAAGGAGCACAGCTAATTAACTCAATTTCCTCTCTTTGAAAAAAACACTCGCACTGACCCCCCGTTGGAGCTAAAACAAAGGCACGGTGGCGCTGCGAAATTAATTAAAAAACATTTATATAACAATGAGGGCTTTTTTTTTTTTTTTTTTTTTTTTTTTTTTGCATTGCGCGACTACGCGTCCCACGGGAAAAGCAAGAAGAGGAGGTAGATTGGAAGGTGCAAATATCTACAGTACATTTGAAGCTTCAAAGCCAAAGGAGATGCATGCTATTAATTCATTCTGCCTGCAGGGACTCCGCAAAAGCATTTCATGTGCAGATCCGTTTGCAAGTTAAGGCTGAGATGGAATCATGCGCATGCGCCTTAAAGGCAGGTATTGATAATTAGGCCAAAATTGCTCATCTGCCCCACCCTTACGATTAAAATCAGCAAAGGCTCAATTATGGAATGTGCCGTACTCCGATATCTGATAATCTGGCCAAATTCCATTTCGTTCAATGACCCAAGGCCTGATAAGATGATCCCTCTAAAGTGGGTTACGTCCATACCAATAATCACTTTTAATTTAATCATTTCCCATCTGGCAATCAAAGTTACCCAAGGTCCGTCAACCAATTGACAGGTTGGAATCAAAGTCATCCGAAGGTATGGGAAATGGATGGCTGGATGTTGTAAGTCGAAGTTTATGTACCCCACCACAGCAAACGTTATTTTATTCCCTTCCTGCTTGATGGGAATAACAACGACGCAGCAACTCGCCATCAGGTGGACTCATTAGCTGCCATGCATAATAACGGCTGCAAGGACACGGACGAGAGGAAGCCATTAAGAACGCCAATAAGAACCTGATAGCAAAGGTCACTCCGGTGTCATGTTGTTAATAGCCACAATTATCCATCAAGGAGCAAATGAGCCATCAACATTTACCGAGCGGTCTCAATCACACAAAACCACGGCGAGACCTTTACGTTCGATGGCCGGTAAACTCCCGTAAGCTCCCGTATTTTTTTTTCGGAGAAAACAGCGATAGACGTCTTTGTTTTCCTGGGCTTGTCCCAATACTTTTGCCCGAATTGGCTATTTTTTTCTTTCCCCGTCTTCCTCATTCACGTCCCAGCTCCACATGCGCTCATTTATTCGGCGCCCGGCGCATCTCCTGCAGCCTGAATCATTTGGAGCAATCTTGTGTGTGGTAGCCAGGCAGGAGGTCATTTCCTCCTCATTACTCGCCGCAAGCATGTATGAAATAAACTCATCGATGTTCGCCGCGCACCATAAGCATCACGTCGGGCTTTTTTTGTTGTCCTCTTCTCGCAAAATCAACAAGAAGAACCGGTTCCACTCTCCGCCGGGTCTAAGAAAGCATCTCCGTCCACCAGGGGCTTGTTACCGAAGTGAAAGGGTATTTTTCGGAATGCTTTGAAAAGTTCCATTGGACCAATAGAAAGCCAAAACGCACTTCTCGTTTCAAATTCATTTTGGATGGTTTAATTGCACAGATGTCCCACGTATGTCCTGCTTTGCGTCCTCACTTTGTCACGGCCCATAAAAAGTTTCGACCCAGTTGTGGATCTGGGGGGGCGAGGAGAAAAGTATGGCCTCAGGCAGAGGCAGCTGTCATAGGGAATACATCCCCCTCCCTGTGGGACCCCCACAGCTCCCTGGTCAGTTTCACACTATGACCCACGCGGACAGCAAAAATGTGCTGCACGCTTTGTTTCGAGATTTATCGTCCCCCGAACACACCATAGATAATCCAGAAATATCTGCCTCAACCTTTAAACCACATATTTTACGGTAAAAAAAAAAATCTGTCTCGCTAGTTTGGTTCATTGTAGACTCTAAATTTGAGGGGAATTGGCAGGCCAAACTCAGGTGGAACTTTTTGGACATTTTTTTGTTTTGGGCCGATGTTTCTGATTGAAAATACGAAGAAGGATTGGACACCTCGGCGGTGCTTCTTCATGTGCAGCAGGGTGACAATTAATACGTGTTGCTCTCCAGCATGACGCGGGGATGATATGCACTGCTGGATCGATGCTTGTTTGCCACAGTATTGTTCCAATTTCCGTCGGAGTCACGGAGCCACTCAGTCGGATGCAGGCGTGCATTCGGCATGTTGTCTTGTCCTTGCTCATGATTTTTTTTTTTTTTTTTTTTACAGAAAAAAACATCTTAGTGTTAGCCAGCGCGCAATGAGCCTGGTAATGTTGCCCCACCGTTGTAAGTCACGGTCGTATTGATTCTTGCTAATTGTTGTTGTCGCAAAGTTTGGATCTTTGGCTGCAAGTGAAAAGAGGCCGCTGTGGGCGGGCTTGTTGTTGTTTTTTTGTTGAATCCATCTCGCCATCCCACGCTGGTAAACACAAGACCACGCGAGGCCTCCAGGGCTTTCCTTTTACTTGGTGATGCTCGCCTTTAAATAACCGTCTTGTCAAAATGGAGTTCAGTACAATTTGGAATTTGTCTTTAGTGTGTGGCACGGTTGGTGAGTGGGTCGTACGTACGCCTCACTGCCGCCCGATTCCATTGGATATTGATCGGTAAACGTACTCGAAAACATTAACGGAACAGGCTATTTTGAAATGAAATAGCCTCGCGGGTACAACAGTTATTTAGTGACGCCCCCTGACCACGGTTGTCTTAATGCTGGGAAGCGATGCGACCTTGTAATTTACTAGTCGTACTAAAACGTACTGAAACATTTTGGCAGAGCGCTGTGTACAACCATTATGGATCAACAAATTCATCAATTGATCCATATATAAGGCGCACTGTAGTTTTTTGAGTAAATTTGAAGCTTTTAAGTGCGCCTAATAGTGCGGAAAATACGGTAGGCTACAAAACAAACTGATGAATAACTAGTTTTAAAATCAGAGAATAGCAAAAACTGTAACTCTAACAAATGGTAATAAAAATTGCAACCAATGTCTCTATTTTTTTTAAAAGTGAAAACAATTTGTAATTTTAGTAATGACACAAAGTCGATGGAAAATTTGTCTTCAAGGGGCCGCATAAAATGATCTGGCGGGCCGTATCCAGCCCCCGGGCCTTAAGTTGCTAAAAACAATCCATCTCAAAGTTACCAGTGTGGTCTAATAACATATTTGAGATATTTTTTTCAAGTTTTGACTTAGAACTAGAATGACATCACCTTCATAGAAATAAAAGCTGCAATCAGCATTTTAAGCTTCACATTAAGCACGTTGCTATTATTCCGAACACAACCGAGGGCGAAACGTGAAAAGACGGGGAGATGAAGACAACCGTCCGAGCCCTTTTCCAACTTTTATGCTGCTTTTCCACCCAGGAAGCAATTAAAGGTCAGGCGTCACGCTCCCCGTGATGCCGCACGCACTTGAAAAGGGCAAACGTTAACGAGCGCACCACGGCGTGACGCGCTTCTCCACACAACGTCGTCCATTATTTAAACGCTCCCATGTGGACAATTTGCGACCACCACCCCGCTGTACCAATACACAAAAGGTTGAGCTGAGTGGCGACAATATTTTGCTCTCGCCGCAACTTTGTTCAAACAACTTGCGACTCTTCCGACAAAGCGATTCCGGAGCTGCGTGACAAGACTTAACCTGAATTAGTTCCTTTTTGAATCAACGCCAAACAAACTGCTGCATGGACTGTTGACTCTGCTAATATTTCTTTTCAGCGTCATGATTTCTGCAATGGAAAAAGCACCAGAGAGGCACCTTTCTCGAGAAGCCATTTATAATGCATCATCCCTCTGCAAAGCTTTGAGGAAACGCAATGTACCTTGACCACTTTTTTGACTGTTCAATATTTCAAAGGCATAAGCTGGCGTTGAGTGGCGTACGTGAGCTTTGAAGTATTTCTTAGCTCGACTGCGTGACAGCGCACGCGATCGCGCGTCACATGACGCACTTAACACCGGACCCTAGCAACCTGTTTTAGTTTTATAGATTTTTTCTGTCATAAATATAAAAGCTCATTAGCACCCGTCACCAGAGGGATGACGGTAGCCTCATTAGCATTAGCATAGCAATTGATTACCATTAGCAATAGTTCACACTAAAAAATTCGAATCGCTCGTCTTACTGAATGCGAATTAATTGTTTTTGCCTATGTATCAGCGGAACCGAGCGATATTTTTCGGGCAAAATTTTAATTCGAAATCTAACATTGCGGTTTGTTTATTGAAAGAAATAACGCTGAGGTCATCCACGACTGGATCTTAGCTTTTTCCGTAACGTAGGTAGTGCTGCACTTTGCTAACTTACATGATACATCCTCTTTAAGTCTGCTAATGCTAGGCGGCTGAATTTGTTCCCAGAAGTAAAATTTCAATTTTTCAGGTCCAGAAGTCAAACGGAGCTCAGCGGCACGTGCTAGTACACAGTGTACGTCGTCGTGTACTTACAAGCTTCAAACGCCTTAATGGAGCAGATGCCCTCAGGCGGCACGCCTACTATGAGTGTGTGTGTGTTTGTATGTGTGTGAGCCTTAGCGGGAATGAAATGGCTTTTCACCTCAGATGGGCCACATCTGGCGCCATGGCAACGCATCCCATCACCTCCCGTGAGAGTTTCCAGTAAGAGAGCGCTCTTTATTGCTAACAATCTCTTTTGAATATCTCACCTCGGAGATACTCGGCTGCAAACAGCACTTTATAGTCACTCCTCTCTCCATTAAAGAGAGGGGGGGTAAAAAAAGACCTGCCGCTTTTAATAAAGCGGCGCTTTAATGGCCGTTGCGTTTCAAGTTAAAATCACACTGTGGATCAGCCCAAGTGTGGCGACTGTGATTGTAAATATTGAAGATGTTGCCGAGGGGAGTGCCGTGGGGTTCAGCTTTCACACATGCCACATTATGAGATTTTCACTGGGAATGAGAATTGGCTCCATAATCTATTTAACAAAAAATGCATAAAATGTTATGCTTTGTGGTTTTGTCTCGTTTTTTTGCGCGTTGTGACTGTTGGTCTTTAGTTTCCATCGATGCTCGTCAAGGCCGTGTCTTCAGCCCCCTGCTGGTTGTCTCGTCGTTTGCCTCATATTAAATTATATTATATATTAAATATTAAATTCCCTGCTTTGGTGCAATCCTTGTCACGTTCCAAAATCAAGTCATGTCGTCTTGACACAATCTTCGCAGCTATCAAACAGTTTTGTTGATTTGGTGGTTTTTGACTCCACCTTCTCGTTTGACTCTATTGAAATTAATTTCTCATTTTTGGATATTCTGCCTCGCAGCCATGCACATGGTGTCCCCAAGCTCACACACACACACCACTTGACATTAGCTTCATGACATTAACCGAGATTGGCAGTAATACCGTGGTGTCACCGGTTCGTCAGGACAGACAAAAGGTCCGTGACAAATGACGGAAAACTCTAGAAACATTCTCGGAATAAGCGCGAGCTATTTTCAGCCCAGCACCAAACTGTCACTAACTGGAAAATCAAAGATGAGGGGCAGTTTGTGGACGAGAGAAAAGAAGATGAGCAGCAAGACTATCAGAATTGGTCTTTGCTGGAAAGTGGCCCAAAGTGTTTCGAATTTATTGAACTTGCGTTGTAGTGTTTAAAATAACTAGCGTACTGGGCCAGCTTGAAATGATGATGCAAGATGAAGGCAATTAAAGTCAACAATCAATAAACAATCTGCGAAGGACACTTTGCATTCACCAAGTAGCATCTTTGTCCCGCATGTGCTAAAAAGACAAAGTTCAGATAGAAACTCTGCGTGAATGGGCTTCCTTGTTTATTATTTCCATTGACAATCTACCATTAATGAGGAGCAAATGCGAGCTGTCAGCTGGCGTCTGCTGGCTTTGTCTCCCCGCTGCGGCGTGTTGACAGCGTTTGCGTTCCCCGTCGTGTGTGCGTCAGTCTAGCCACGCGCCGTCCTTTTCACAGCTTTTTGTTCTGCTGTCACACCGCGCCTATTCGCCGCCGTCCATTTTGCCGTCTTCTGTGTCATAATGAAAGACTGCGAGAAGAACTCTTGATCTCTAAACTGTTGCTTTTGCACGTGTTCCCATTGGTCATAGCGCCGAATATCTGAAATGGTTTTGGACGTATAGAAATGTCTACATTTGAGGCACAGAAAAAAAATTGAGAGGAACAAATGTTTTCCTTAGTTTCCAGTTGTCAATTGTTGATACCAGGGTATCGATTCCAAACAGAATGCTACCAGTAGAGACAAAACCATAAGTAGGATGGAAATCGAAACTATGGTACCAAGGTGCTGTATCGATCCTGTAATTGATACTGGCTCGGTATCGATATTTGGATCGTTCCATGCAGGTACCGGAAAATCAGATTCATACACTACTTTGTCCTCAGGCATCAAAACAAGTGTTTCTTGTAAACACCGACAAAAAAATCAAGACAGCTGAAGCTGCACAGTTGGCAAGTGACTTTCAGATGTTGAAATTTAATCTATCAAACTTCTTTGGAGCATAGTTTGGTTTTCAAACATTGTGAAGGCTACCAGAATACAAGATCAATAACCTTTTTGGGGGGGGGGGAGGAAACGACCATTAAGGTCGACAGGCAGAGAAACAAATTGTCAGAAGTGAATCGTTGAGCCACTTTTGCCTTTGGATGTTTGGATGCAATTACTACAAACAAGACAGTTGCTGCTGGAAAGTTGACAGATGACTTAAATGTTTTGGAGCTTCAAACTTTTTTAGCCATATACTTTGAATTGCGTCCACTGTGCTGATCTGCCGGGGAATCAATAAAAAAGGCACAACGTCGCCCCAACAATGTCCAAGGAGATCTCGGAAAGAAAAAAGAACTCCGGTGTTTTCTGAAGACCTTACATCAGGTTCAAGGATACCACGAATATCTGTTGGGCCTTTTAATTCTTCAGCCGTGATGGCATTATTGTGGCGGCACAATGCGCTGACAAATTGCTGTGGCTCGTCGACAACAAACAAGCCTTGACCTCTGCACTCCTGACTTGAATGCGACGCTTGAAAAGAAAATAGAGGAAAATAGTTTTCTGTCCAGCTAGTTGTCAGAGAAATTTGTGTGCCGACGTCACGCCTTGCGCAATGCCTGCCCTTGACACACACACACATGCACGTGATCAACAGTCGGTCACACAAAGGAGCTCACGAGACAGCGAAACGGCGCTAATCCCCCGAGGATGTCTCCAAAAGGCTTCCGCAAGCTCATTGGTGGCCGGCCAAGACTTTGCAGGTCAGCTGTGTTTACGGTGGCGCTCCAAAGCTTCACGCCCGCCACCTTTCCGCTCCGCTACCTCCTATTTCCTCCACCGACCGCTCGTGCCCTCTCGCATTTTGTCTCGCCATGCCGGAGAAAATGCAGGCAGGCGTCCACGCGGAAGAAACAGCAAAGGCCAAGCAATCTGGAATGAAAGGAGTCGGACGCCAACAAGAGGAAGGAAGTCAAGAAAAAGCGCTCCGCCTGCTTCTTTCACCAAAGTCTACCCAGTGTGGGAAGAAGATTAAAAAGCTGTGTCCGTATACTTTTGTCTGTTTAGCCAGAAGAAAACGCAAGAATTTCCAAGCACAGAATTCATTTCGACCAATCGGTAAAAAAAAAAGAATTCAAAGCAACCTTCCAAGAGCATCTGAGGTCCCACCGGTTCTTTAAAGCAATGCCTAAATGTGTATTGATTAGCAAAAGCGATGGCGCTAGTAAGCAAGAGATTTTGTTTAGCCTGATAGCATGTGACAAAGTAATGGTGACAAATTCACACATTTCATGTGGAGCCTGCAAAGCTTCCATTACTCAGCGTAGCCCTCACGGATGCTATTTCATCATGTCAACTCCCTGAGGACACGGCAAAAGCAGACGGAAACAGATGTGCTCACGTTTATCCAACCCAAACCCAAACGAGGCTCACATTGGAATCAGACTCACTTTCCAGCAAACGAAACCTGAATTAAAAACACATTCAGTACCTCTTGATGGTGGCACTCAGAAGTCAGCGTTAGGACGTGCTTACAGGAGGTCGTCATGGCAGTAGGTTTGCCGCCGCATTGAGATGCTAAAGCGTTCACAACCGCACGCAGGCAGGCAGGTGGTGTCGTGACTTCATTTTCCTCGTCTGTGATCCGTGACGGCGTCATGTTCTTCCCGCCTCATCGTGTCTTCACGCCGCGACCTTTATCCCGCTCGCCCCCCCCCCCCCCTCCCTACCTCACCTGCCAGCCAGATAGAAAAAGTTGACACACCCCTGCCTGCGCAAGCATCATTTTTTGTGAGGTCAAGATAAATCATGGGTGGAAGTAAAAAATTGTGTTTGCATGCTGATGATTCAGAGTCCCCTCGATTAACCCCCGTATCGAGTTCCGATGTTCTAGTAGGCTCTTTCTTTGGCATCTTCCAGAACATGATAGATGTTTTGTGCATCTGTCATGTGCGTTTGTCCTCCATTTATGTGTGCGAGGGAGAGAGCGACGGCAAGCGGTGTGAAAGGGATGAAGCCAGCATTCGCATTGCCTTCACAATCCCTTCTGTGTTGGTGTGTGTGCGTAGGCGACAAAGAGCGAGCGCTTCTGGGTAGAAAGCTGCGAGGGTATTAGATGTGAACGACAGGCGTAAATAATTCTACTTGATGATCCCTACAGTCTTTACCAAAGGACAAGTTAACACAACATGGCTACAAACATCAACAAAAGTCTGACTTGTTAAAATATGGTGAGGAAAAAAAGATTGTTCTTGAGAACGTTACGTAAGATGGAAATGATTGAACAGGAAAAATGCTATCTGCGTGAAATAGAATATGATCAATTAAAAATGCTGAGGATAAATCAACTTCGGCGATCGTCTCCCGAAACATTTACGGCAATCAAGATTGACATCACCTTGACGCCATCCGAAGGAGACTTCCATTTTGTGTGACTTTGTGGGCAATTATTTGCACGACGACGGCAGACGAGAAAGCACAAAGTGACGCTTTGATGAAGTGGAAAGCAATCATTCCGTGAGTGCGGGACAGTTTCGGTCCAGAGGAGAACTAATTATCAGTGACAACAAACCTCGCGCATCACATACTTGTTTAGCTTGTTTTTCAAAAATGATGATTTATTTTAGCGGAGGCGGCGGCGGCAGAGGAGCGGAATGCCGGATGACTTTTGACAGCAAAACATCCAAAGAAAACATTTGCCAAGCTCAAAGGGGATCCGTCTGCCTAAATTATTCACACACGGACTTAGTGGAGGAATGAAAGCTTGTGTCTTGCGTCTAATCCGCAGCAAAGCTTTTGGCTAATAGCGCCGCACTGGAGACTTGCCTCTCGCAAGACTCCATTCAGCAAACTTGCCGGTGTGTGAAATGGGCGACTGACAGCCCCCTTTTGCAAAACGTTGGGGTGCCGATTGAGCCTCCCAAACAGGCTTTCCATCTTCACTTTGAATTGTTGGAGGGCCGCTAATCCGGCCGTCTTCCGCCATTCAGGCGAAGGCCTCTCGCTTCTCGTCATTCTTCCAAAATGAGGCCAAATGCTCGCTTCGAAGTCCCACTCCCACTTCAGGTTTACCGTCAAAACTAACAAGGGAGTAAAGATGGTAATTAAACAATCAATTATTTGGTTTTATATATTCTAATATTGTATGCTAACTAAAGAAATAAAAGTAGCTTATTAAAATCACTCTCAGTTATCTGCTGCCAAAACAATCACCTCAGGTTTGTTTTGGTTTATTCAAAGGAAATTTGAGTTCAGGCCGTGATGACTTTATTTTAGACAGTGACACAACATCTTAAATCAACTGTTGTCATTTGGGGACATTGCTAAATATAGCTGCCTCTCATCTGCATAACCAATATTTGCCCGAAGGTAACATATATACAAGGTGAAAAAAAGGGGTTCAAGAATTGAGCCTTGAGGGACCCCGCGTCATGGCGATTCAATCAGATTCAAACGATCGTTCCATTTAGTCCTACCCAAGTTTCCAAGCTATTAAATTGCATCAAATGCTGCACTCAGATCCATGAAGACTCAAAGTATAAAAAGCAGCAGATAGAGACGAATCACAAGGTGAGCGCGGTGCAAAGACGTCCAATGGTGCGAACGAGCTCCGTGCGTACCTGACCTCTGCCACGGCGCCTCTCCTGCTCGTCTTCCCTTCATCCGAGAGGCTGATGGATGGGCGTCATGACGGACGCCCAGACACATGCATCAAGCGCGCCGACCTCTGCCGGCACGCTTGTCAAGACCACACAAAAAAAGAAGAAAAATCCACACCGGAGCCAAGCGGCGTTACCTTTTGACACTAAAGGATGCTTCTCGGTTCCCCCCCGTGGGATACGGAGCGGCTTGCTCACGTGACTAATTAGTACCGGGCTCCCCGCCGGCTGCAGCTCTTCATTAGGCCACGAGAACAGCGCATCCATCACCGTTAAGAGCTGATGATGAATTCAACTTGCATTTTTAAGACACCATCAGTCATCATCAGTCGCAAGAGGGCAAGAAAATCAAGCCCAAAATCTTTTGGCGTCGTGAAAAGATGATAAAGTGGTTTTAAGAGTCCACGAGAAGATTTTTACGTGTTTCGGGGCTTTGTCGGTATGTGAAGGGCGTCAAGACAAGAAGCTTTAAGTGGAAGTGACAAGCAGCAAGGCCGCGCTAGGCCGGCAGGAAGGTGGGCTGCCATTCGATCGCATCATTAGTTCAATGAGGACCCTTCCGGGCGACCTATCCGCTCACTCGGATTTTGTCACATCACCCCCGCTTTTGTAGGTTTAAAGCTATTACTACGGTTAAATGAGAGTTTCAAGCTTTCAAATTGTTGTTCCAGGATTCGGGTTTCAATTGACGGTTTCAAACCTTGGTTTGTCTTTCACTTTCGAGTTGCAGTTTCACATTAGGGTTTCAATATCGAGGATCGTTTCAAGATAGTGAGCACACACACCTGCACACACAAGGAGTGTTTTCCACAAGAGATGCGTCTCTGCGCGTTCTCATTCTGTTGAGTACATGTCAACATTCTCCCGGCAAGTGTCAAAGTCACCCGGGTGAGCGAGTCAGCGCCGTAATAGCTCCTGCGATGAGTCAGCACCTTATTTGCACTTGTACGAGGCGCCATTACACACCGCGCTTGTGTGGGAAAATAACAGATACTCAAGGACTTTCAGCGGCCAGATTCAGGGTGCATTCAAGGTTTAAGACAAATGTTAGAATTTCAAATTATGGGTTGTAGCGTGTTTTAGGGTTTCAAAAGAGGGTTGGGGTTTTAATCTTGGGTGAGGGTTTCAAACTGTGGACAGGGTTAAGGTTTGAGTTTCAAAGCAGGGTTTTGAAACAAGGATGGAGTTAATATAAGTTAGACAAGGTCCGAGTTTTGTCTTTCAATTTTTGCAGTTCAAAGCTTATCAGGGTTTCAAATGAGGGTTTCCACTCGCCACCTCACTCGAGGGTGCCTCGGCTAGCGTCGGTTAGCAATTAGCGAGTGCGCAGCTTCAGACAAGAGCATCCATCACCTGGTTCATCCTTTACAAGTCAATGAAGATAAGCACCGTATTGTCCTGTACACCTCAAGCACGCTTATCCTTTGCACCTGACTTTGACTTGATAGCAGTCAGGCGTGCGTGCGTGCATGCGCTTGGAGGAGGAGGCCATAAATTACAGACCGGCAGCTGGGGAAAGGGGGGGGGGGTGGGGGTAACTGGCAAGGGCGGTGTGCTCCCTGTATCCCAGGTGGCTCTAAACAACACCTTGTTTGTCAACGTCTCTTTAAAAGCACCCCAGCGGCCGCGCTAATGCTTAGGCAGGCGTTCAGGTTTCCAGCCTGGTGGTAAGGTTTCAAGTAAGTGCTCCAAGAGTGGGTTCAAGTTTCCAAGAAAAAGACAGGGTTTCACTTCAGGGTTTTGATTTTGGCTTTCCAGATGGAAACCTGTTAAGTGTAGGTCAGGATGCCAAAGACAAGTTTTAAATTTCAATTGCTACTCTGAAGCTAATGCTAGCGCTGGGGTCCATAGTGATATGGCAGGGTTTTTTTTTTCACCGAGAAGCAGAATTTGGCAAAAGGAGTGGCGGCAGGCCTTGTTCCTCGATGATCCCCCCCGAGCTTGCCTTGGAGGAGGTAAAGCAAGCTAAGTCTATCCAAACATTTGTGATGACGACAGGTTGAAACGCTGCAGCTCGCAGGCGTCGAGTTTTGTCTACTCCTTCGTCACCATGGCTCAAAGGCATGATGGATTTCTCGCAGGCGACACCAGCAGGCACCGGTTTTACATCTTGCCACTCCTGTTCCAAAAACATTTCTCTGACAGGAAATGATTCCATTTCACTCTTCAAATATTCACTTAGTTATCTTTGGCCATCTCGCTCTGCCAGTGATGTCGCCATTTTGTCCCTTAATTGAAACGAGATCCTTGTTATTTGAGTAAGCCGGATACTTTTCGTTGTGTACCACAACATAACGTACAGGACGGAAATAACTTTTTGACTGGTGCTTTCGAGGAACTCCACATGAAGAACCACTTTGTAAATCACACGAGGAAAATGAAAGGAAACACGCGTGACCTTGACGGCGTCTCCGTCTGATTCACTCGGCTTTGCGGCGCGCTGGCTCCATCCATCACGTTCTGCTCTTCACCTTTTGTCTCCTCGGCAACATTCGCCACCTTCCCGCTTCCTCCCCACGCCACCGCCCCCCTCCCCTCATATGTTGGCCCGTCTCTCGTTGACATTTGAGGGGAAAGTCGGCCACAGATGTGTTGGCGCGGCCGCGGCTCGGAGCTGTCAGGGATGCGTCAAGGTCGAGAGTACTTATCTGGATATTGAAGAGACAGATGGGTGCAGGGAAGCCAGCGAGATGGCCGAGCGGCGCAATTACCCGAGTCCGTGCCCACCGTCTGATGGGTCCGCGTTGAGGGGTGCAGATGATTCAACCGTTCACACATTCACCTTCACAAAAGATCTGCCGTGCCATACGATAAAATGATGAACTGCGGGGGAGGGGCGGATCTTTTCGGCTTTATTTGCATCCAGGTTCAGTCTATTCGCTTGACTGTGACCTACAATCTTACGCCATCACGTTTGTGCACGCCAGCGGCCCACGCTGGGTAGGTGGGCTGGCTCGGGTGGCATCTGACGACGGTCGTAACGGCTCATTAAAGCGGCTGAGCGGAGGCCAGCAAGAAAGCAGAGTGAGTGATTGATACAGTGATACAGAGTGCGCTCCCTCCACAAGCCCATTAGAGGTGATTTAGTGCCACTGCGGGGTGGAAAAAAAAACTCTCTGAATGTCTGATCGGCACCAAAACGACTCGCCGCAGATTCACTATCGTATTTTTTCAGGATGCGGTTGGAAGGGGGGGGGAGATGATTGCACAGGTAGCGTAATTGCCCGCGTAATCGGCGGCGGATGCGCCGCTGGATTAATCGAGTTTTATAGCCTGTTTGTTTTTCTGCTTAGGGTCGGGATATACACAAACATTCTCACTCCCCGCTCATTAAACAATGTCGGCACGGTGGAAAATGTGGCACGGCCTGCCTCGTCGTCAAAAGTTCTGGGCTCGTTCTAGCGTCTTTCTGGGATCGGCCCCGGAACTGAACCGTTTTGCAAAAAAATTGTGTTCGTCCCCGCGTTAGTCAGTTAAATGCATCGGCAGAATAAAATACTTTTGTCCCTTTGTTTATTTTTTTTATGACAAACAAGTCACAGGGAGTTTATTTGCAAAAATGATTTCCACCCCACATGGGGATTATTCATTTTTTATTAATTTAGTGGCTGTCCACATCTGTTTTTCCATCTCATCTCCAAATTGCCACTTTCTGCCGCTTCCACCACAAAGAAAATTCAGCTCGGTAATGAGAGCATCCGCATGCACACTCTTCCTCGCATCAAAAGCTTTATTTGAAATAGTGGATAAAAGATTTACCAATGTGAAAAGAAATGCAATAATAATAGTTTTAAGAAAGCAACCTTTGTTGAAAGCCAGCACTCAAGAATTTTTTTTTTTCGTTCCTCAGGCTGACATCAGAAATCGTCAAAGGTGGCAGCCATTTTTTAATGATACTATTAAAAATAAAACATAATTTAACTTTTTACACATACCTCGGCATCCTTTTTTTGCGATTCAAAACAGTCACAAGCATTTGTGACGTGGTTTTGTATCACCAACGATGGAGAATGCGACTACTCACCCGATTGCAAGTATTTTCGATACTCTGAAGGCGAAGTCGAGTGTTGATTGAGATGTTAGGAAAAGTGACATGTTGGCAACAGTCCAACTAAAAACAGTGGCTCGAGACGAAGAGCAACGGGCCGCATGACATTCAAACGTATTGCTAACTCACGTGAAGAGCCGTTGAACAGACAAGAAGCAGCAAAGGCCTCCGGGGAAAACTCGTCTCTCCTTTGAGCCATCGTGCATCCGAAAGAGTTTGAAAGGAGAATCGCAAAGGCCTCACAGCCTATTGAACGCTAGCCAACGGCGGCGTTTTATCCGGCATCAATGGCGACGACAAAGACGACATGAGAGGTGACAAATGATCAGTGGCGAGGAGAAGAATCAAAGGCGCTTAATCTGATGCAAATGAGACGAGATTGAATTCGGGGAGCGGGCTCAGCTTGATTGCTAAATCGTGTAAACTTGTACTTTTGTTCTTGATCAATTTTTATTGATCTCACCTCCAGTTTGTGATTGTCATAACCAGGTGAAATGGGTCAGTTGAGACCACAATTTTTGGTTCTGAGATTCCAAGTCCTAGTTAGATTCGTCCAACCTAATCCTAACGTCCATGATTTTGGTGTCAGGGACCAAGCCGAAGAAAGGTCAAAACAGAAACTCAAACCCTTTCAACTCTCAGGGCCCGATCTCCACCACATCGGTTGAAGTCGATATCATCGTTAAGTAACTTCCGAAACAGAAGCCAAAGCGCGCCAAGACGGCAGCTTGTTTACGAGGTCTCATCATGTCAGACATTTGTGATCTAATTCCACCAGAGACGAAGAGCGGCAGACGCGAGACGACAAAAATCGACGCCGACGTTGCCGTCTCTTGGGTCTTGGCAGACACAAAAGTCATTATCATCCCAGCGACTACGTCTGCTTCAAAACAAATAAACTCGCTTGCTTAAGTAGAGCGGTAGAAAGCCAGAGGCCCGCTGCCTGCTTTGGTTTCCTCTCCTTCTACACAGATAAACACGAATGGACGTATATCTGGAGAACAACGTTCCATCCATCCATCTGAAGTGGTCTTATACAAGGGTGCGGTGACGTGGCGCCTTTTATTGACCATCCACCACTGACATGTAAAGACATGAAAAGTATTTTGGGGGACCTTAATGCACATAGCGAACAGAGTTTTATTGCACTTTTATTGCACTTGGGTCCCAAGCAAGCACTTAAAACGCCACTTCAACTCCCTGGCGAGTTCCCAAGACTGCCACGAGAGCCAATCGGCAACCAGAAGATCCCAGTACGCTTTGATGACTCCACGCCAGGCTTCCGACTTTCTCCCTGGAAATCCTTGCAGGTGAAATCCAGTCAGGGATCGCCTCAAGTGGAGCGAGTCCCTCCCTCCGCCCGACACGAGTGAAACTCGATGAGGGCCCACCTGTGCAATAAGTGAGCCGGCCCCTCCTCATCTCTCTCCATCTCTACTTGATGACGAGAGGCCGACAGGTCGTCAGCAGATGGTGACATTCTCAAGCCCGGAGGTTGGCCCCGAGTCGGAGGAGCACCTGTCAACAGGCGCAAAAAGGCCCTCAGGAACTTTATTAACCTGCACTGCCACACGTACTTACACCGCCAGCAATGAATGACTGTGTGCGTACGTGCAACCTCTTGTAAACATTTCATCATGGAGGACCTTTGCCCGTCTTGCCATCTGGAGCGAGTCACCTCCACGAGCGCAAGTAATTGTTTCTTCCCCTCCAGGATGTTGTTTATTTCCACATCTTTTGCATGGATTTGCTTCAGGTTAGCACATCCGCCTCGCACTTTCACGGTTCCCGGTTGGAGCCTTCACGAACAATTTCAGGTGGTTCATCACGTGCTTGACGCAAAATACTATAGGACTAATAAAAACCCCAAACACCCAGCAGCTAGTAAGTGTGAGATACTGCAGACGATGAGTTCTTAAGCAGCGCATGAGGAAGAAGAATCTTCTCATCATCCGAGCTGTTCTAATAAGAGGAAGCTGCTTTGCCCAAATAATGATGCAACTTCTCATTAGAATCCCACTCGGGCTCCGGTTTTAATGACTCGCTGTCTCGGGAATAATCATTTGCAAACTAAGAGTGTACTTTCTTCAAATAAGTACTCGGCACTTGTAGACTACACTACTTTAACACTCACAAGTCATTTTGAAGAGTTTGGAGAAGCGAATTGTGGAAATTAATTCTCCATTGTAAGATATTGTGGAGTACTCGTATGGAGACGCTTCATGAGAGCATCTTGTTTTTTTGAAATTGTGAAGGGGCTGACAAATTTTGCAAATATCCTGCTGGAAACGTTTTCATTGGTTTGTGCAAGCCAGCAGAGACGGCGGTAATCTCGCAGCCTCAGTCACAAATGTTCGTGCGTGTGCCCAACCCGTGACCTCCCCGACAAGCGCTCCAAGGTCCAAAGCAAAACAAGAAGCGCTTTTCATATTTGTCCTCGTGCAAGGCCTTCAAATAGATTAGCAGCAGTCGTTTAAATGCTCATAAAATGCTCAGAATACTCAACAAATTTGCCATGCTTCTTATTTTGCAGCTGCACAAACATTAACCAAAAAATCTTGATCAAGTCAAAGGCGACTTTTGGATTCTCTTCTCCTGAAGGCCTTTCGAGGCTTTTTTTTTTTTTTTATCCTCGTGTGAGTCACAGTTTCTCCCCGCACTCTTTGCTCCTCTCCTACGATACGATAACACAAAACCAAGGTGGTTTGACTTTGTGCTTCATTGTGCTGACTCAGGATTAGCTTGAGCCTCCTTCTGTACGCACGCCTTGGCAGCGGCCATCATTTATCTGGCCGGGAAATAGCAGAATGTTTTATGCATTGCCGGGCGACAGGCAACATTATTTTACCGCTATTACTCGCTGATAAGCAATCCATTAAGCAGATAAGGCAGCCGCATGCTAATATGTCCGCGCGCGCTTTCTTCGTTCGCTACCTTCAGCCGGTGAGCTATTTGCTACAGCATAAAACAATGGCGGTGGTGGGAAATAATTGCCTGCATTATTATCAGCGGCGGCTGAGAAAAAAAAAAAGAAAAACAGGAGGCAGGCTCGTTTTCATGTCGTCGTGATCTTGATGGAGCGAAAGCCATCTTAAGAGGAGCGATAGCGCTTATCACAGGCACCAGGCCAGCAGATGCCTGTTGATGGAGAGGGGGGGGGAGGGGCATCCTCAAAGAGGGTGGTCTCTGGTGCCGGCCCACTTTGCACCTCACAACGTAATAGAATAAACGGCAGCTATCTTTGGGCGGGAAAAAAATGAGATTGTGCAAAGTGTAATCGGAGGCGTGGGGGATGCTTTCAGTGTAATCAATCTGCAAAAAGGCTTTTAATGGAATCAATGCAGGCGAAAGGGGATTGATTTCCGCACTGGGAGGGGGAGCATGGAGGGGGCTGCCATTTTTAGACGTCAAACGTCTCCGTGCCGCCAAGTAGGTTAATTGTGTATCGAGCAAACGCCGCCCGTTTATTTCGTCGGTGGCGTCAAAGTATATTTTCGAAATATTAACTTCATTTGCATTCTTAAATTGTAGTATTGACAAACGTTTTTTGGAACAACAATCGACAGCATTTTTGTCTCGAGGTCCAGGAAACTTTCATTCCACATTAATTTGTGTAGACAGCAAAACCTTATTCAATGTTGAAGCAAATGGATGACCAGCTAGTTTTGGAAAAGTACTTGAGTACCCAAGCAGCACAAACGATTAATTCTCTTTGTCTGTTTACACTGCTGACTTGTGCAAATGCCAATTGAAGAATCTATATTTATTTTGCTGGCAGAATATTCCTCTATATTTACTTGAGCTTTTTCTTGGAAATTCATCCATCCTTCCATCTATTCAAGCTGCTAAAAGCTTCACTTAAGTGAACGAACGGCTAAAGATAGCAAACGCTCATTAAAGCTGCAAAAGCATTGAGAAGAGACGGCCATGTTTCTGGGTCACTCGGTGACTCGCGAGCAAAACCAGACTACTTCTCTTTCTTCGCTAAGAAAAATGATATTTAGGATTGTTTGCTTTACTTTCAATGCCATTTGACGGAGCTAAAAAAATAATAATCGTACATTAACCTGACCTTATTATGTGCTAGCCGGCTTTCAAGGACAAACCCAGGGCTCGGGGCAAGTCCCCCCACCCCCAGCACCCGACTATCCTTTCGAAGAACACCCGCAGTCCCTGATGTTCCATTTAATGACTTTGACGCTTGCGCACGGCGATGAGTCGTGCTATTGTTGTAACATGAAGCAGATCACGCGAGCTCAGATTCAAGCGCCATGTGGTCGCCTTCTGGCCGGAGGGAGGGAGAGCAGCTTGTACCAGAGCAGACTTGATCTAATCAATACTTTGCAATCTGGCGTCATCTGTTTCATATTAATACAGATACTTCCTGTGAAAGTCGATTCAAGCTTCAAATCCGGGTATATATTGTGTGAATTAAGCCCATTTTAAGATGAATTTCTCTTCGAGGGGCGGTTTCTAAATTGTTTGGCATAACTTTTGAATGAAGTGAAAGTCGTGGTGTTCCCGAGCCGCAAATGTCATGTCTCGGTGGACCGAATGTCAATCAGCGGAAAATATTCTAGACTGTTTTGGATAAAGTGAAAAGTGAATTGATAAGCACCGTCCACTTCCAACCAGTCTTTCATTTTGTTCTTTGAGCGGTGACCTCTGAGCAGACGCCGCCCGAGGGTCGGCCGCCACCTTTAGGTGGTTTCGTCAGCTCGTCCCCGCCGCCCCTCCCGCCTCCGTGCCCACGGGGCTGACAGGGGCCAGCGATTTACAGATTCGGCTGCCGATTGGGCCCTTTCAGGCCCCATCAGGCAGACAGGATGTTTGCCGGCATGTCATTTCACGCTTCCTGTGCGAACGGTGCTCAGTCGGTACCGTAGTGACCCGTGACATTCTGCATATGCTACCCCGGGCGTCATTCGTCACTTTTTGACAAGCCGTGCTGTTTTGCTCATGCAAATTTGCCTCCGCGTGCCCTTTTTGTTTCCGTTTTCCACATCCTGAGGATTTGGGTTACGCGGAGGACGAGGGCGAGCGGTAACGGCGTCCGCGGCGGCGCGCTACGGCAGCGGAGGATAGAAGCCGCCCCGCTGGAGGCACGCCGCAGGCTACGTCTGACATCTCTCTCTCTGACGGACTGATGAGATTACCCTGACATTTTTTTCTCTTCCAACTTAAATTGCATTACTAGCTGGATCTTATGTTAGGCAGATCTCCATATTATTCTCCGGGGATTTAAGTTCCATTTGACTCAGTCCCGCCAGGGATGCCATCGTCTTTACATGTATTATCCAATCTCCGTATATCCCATCTCAGTGCTTTCGGTTCCTTCCCCCAGTCGACTGGCGCAGGTCAGACCTTTTATTAGTCAACTATCCCGGCACGGCCGATTGTTAACACAAGGAACTAACCAACTGCTGCTGATAATTAAAGATAAGCAATGTGAAAAGCAAATCCAAACATAGACCATGAACCGTACAGATTGGGGTCAGGAGAGCATGTTTTGAATGCCATTCATTTGCATTTTCACCTTGACATTTAAGGTTAACCAGCAAATTAGGAGGCAGGGCGAGTGTGTGTGTGCACGCGCGTGTGTGTGTGTGTGTGGTTGGGGGTGGGGGTCTTACATATGGTAGTGCCGCATAACCTAATGGCATCAATTGGTCTCAAAGTCAGGGACAACATAGATTTCATTTCCCTTTTGTAGTATTTGATTGTTAGTTTAGTGGCACGTGGTTTCATCGCATTTAGTGCACAAAAATAAAAGCCTATAAGTGAATTTATAAAAAAGTGATGACTTTATATAAAACTTGCACAACAAAAATGAGGCATACAAATATATATCCATCATACTGCATGATAATATAATTGTAAAAAATATTTATTTAAAAAAGGATTTCCGTATAAGGCGCAACTTCAATGAATGGCCCATTTTAAAACTTTGTCCTTATATAAGGCGCACCGGACTATAAGGCGCACTGTCGGCTTTTGAGAAAATGTTTGGTTTTTAGATGCGCGTTATAGTCCAGAAAATACGTTATATAGTATTAATTTAAGAAATATAATAATAAAAGTCAAGGAAGGTAATTCACTTCTCCTGGGCACTTCATTTCCTTCTAAGCAGGAAATGACACTTGAGGAGCTTTTTAAAAAGATGATGAGGACACGCCAGGAGATGAAGGCAGTAAATCAGTTTGGTAACTGACGGTTTTGCGAGGGCGTCTTCAGACATGCAGGTGACAGCGGGAAAAGCACCCGACCGCTTGGAGATGGCGTCCGACTCCGATAAATGATACTAAATGATATGTTTTATGTGTGTGTGGGTGTGAGTGTGTCATGCTGTCTATGCAAAGCAGAGACGAGCAGCAGGTAGCGCACGCACGCACGCTGTGAATTATTTTGGCTAAGCGGCTCAGGGACGGCGCCGGTGACCTTGGATCCGCCGGCAGATCAAGATCTTCTCCATATTCATCCCCATCCGGACATCATGACTTAGCAATCATTAAAACGCTTGTGGATTTCGCCGCCATTGATCTCACGCGCGCTTACATATTAGCTCAATTGTTAGAATTCCAAAAGATTCGAGAAAAGATAAGCCAAAAGGCAAACAAAGACGGATAAATTCCATTACAGTTTATATGATGCTGTATCGAAATATGTAATCTGAATACGTCTTGGTTTCTCCGGGGTGAACCTCAGGGCTCAATCTTAGGACCACTCCGTTTTCCTCCTTAAATCAGCAACGCCATGACTAGATGGTTTTCAAAAAGATCACAGTTCATCAACATCTTATCCGAATGTATCTCTAAAATCATTTCACCAATTCAGTTCTGTCCACAGATGGTTGCATGTATTAAATCTTCCAAGCCATTCTGAAGATCGGTACTCCAAACCTCCCAGACGTTTCAAGGACCTCCGTAACCCTTTGAATCGGTTCAAGCACTTTGAGTCTCCAGTTTCCGTCACAAGAGCAGATTGAGGGTAAAGAGCCTTGGGGGGTGGTGGCAGCTCGTAATTGAACCAAGTCTGTTGCCGCATTGTTGCGACATGCGTGGGAGTCGCGTAGGAGGAGTGGAAATGGAGTCAGGACACCATTCTTTCCTGACATGTCGGGCCCACGGGCCGCCGCCCCCCCAATCCTCCGTTTGATGTCCAAATGGAGCTCAGCTTTATGCGCGTCCCATCTGCACCCATGGCGCTACTACAACAGCTCACACAATGAGCCTCATGCTGGACTTTGGATCCAAACACGTTGGCCACAACACTCCAAATCAAATGTTTCATTCAGAAACTGTTTTTCTAAGTGAACCCAAGTAAATCTGTAATATTGTCAGAAGTCTGGTATGTATCCAATCTTTGATTCGACTCCATAGCAATGCACTGGATTGAACTGGCTGGCATCAGGGGAGCCAATTGATGGAAAGGATGGAGGCTGCTCATGAACAGATTGGTCGTTATCACACTCTCACCAACCAAGGTATGAAGATAAGGTGTCCTGGTTCTAGGTGCGGGTTAGACAGCAGAAAGAGAAAAATCCTCCCACTGCTGAATTCGTTCTGGAAAGACTTTAGCCAATCAGATCTGTGAGGACAAGAAATTGGATTCCATTCAAAAGATGTGGTTAGGGTTTCAAATTAGGGTTCAGTTTTCAAATTCTGCCGTTTTGACGTTGCGGTGAGTTGCCGTGAAGGTCACTTGGAGGCGAAAACATAGGGCGTGTGCGGTGGCACTTGCTGGTAATTGCGAGCGCGTCTCGCTGGGGCGTCCTCAGCTCATAGGCGGCGCCCAACATGCTCGTTAGTTACACGCCTGTTCCCCGCAATTACCTGCCGCACGCTCAAGGTCGCATCAATTTCATCCGCAGACCTGCTGCCTCTTCCCACAACACACACACACACTTAAAAGCATAGCTAAATCCCCAAATGGCAATTATATCACGCAATCATCGTCCTCACACTGTCAGCCTGCGGCTTGTTTTTTGGCCTCTCTCTGTCATGCATGTTGACTTCCTGAAAATTATGCCGGTGATCCTCCTTAAGGGGACTTGGTAAGTCAGGGTTAGGTTATTGAGGTAAGGTTTTAAGGCTCAATTATTGTTTGAGCCCAGTTAGGGTTTCTTACAAGACAAAAATTAAATGAATTTTCAAGAACGGGCTGGAAGTTAAAATGACTGAAACCGGGTTTCAAATTTAACTTCCGAGCCAGGGTTAGGGTTTGGAATTAGGGTTTCACATGAGGGTATTGAGCCATTCTGTTTGTGTTCGGGCAGCTCTGCGCTCCGCTCGAGTGCACTTTAAAAGCTGAGCATTGCTCCAATCAAGGCGCCGCGCTGCACAACATCTGTTTGGACATTTGAGTCCATTTGCTGCCACGTAGCTTGGCAAGCCGCCCACGCCGCCACCTGTTTACCACAACACGAACTCATGCCCCCCCCTACAGCTTCCCCATCACACTCAGTCCCAATTTGGAAGCGCGGCGGGAAACCTCATCCGATCTGCGCTAAGTAGCCTTGATTTGTTTGCGCTGCCGATAAAACGATTGAGTCGTCATGTGACAACCACGGAGGAGGTTGTGATGACAGGGCCCGATGGCGGAGCTGATTAGCCAGGACGTCGCGGCGTAGGGGTTCAAGGGGAGTTGGTCGTTTTGTGATTGAGTGTGTCAGGATTATCGGGCCGGGCCATCGGCAGCACGTGTTCATGCGTCCTACGCGGTCAGCTGATTGGTATTTTATCCCTATCGTGATTGAATCGTTTTACAAAGGTTTGAGTGCTTAGCATCGGATGCTAACCACAATCTGATGCACCTTTTGGCTACGGTTTTGAGAGTCATGTAAGAGACATGAGATGAGAAGAGCGAGAGTGATCAGCATCCGATGCTGCCACCGCCTTGCCTCCCCCTCAAGGGGCGTGGGCAATCCCGTCTCGGGATTGGCAGTTACTTGGCCTAATGCGTCTCAAAGCTGTCCTTGAGTGCATCCAGCAGCCGCCGTGTCACCACCGCATGATTAATTGCTGGCCGGGATCAGGGAGGGAAAAAAAAGGTTCTGGACGCCCCCCGGGGAACAAACAAAGCAGCTTAACCATTTAGCGCCTGCAGGTAGCACTCCATCCACACACCTGACACCAGGAAGTGTCTTCTAACACGCAAAATCTTCCCGTAGAGATGGGAAGGCAAGCCACAGAAAACTTCCTCAATGTCGTAAATGTTGTTTTTAGGTGACAAAACAGCCTTCGTGTGAAATGATGTATCTGCGACGAGACCAATGTACAAAAACTCAAATTCGACAGAGAGTCAGGAGGAGATAAGACTCAAGTCATCAGATTGCTCATCTTACGTTGAATTCAGTAGTCGAGTGGCATAGTCAGCTCGTGGTTGAATCTCCCGATCAACGCGAGCCCGGATTTTCCCTCCGAGGCTCCTGCCAGACATGAGTGTGCAGAAAAGTTAGTGTGTCCTTAGTGCTAGCCGATCTCTAAAAATGCCGACAGACTTCTGCCGGCGCCGATAAGGGGGTCAGCGCCGCTTGCCGAGATGGGCCGACTCCTGGCGATCGGCGACTCGGGCCGCTCGAACGCTTGCACCTGAGCTGACCCACATTGGCCGACATCTCCAATTGGCCCTGAAGGAGTCGGCGGCAGATGGCCGTCATAGTCCACAAGCTACAGATAAGGGCCATTCATCAAAGCATTAGAGCGCTGCCGCAGAAGAAGGCCAGTGGACATGCATCACGCTCTCCTCCAAAATGTAGCCCATAAATAATTCGGCCTCCTTTACTGCCCCAGGCCCGTCTGGTCTGATGGCGTATTTTCATAAATAAGACCGTTTAGGTTGCTGATGTCAGACTATGTCCCCCGCCCACTGGCCGGCTTTGCTGCCTGTTTGCTCGCTTGACCTTTTTTCATCTGCCTCTAAGGAAGACGAAGAAGAAGAAGAACCTTGATGTGTTCCAGAGCCACAACTCAGCAAGTGTAACTGATTTACTGGGCCCCGTTCTTGTAAAGTTAACTCTCGCTGTAACCTCACAAAAGCTTCAATAGCACAGTGTGTCAAAATCCCCAATTTTACGAAAGAAGTCAGCAGGGACACGTAATCGAGTTAAGTCGCTCATGAAGTCACTGATAAATTCACTAATGACATCACCGATGAAGAAATTCAAGATGTCATTGTCCAGACAAATATTTTAGTGATGAAGACAGTGAAGCGTTATCGAGAAAATCAACCAGTGTCCCTCTAGTGGCCCGTGGCAGTGTTGCACGTGATCCGCGAAATTGGAAATGGAAAAAAATTGCGACATTTTTAAAAATAAAATTGATTTATTATTTAGACTTGATTTATATTCCAGCCAATTTTGTGAATCATTTACCCATCCAAATTATGTCAAATGTTGCTGAGATTCCCAAAATAAATAGCCTGTATAGGTCGATCCTCCTTTAGTGCAAAATAAAATATTCCGCCAAAGCAGTGGCCCCCGAGTTGCTTCTAGGTTATAATGGTGGTCCCTTGGACAAAACCAGTTGAAAACTCATGGTCTACATAAAGTCGATGAGAAGTCAGTGAGAATCACTCCTGACGTCATTGTTGCTGAAGTCACTGTTGACATCATTGATGAACTCAGGTTTAGGGTTCGGAGGTATGATTTGGGTTGGGGTTATCACTGATGAAAGTAATTACTGAAGTCAAGTTTTTGAGTATTCCAATTAAAGTACACACGTGTCCAAGTGCGTCCAGCCCATCAAAGGCGTTTTACCACAGTCATCGTGAGGAGTTTGATTAGCGGCTTGCAAGGTCTCACTGCCCACTCTTACACTTGATTATAATTTCCAGTGCATTGTGCGTCAGCGCCGAGCCACCTCGAGACATTTAATTTGAGCTAATCAACAACACGTTGTGATTAGCTAGGAACCGCCACAATCGGAGGGCGATTTGCAGCCGTCTGATTGGCTATTTGTCCTACGCTCAAGCTTAAAGGGCAGCGTTAGCTGTGTGGGTTAGCGGTAGGAGTCAGTTTGTCATTGACCGCATCGCGTGTTGACAGAGTTTTTCATTAGCTTCATTGTGCAAGTCATTAAGTGGTGGTCTTGCTATTAGCGTAATTGTCAGATCTATAATGGTAGAACAAAAGTTGACATACTTTGCAATCTCTCACATTCACAAATTGGACTTAAGTGTTCATGACACATTGTTTTTTTGTTTTATTTTCTTGAACAGAAGTAAAAATATCTTTCAGGGTAATTCTGTCGTGATTTTGTTTTTTGTCTTTTTTTAGTTTGGATTAAATTAAATTTCCCTCATTCCTCGTTGCCTCGGTTTGTTTTTAATTCCTGGTTTTGGAATTGTTTTTTTATGACTTTTTTTGTTTGCTCCTTTGTTCCCTTTTAATAAAATTAACGTTTGAGTGCCCACCTACCTTTTGTCCTTGTTAACCTTAAACAGTTACACAAAAGCAAATTAAGGAGCAAATGCTTGTGTTGATTAAAAAATAGTCTAACCCACAGATGTCAAACTCAAGGCCAGATACGGCCCGCCACATCATTTTATGTGGCCCGCGAAGACAAATTGTGCATCAAATACGTGTATCATTACTAGAATTGCAAATTGTCTTCACTTTTAATAATATCTTTTTTTAATATTTGACCAGTTTTTACTCATCTGATTTGAAAACGAGTTATTTGTCAGTTTGTTTTGTAGCTTTTACTGTAATATGAGGTGCTCATCCATATATTTGGGTTGACAGTCATAATGGCCCCCCCGAAAGAAGCTATGGCTACAATGCGGCCCACGAAAAAAAATGAGTTTGACACCCCTGGTCTAAACTGTTGATGAACATTGTGTGTAGCAATCCTAAAGCTACAATTCATACACTTGTTTGTCTCAAGGTCTTCATTGTGACGCATGATTTTATTGGGCGTGTGAGGAGATAAAGGCTCACATGATGGCCGTCTGTAATTGCATCGGAGCAAAACCAAGCGCATTAGCAGGCCTGCTCATCTGCGCGCCGCCGTATTTTATTTCCTCCTGCTCGCCTCTTGATGGAATTATTAGCCTCTTTGTCCCGAGAAGCAGGAAGCCATCAGGAAGGCGGCCTATCCCGGGGGGAAGATGGACCCCCGCGATACGGCTCCAGAGATCCTCAGAGGGCAAACAGTCAGATTGGAGGATTTAGAGCTCCGCTTTGCTGGGATGGCACGGCGTCCGTCATCTGCTTTGGCGGAGCAGCTGCGACTTATTACCAAGCCCTCAGCTTCCTTGTATTTATCATAAACATTTCATGCAGCAGCTGGTGTTCCTGCACTCTCACTGACAATAAAAAAAAAAAGGACCCACAGCACAGATTGTCAGGATTTTCTCTTACTGTCCCTCATCCATTTCGCCGCAATCTCACGTATGGATCCAGCCCGGCTTACGGTCCATCTCCTCCGATTGGCTAATGATCCATTCGGAGCAGTTGGGAAAATATCCGTCTCAGTTAGTAGCGCTGTGCAGAAGTTTGAGGGATCGGGAGTTCGGAATCAATACGGCTATCAGGGAATGCTGACATGATGTATGCTCACTCTACTAGAGTGACTGTGGAGAGGTGAATGTAGGTTACTTTAAGAAAAATCATCAGGGGAAGGGGAAAAAAAAGAAATCTTGATCTCTACTTGTCGTTTTTTACAGCATAAAGACTGAGTAAGATGTAGTGTTGCGGAAGCCTTTAAGTCGGAACGCTTTAAACGTTTTTGTTTTTGTTGACTCGGCAGGAAGGTTCTTTGGGTCAGGAGCTTTTTCAACTTTGTGGAGTTCACTCGGCGGGTGTCCCGAGAGTGGACTCAGCTTTCAAAAAGCACTTACGTTAGCTACACACCAAAACACCTTTAGCTGAGGAATTATTTGCTTTTTGTTGTACAGTCACAAATATGCCAAAATGGTCCCTCGGGATGAAGATGTCCGTTCGTCCGCACCGCGTTTAGACGAGTGAGCCGGAATTATACCTGCAATTACAGCGTTAATCTGAAAGCTCGCTCGGTGGCAAGTTGGCATGGTCGTTCTTTTCCGATCCGGGATTTAGCGGCATTGTCTGAGCGTGCGCGGACGGCTAAATGAAGAAATAGATTTTGTTAATGAAAAAACGGCAACAGATGGCGGCGGTAAACCCGCTCCCCGCGGCGCTCCAACGTTTGCCGCACAACGGCGTTGCGGATTAAGGTCATTTTTGCCTGCTTTTTCAATTTTCAGATTCATGCTCAGAGGGAGAGAACATGGCAAGCTGCCCGTGCAACTCTCAGGGAAATCCAAATGTCAATGAGCACATATTAGAAATGTGGAAATAGTAGAGCGCAGACAGCAAGACTTGATGGGAAAAAAAAAAAAATGATGGGCCCGGCTCATCTCATGCGAGCCTTTCACTGCATTAGCTCTTTCTGAGTGCAAAAAATCTGATTCTTTTTCAGTAGAATGTCTTTTTTTTTCTTCGGCGATGTCCTTGCACGACTCTCACCAATGTCATTTGAATGTCAGTGCTTGAATGAAGCAATTTTGCACAAGACAATGGCCAATTTGCAGCCGACAAATTACATTCCATTTTTCTCCCACCGCTAAGTGAATTGAAAGTTCTCCGTGGTGGGCTCCCGTCGCCTCCAGCGGCCTCCTGCCGCAGTCATTGAGGGAAAAACACACACGTGGATCTGTATTATTTTCTTCTTCTACAGCAAAATGTCATGTTTGTGTTGACCGAGCTGCTGTGTGTCGGCGTAGCAGCGCCCGCTCGCCATAAACAGTCCATTAGCATCATGATTGCAGAGCACACAATGGGCACTTTTTGCTTCCATTGAAAATGCGACACCATCACCCACACAAATGTCAACTGCGTATTTAAGGCTTTATTATATGTTGCTTTAGTTGATGATGGTGAGAGCGGCTTGTTGGACTTTTTGTCATTTTGGATGAAAATGTATAAGGGTCGTTGTTTTTGTGATTGGAGGTGTTTTTTTTTAGTTTTTTTTTATTTGATGTGTTTCTGGTGTTGTCCCCCGGACGTTTGCCGATTTAATTTCCTACTTGTACCGAATGAACTGGAAATAGATGAGAGGATTCACCTCAAAGGGAAGCTCTCCTGAACATACATTTGGTATAATCACAGAAGAAAAATAATAATGTCATTCTATACCATTGATATGATTGTCAATCTGAAGTTGTTTGGAACAAGTGTCTGATCTTGTGAGGAGCAATGTGAGACTGGCAGCTTAACGCCATTAGCACAATAAGAACAACAAGAACAATCGGCGTGTCCCTCAAGTGGTGTGACAGATGTCGCGTTTGCATATGCTCGTCCTCAACACAAACACATGTAATCCTGTCGTGATGGGAGAAAGCTTGCAGATGATGGCAGCGGTGGGCGGGGGAGGGATTATTAGGTGGGCTTGTTTATCATCTTACAAAAAAAGGAGACTGGAACCCATCTGGACTTTAACCCTTGATCTCCTCTGACTTCCATTTGACAGCCATCATGAACAAAGTCAGGACTTTTTGTCCAAGATCCATCCATGCTGAATGATGTCATGAATGAAATGAGGGGCCTAGGATGCTAAGGTGACGATGCTAAGCTAATGGAAGATGCTCTCCCATCGGACCTGAGCGAGTGAGCTTATCCCAAGCGTCAAAGTGGAACAAGCAGCAGGTGAAGAAATGTGAGAGCTTCATATTTTTAGAAGCCATCAACCTGCACATTAAATATAGCACAATGAAATAGGGCTCCTTGTTTCATTCCACTCTCATCTTGAGGACGTAGCGGACTTGCCTCATCCAGATTGATGTCTACCGGCAAGAAGAATCTGAGGAAAATCCTACTTTGTTGCTCCCGTGAGACCCTTTAATAATAATAATTATTTCGAACCCCTGCTAAATTGATATTTCTTTTGTTCAGTTTCCAGTGAAAATAAACCAGGGAAAGCTATTAAAGCTGCAAGCCTTATTCTTCCACCATTGGGCCAAACTTTTCCATTGATAGCGGGTGATATGATGAGTTTTGTTTCTCAAAGGAGAAAGAGTAGAGCAGGAGAAAGTCTGACGGCGGCGAGAAGAACAAAGCCGAACGGCGCTGCAGCCCGCCCGCCCGCCCGGCTGCCTGCCGCTTCTCTCCCCAGGGTGTTCGTTAATCACCCTTTTAGATCCGTCAGCCAGTGGGTGGGCCCATTACCCTTCAACGGCGGCGAGAGACTGCACTGCCGTTCCCGTCGCTCCGAGTGAGCAAGACAAGACTTAATGAAGAAATAAACAAAATCAAGTGGAGGGAGGCGCCAAGAGCGAGTTGTTCATTAGGACAAGGTTCCAGGAAGCACGCTGGCACTATGGAAGAGCTGCAGCTGGAAACACCTTCTGTCATTGCGGTCGATCCGACTTCAAGTCATCTACGATGATGCTGAAGCTTGGAGTCAACTCGAACGAAACGTGTTGGACATTTCCAACCTTGAGGAAGTTCCTGTTCTCTTGCCAAGATGCGTTCAAGGATGCTTGAATGAATTCAGTTCATTTTGGCCTTCCTGTACGTGTCCCAATAGTTTTTTTTTTGTGTATTGTTTGTATTGATATTTTGTGTTTTGGTTAGAACTTTCGCCAAAGCCAAAGCATGACGTCCATCTCGCCGTAGAAAAGTGCAAAGACAACGAATGAACCAGTTTGATAAAGCGTATTGCCAGCCAAGCAAGCCATTACCGTAATTGACCCGCTCTTACGTCGTCAATAAATAAGCAGCCAATTAGAGCGCCATCTGCTCTGTGTGACCTTGACTTAATGAAGGTCATGGTTGCCATTGATCAGGCTTGCAACAAAAGCAGATCACTTTGTTTCAAGCATGATTGTAAAGTCATGTTGCCCTTGATTTTTCACACGACGGAGATAATCCCATGCAACAATATTTTCGAGATTGACGGCGTTCCAAAATCACGAGCCTTTAAGAGCAGCTCGGTGGCAATTTACCTTCAACGATTGGCTCGGTGGACGAAGGCCAGTCAACTGCTTCGAGTGTTGACTCACTCAAGTCAATAAACAAACAAATGGCCGAGCAGTCCATCAAATCAAATAGTCCGCCGGGTCAAAGAAAATGACTTTCAAAGTGGTTGACTCGCTCGGCTCTCGTGTCATGTCTTTCCTTTTAAAGATGCACGTGAAAAGAAAAGCACAAGAAAAGGTAAACAAGGCAAAAAGCAGCGGCGGCAACGTTAAGCCCGTCAATCCTAAAGTAATAAAAAGCATGTTAGTAGGTAAATAAAATGCAAGCTGAACAAAATGGAAGAACAAACAGATGGCAGATGAATTAAGAAGCCGCCTCCCTACACACGCATTAATATTCACGACTGTCACGTTGAGAGAGAAACAAAATGGGAAAAATAAAATAGCGCTCTTGTTCCGACACGTCTCGTCTAGTAAGCTCTCCACAACACTCAAAGATAAATTGATGCACATACAAAGAAAGAAATTCGTAAAAAGCTTTCAGGCGCCGCATGAGGTGGTACGTCTCAATTAATCCTGATTGGTTGTTGGCCTAATGGACACGGACAACACCTTGCCAGGTGGAATCTCGCGTCCCCCGAAGGAGACGGCGCCCGCGGCGGGTCATATGTCGGCTCCTTTGATGAGAGCATTTGATCATATGTGCACATGCGCAGGCTGCCGGGAATATAGTGCATCTCTGATGTCATGGGAACGGACAGGACATCATCCACCGCGCCGCTTCCTTCACGTCAAAGAGCAGAAAGGATGCAAATGAGGCCCACTGCAGGTGGATTCAAAGGTGAAGCGAGCAGCACCATGTGGCTTGATGAGCTTTTTCGTTCCCCTCTCACAAAGTCAATCAAATATTTTTTTTTAATTTTTGAATAATAATAATATATTATATATATATTATTGAATAAAATAATATATTTATATATATGGATATTTATATATATATAAGAATAAGAATAAAAACTTTTTTATTTATTTAAGTTTTTATTCTTCTTATATATTCTTATTATTTATTATATATTATTAATTAGTGTATATTACTCTTTATTTATATATATAAATATATATCATATATATATTAATCATATATAATAAATAATAATAATATATATATATATATATATACATATACATATATATATATATAAATATATATATATATATATATATATATATATATATATATATATATATATATATATAAGAATAAGAACTTAAAATATATATACATATATATGTACTTAAATAAAAACTTCTGAAACTCCAAGAAATAGTGGCATTGAAGCATAGGAGTTTTGTAGATTTTAAAAATGGATGAATGGATTTTTAAAGGCTTCTGGTACACTAACAAGAGAGTCATTATATTAGGAACGCTGATAGCAGGCGGTGACAAATGTATTATGTCAAGTGAGAGTTTTACTTCATGAACACGACCGGGCAGCCTCCATGCGGTTTGCTGACACATGAACAAAACAGCCATCACACGCATAAAGCGGAACATGAAAATGGGTTGTCCTTGTTGGAATCGTCCATGTATGTGTGTGTGGCCACTGGAGTTAATCATTCACATCGAATGGGGGGGGGGGATGACAATATGTTAGTGGTGGCCAGCAAATGAATGAGTATGCCCGAACGGTTTGTTTGCATGCTCTTTGTTTAGGCAAATAAGGCCTGATGTTGTGGAGCAGATGTACAGCTCTGGCTGCCAAAGTCCCGACTGCCCAAACGCGTCTGCCACATCGCATCACGGACAACGAGGAGGCCTTTCAATGACGACTGGCTTTTGGTCAAGAGAGAGAGAGGCTTTATTGATCAATGGTTTCATGATTGAATCACTCGTGGAGCTGTATTTGCTACAATGGACCTCATTCAGAAAAATTGGATGAAAAAAATTGGATTATGCATGTTTGGTAACAGGGCGACGGCTAACTCAAACAAGACGGTATGAGCTCATAGATTTTAGCTCATTAGTCATCGATAATAAAAATGATTCATGTATTTGGGATTGTATTTTTATTCATATGACAGTTTGATGAGAAGACAGCCTTGAAGGTGTCGGGGGGGGGGGGGTTGGCGAGGTGAAGGGAGACTTGCGGTGAGGCGCAGTGACAAGGTCAAAGTCATCTACATGTGTCAGGGAAGCGGGTCGTTTGGAGAAGGCTCAGGCCGGCGACCACAAAGGAAACAGGAGGGCATCAAACACGCGGCTCTCGGCCTCTGGGGGGTCTCGGCTTGCCGCTCACCTTGGAGGGAGCGTTAGCTGTCAGGGTCACGCCAAGCGCCCCTCATGCTAATGGCGGCTCACGGCTAACCCCTGCTCGCTATGAGGAGCGATGAGCTCTGACAAGATTCATAAAAAACAAATCGTAGCGTATCAGAGCTGCCTTTGTCTTTCATACAAAGATGGGAAGGGAAATTATCAATATGGTGTCTTAAGAAAATCAAGAATGTTTACAAATGCATTTGCTGAAGGTCTCAGCTCTACGGCTGGATTTAATTTGACAGCAACCGATGGAAACCCGACGAAAATCCCAAACCACATCCCTTAGGTTTTGGCTCACATTGGTGGAAGAGACGGCGGGAACGCCGCTTGAACCGACCTCAGCTCATGTTCCCGCCACATGTGCAGGTTCCTTCACGAAAATAGCCGTTGCTATTCAGAGAGGAACCAAAAACATTTTGAAAAAATCTGAAAACTTTTATTTGATTTGAATAGTTATTATGAGGACGTTGGAAAACAGAAATACGGAAGTAAAAAGTACGGAAGGGTTAAGTCACGGTAAAGACGTCAACGTTAATCATTACTGACAACAACATTGCCTGAAGGGCAAGAAAATCTAATGTTTGCATCCAATCTCGGCGGAAAGAGAATCTCAACTAATGAATCAACAAGCAATTACATCGCATGAAAACGTCCTGACAATTTCTGCAACCGGCGAGTCGACGTCCTGCTGCCCGCCATCACGAGGTGGAGAACATCGGGATAATTAGTCCGGAAGCTGCTTCGTGCCCTTCTCTGGAAATTCAAGTCACCCCCTCACGTTATTGGACTGCAAATGTGCTGGAATGAGGACGTTCTCTTTTCTCTCTCTCGACTTGCCGATGACTTGGCAGCGTCCCGTCGCTCGGCGGGAGAAAGTCACCTTGTTCTTAGTCCACTGTGGGGATTGAACCCGAGGCAAATCTCCCAGCCGCTACCTCAGCCGTTTTCCACCTGCGCCATGCAGGGGGGCCTTGGAAAGGTCAGTGAATTGGGGAAGGGGGTCTTCATGCAGAGAGGAGTTCTCAATCTCAGCACGGGGAGACTTTCCAAAGGGGTCAGGAGGTATCAGCTAGCGGAGGCATTGTGTTGAATCAGAGGGGGAGGGGTCGAGGAGGCCAAACTCATCGGAGCGCCAAAATGGAGCCCGCGATTGTGTCTGTTAATAGACTCGGCCACCGAGGGGGAGTTGGAAAACTGGAGAGTGGGTCACGGCCGATCCGGCAGCAAACTCGGGGTGAAGGACGGCGCTGTTTTATTTGTACAAGTTCACACAAATGCTTGGTCATTATCGTTAGCGATCAGCGCAATTATCAATTAGCCCTGAGCAAGTCCAGACATCTCACTCGGGAGGAAGGTGTTGCGTGCAATCAGAGCCACATGTACGAGTATTCCCAAACCAATCGGACAAATTCCAGAACCCCCTTATTTGTCCAAATGGGCCGCTTCCTGTTTTCCCAAGTAAATGCTCCCAAGTGAAGATGGCTTCAATTGATGGTCCTCAACGAGATGCAAGTCGTTCACGCACGGTTTCTCGCTCTCCCTTTTGTCTGGCCGACTCATCCGACCGACGTGACCTTTTCACCACGGGAAACGTTAGCGGCCTAAAGAAAGAAATGAACTGAGAATGCTGAAATGTGTCTCCAAAGTAATAAGACACGATTCCCTCTGGGCTCGTTGGAAGGTTCCTTCCCGCAATCACATTTTGTGAACAGGACAAAGTTTGTCATTTAATGTCGCAGAAAGTGACAAAGCTTCCCCAAGAGCGATGTTGACACTTTGCGATGATGTCACCAATGCATTTGCGGATGGCCTAATAAGTTGTGCATATTTCATGCGGCAAACGATCTCTGGCCTCCTCCCGTCACACATGATAGCTGGAGATACGGCGCATGGGTATTTATAGTTGTGTTGCCAGAGAGGCCAGCCCGCAAAGACACACGCTGATGATGTTAGCGTGATAAAAATAATGCCAGCCATCCATCACGGACCCGCAGGCGGCTTTGTCTTTATGGGCGAGCTGCTGCTGCTGCCGCTGCTGCAAAGTAACCTGACGCCACAGATGGATTTGTGATAGGAGCACTTTCAAAATTCAACTCGGGACAAAGATTTTGTCCTTCTACGACGACTACAAAATGTGACTCCATGATGGATTCTTTTGTGACGGAAGCATCTCCAAGGGTAAAATAAAACAAAATAGTTGACGGACCGAGTATTCATCGATTTTCAGAGTGGTGACGACTGAGTTTATTCGGAATTCAAATACCCACTCCAGCCAAAATTGGCAAGATATGCCGAGGACCCCCAAAGAGGCGAATCTTTTGTCTGAATAATCCAAGCGACCTTTTCCTTTCCACAAAGCAACTCAATTAACATTGCGTGTGTTGTTCAATTTTGATAAAACTGCTCCCGTGACACATGTCCGTCTTTTGCCAAAACCTGCATGGCGCAACCGCCCACTCCTCACCCCCCCCCCCTCGCCCAAGATGGTGGTAATTTCGAGGATGATTCCTACAAATTCCCTCAGTGTATTCTCACAATGGTAGCGAAAACAATAACGTGGTGTCTAGAGAGAAAAAAATAAAAAATCGTTTGCAGCAAAGCTCGCTGGGAGTCCAAACATCCAATCTCTACCTGGCAGGTTACTGGAGTGCTGTCCGGATAACAAGCTGCTTTTCTTTTTTTTTTTTTTTTTGGGATGCAGGGAAAAACAGCTTCACTTGTAATTGGGAAGCCAGAGCAAAAATACACAAGCCAGTGGAAATATTTGCACAAACTTAGCAATTTGAGATGAATGTAAACCTCAGGTTGTTTTGTTATTTTGAATAATTGATCAGAAACGGGAGCGACGACTGTGTTTGCAGTCTGCCTCAGTCCGTCATTACACTCTTGAGGGCATTCCCTCCCGCTCAGGAGCTTCCTGATCCCCAAATGTAAGATGAGAGCAGTGAAAATCTGCAGAGGCGGATCCCCAAAGGAAGATTCCTCAGATGCAGATGTTGCTAAGGGAAGGCAGATGTGTCCTTGAGTTGCATACCCTCCCATAAGAATGGCTCAAGGTTTGGTGAAGCAGCATGGGGCTCATTGCCCAAGGTTACAAGCCATCCATTTATTTATTTTATATATATATATATATATACTATATACTATATACATACATAATTCGTTTTTTTTTTTTGTGATCACTGCTTCAAGAATTGTACGCCTAGAATTTGTCCAATGCTCTGCCCATGCATTAAAAACATTCTTGAAGATTCTTTCATTGAAAATCATTCGGATCACGAAGCAGAGAAAAGTTTGTTTTTGTTTTTTGCTTTTTTCCAGAAACAACTCTCAGCACGCCTCAGCATCGCTAAGCGTTACCAAGAGTGGACGCGTAATTGGCGACTGCCATTCCGTGCAGCGTTTCCATCATATTTTTGTTTCAAGCGAATATTGCGTGACCAGCGCTGGCTGCATGGCGATGGAGAAGAAGAAGACCAAGGCAGCAACTTTTAAGGGAAAGAGAATCAGCAGAGGAAATCTGCTGCAGGAGCGAGTCTGTGTCCGAGGAAGACACTGTCAGTAAACGGCCGTGTTTTGATAAGATGAAATTAGATAGTCGGGCCGACGAGATGACATGTCAGGTGTTTAGGCCAATCAGTGGACATCATCCTACGTGGCTATGCTAGCAGAATCCCCCAACTCTGCAAACCACCGGAATGATCACATCATTTCAGATGAAATGGAAGTCAACTCTTCGTAGGCACCGGATAATTTTGCATGAACCGCATCCAGCAACTTCCGACACCGTAGGAATTATTCATAGAAACGATTTCACGGGAATTGTTTGGAATACAAAAGAGGATGTTGAAGCCATCCAAACACAGATGACTTGTTTGGAACACCATTGCCGACATTTGGTAGGGGACCTCAGCAAGAATACGGCCCAAATTTAATCAGGAGATTGTTGAGAATTGCCACAAATCTTGTTTGAAAGCAGAAGTCGAGGAAACTATAGTGACATCAAAATAGAAATACTATTATTCAATTCATGCAGAGGAACACTTGGGTGAAAGGGCAAGAAAAATGGTGGCAGTCCGGAATTGTTGCTCCGGATTTTGAGTTTGCCACAAGCGCTTTGGAGCTGTTGGGGAGAATAATGCTGAAAATTCCTGATGGAGGAATGCGGCATTGTATGCGCACAACAAAAGGAATACTTCTGAAACTTCCTGCTGAGCAGCTGAGCTCTCCAAGCACACAGAAGTCATTCATGTTTCTTTTTTCTTGTTGTTTTTTTTTACTTTTGCACCTGACTCTCAAAGGCGGAAGAAGGTGGAAGAAGAGGAGGAGGAGGAAGGTTGCCGCCGTGCGCCGGTGACAATGTCGCCATTGTTGTGGTTACCGCATTTTCCGGGAACGGCGGTCGGGGGCCTTTATGTTCATTTCGAGCAATCTGCACGCAATTACCGCCGCCGTAAGATGGCAATTATCCCCAATGATATTCATTGTCAGGCGCGTAACCCGCCCGCACGTGGCCTCCACATGGCCGCCCCGCCAGCGAGGCCTCTCCGCGGTCCACCGCGGCCTCCGCCGGGGCCGCTTTCATCGGTCGGCAAGCGTCACTTAACGGCATCTGCAGCCCACCGCGGGAATTCCTAAGGGCGTCTGCTGCGGCCAGCCTTCGTCACTGAGGTTAGCCGCCACGCTTGCCCGACTGCAAGCAGACAATTAGAGGCAGGGCAAAAAATAGACCACCTTCCTTGCCTCTCTGGAGTTCTCGCACTGTTGTCAATGCAGCATAAATAATAATAATCATCATAAACCACAGATTGGACCTGTGGGTTGCCAAAGGCTGTCTGGTTTTTATCGAACGTGTTCTTATTAGTGTTGGGGCTCACAGACGACGAGGCTTCCTGATAGGAAGAACATTTTTTTTGTCTGGGATATTTTCCACCCTCTATGTTCTTGTATGAAAATTGTACAAAAGAGTGGAATTGCCCCTGGAACCTCTGATGGTGGAATCGCCCGTTAGTGATGGCAAAAGTTTGAAGAAGATCAAGGCTCCTCCGTAATCTTCTCAACAACAAACCTCTCATCTTCTCCACTCTTTAGAGCTCTTGTTGAGTTTCATCATTAGCGTCCTCCAAAGAAGCGCTATCAGCCCCCTCCTCCTTTTGTCTCCATCACACTTGAGATGCTCGCTGTTGAAGCTTCAGGATCACAACAAGCCGCCACTTTCTTTCCCGGGTTCGTGAACTTTATGATGTCACACCGACGCTTAATAAGCTTCATCGCTGGCTGGAAGGGGGTCTCACTATTCGGCAGGTAACTTGATAGTCAAAAGGTTATCGAATGGCTTCGAGGATTGTGATGGTGTAAGCCCTTTTTAAGGGAAACCTGAGTTTGAAATGAGATGAAAGTTTATCAGGATCATACTTTGGCCTACATTTAGTTTTGAAAGTCTTAAAAGTCGGGGGGCTCGTTTTTACTTTCTGGACCTGGACTTGACACCTTTGAGAGCGACACAGAGTATGAGTGTCAAACCTACTTGGCTCGTAGGAAAGTAGTAGTTGCAATTTTCCAATGTCGCTTTGTCAGTGAGAGAAAATAAGAATTTCGTCAAGTCGGAACTGCCAAGCCTCTTTCCCATTTTCAGGGATCTATGAAAACCTGTTGACATAAAACCCAGAATTGCAGAGGAGTGCTCGGATCAAAGGTCAGTCGGCAGACGATTACTGGCCAATCTTTCTAAAGTCTTCGGCATTTTTTCGTATGTCAGAGCGAGAACCATGTTTTGTAGGATAAATACATGTTTTTTAAGATTGCTTTTAAAGGCTTTAAAGGCCACAGACCTACTTGGCATCTTCTGCCAGAAGGATATTGAATCCGACCATTCTGCAAAGCGCTGACGAATGCTATCGTAGTTTTTGTTCGGTGTTGGGGCAGGCAAGAGTGCTGTTTTGAAGATAACTCAAAATGGCAAGAAACTCAAAATGGCAAAAAAAAAAAAAATGCTTGAGTCCAACAATCAGACGTTCTCAACCAGCTTCAATTGCTGCGTTGGTCTCACAAGTGATTGAGCAGCGCGGCAGTCAAGTTGTTTCGGTTCCTGTATTTGCAGCAAATCAACTTTGCTGGTGTTTTCTCGTGTGGCGGAGCAAATTGAAGCCAATTTCCCTCACGTTGGCGAGCAAATCAGGCCAGCTTGTTCAAATCAAGTCGTGTGTTTGCTGACTAAAATAAGCAAAAGACCGCCGCGGTGTTTTGAAAGGACACACGCACGCGTTAAGCTAGCGAGGCTATGCACATGGAAGGCTATCGATTTTGCTGATGGCGGCCGTTTGTAAGAATTAACCGGCTGATTGGATGACGATTGGGAGTAAATTCCAATGACCTCGCGTTCGGGCTCGCCGAGATGAAAGCACACACAAACAGGAAGCCAAAAACGTTGATAAACATTTTGATTCTTTGATTTACACAATCACGGCTACACGTGACGTTACGTTACTCGACATTCCGATGGCTGCACAACACACACGCAACGAGGCAACGTGTCATTTATCAGTCAAGCGTGCCACCGGTAACCGTGTTTCCCATTAAGCTTAATTGGTTGCCATGCCGACGACAGTGCTTATTTAGAAGCTAATGCTGCGGAATTCTTGCTTTCCTCGTACCGTTGTCACGTTTCCATCCACGTTTTTTTTTTTTTTTTTTTTTACTCACAGGATCAATCTGAAGTTGTTGGAAAAAGGGACACGAGAATTTGCTGAAGTCTTGTTTATAAAAGAGAAGTTGCACTTGGAATAGCAAAGTAGAATGTGTGTTTGAGTGGGAGGGGCAAGCACTATTTTCATTGGTGGAGGCGGCACTTCATTGCACTACATGTTTTTTTGTTAAATCGTTGAATATTCATCATTCTATTGTATAAATCCAATTGAGTACATCCATTCAATAAAAACATCACTTGACCTAGCAGAGCAGATAAGAGTGGAGGCGTTAACAATCGACCTGGGATATTGTGGATCTAACTAAACACACCTCAGTACACAATTGACTTATTTATTCGCCACAAAGGTTATTGGAAAGACCTCTTCAATAACAATTAACTGTAATGAGCCGAAAGGCAAACACGTTAGAACTGTTGATTGTTTTTTTATTTATTTATGATGCCGCAATTATTTATTTGATTCGAGGCACGCCCGAAGCCAGCGCCAGCTTCTCTTGATCGGTGTCATTGAGTAAGTTCTCAACGTAGTATTACTCAGTGTTTCCCAACCTTTATTCATTCACGGCATACCTTTTCATTGGAAAAAAAATTCCAGGCACACCACCAACAAAAATCCGTTAAGTGTTACACCAGCTTCTATATTAAAATCAGTTATATTACAACAAAAGACGTAAAGTTCTATTCCTATATATGTATGGAGAGACGAATAATTGAATAAGAATAGATACTAAATATTCTTTAAATTCTATTTCTTTTGTAAATGAAAGTGACAGTTTTTGAAAAAAGGTTTTAGACAGTGTAAGGAATAAACTATTGAAAGTGATTGTGATCAAAATCCAAAAGAATCAATATGGCTTTGTTTACTGTTTTAGACTAGCTCCATAAAATATTGTGACATTAAGAACAAAGTCACTTTTAAAGACGCTAGTGATGTGCATTCCAGTTCTTTTAAGTGAACTGAATCTTTAGAATCAGTTCATTCAATAGATTCATTCAAACGAATCGTTCAACGAATCGTCCCCCCCACACACACACACAGACACACAGAACACGAAGTTGCGTCACTGACTCGTCTCGTTCGTGAACGGGAAAATACGTCACTGACTCGTAAAGTCCCTCCTCCATCTATCCTCGCTGCTGATTAGTCGTTCGCGAAGATTCACGAGTGAGTGACAGACAGCATTGCTGCTGTACCAGCCAACACACGTTATGCGGACATTGATGTTTTAATTTTGTATTTGATGGGTTATAGTTTATGGTGTTATTATTCCGAATGTGTTTGAATAAAAGGTTGATAAAAAAAACGTTATGCCGACATTTGTTATTTTGTGGGACACCAACTCATATAACAACGTAAAACACACACACACATAATATATATATATATACATATTGTCATATAAAGCAGTTAACCAAATGTCTGATTTTTGTTTTGATTGGCGAATATAAATACAAGGGTTAGGGTTAGTGAACGAATCACTTCCTAAAGTGATTCGTTCTTTTTTCAGTTCATATGACTTCAACCAGTAGGTGTCGGTAATGCGCATTGAAGCTGGTGCCACCTTGCCGTAAATCAAAACGAAGAAGAAAATGACATAACTTCCCGTTCACGAACGATTCGTGAGTTGCATTTCCGTTCAGCAACTGAACGTATCTGTGAGTGAACGAGTCAGTGAGTGAGTGATTTGCATTTCCAGTTCATCGAGGGAACGGATCAGCGAGGGAACGAATCCTGACTTTCCCGTTCGCGAACGAGTTAATGGGTGAACTGCCTTCCCGTGCATCAACGGATCAACGAATCAGTCAGTGAATGTGTTGCGTCTCCTGGCGTGAACTATGGAAGCCAGAATGTCCATTTACGATTTGCCAAGGAAAGAAAGAACCACTCACTCAAACACCACTTCTTTTATGCACGTTTTCTCCAAGCTAACGGCTAACCTTATTGCATGAAGGGATGCGCCGTTATGCAACAACCGGGAGATTATGCTTCTCTTTGGGTAATCTTGATATTAAAACACTTGTAGTAGTTTTTAAATAACGTGTATGCATATATACGCCTAAATATTGTTATCCCATATATCTAGTGCAATTTCACATTGGATTGCTGGTTTGAAATTTACTTTTATTATTATTATTGTAATAAACATTTATGTTAAAACTTGTCTGGTGTTTTATTCCTTGTTTTTAAACTCGCCAATTAAAACAAAAATCAGACATCCGGTTAACTGCTTTATGACAACATGTGTAGGTATACCTCATGGACACATCAATAAGTACTCTACACGAGATAAAAAAAAAAAAAAAAAGAATAAATAAATAAAGGGTTAATTGCACAATAAAAGTACATTCAAGCAGTTTCTCACACCTGGGATCGAACCAAGATCTTATTGAGCAAGAGCCCGTGACACTAACCAGTCGGCTGTTTCAACATGTCAGGCTGTGGTCTTATGCGCTGTTTTGTACTAGTGATGAGCATCACAGGCCAATAGGGAAAAAGCTTAAGCGAAAGTGAAAAGTGCCACACCCGCCCTCACCCCCACCTCCTGATTGGCTGTTTGAGCTGTGACATCACACTCCATTAGGTACACCGCCATTTTCAAGTGTACTTAATAACAGGCCACTTTATTAGGGAAATATCATGGTCAAAGGTCACAGGTGTCAAGCTCTAGTCCTCGGGGCCGCATTCCAACATGTTTTCCAAGATTCACCTCGTGTATTTCTCTAATAAAGTGGTCTGTTATTAGGTACACTTGAAAATGGCGGTGTACCTAATGGAGTGTCCGTGTGATTCCCTCGTTAAGTGCACCTGCGTGAAAAGTTTTAGCTCCCGAGAACATGAAAATGAGCTAAATCTTTTCACGCAGGTGTGTTTAACGAGGGTAACTTGGAAAACATATTGGAACGCGGCCCCGAGGACTAGAGCTTGACACCTGTGAACTTCGACCATGATATTTCCCTAATAAAGTGGCCTGTTATTAGGTACACTTGAAAATGGCGGTGTACCTAATGGAGTGTCCGTGTGATTCCCTCGTTAAGTGCAGGTGCGTGAAAACTTTTAGCTCCTTTTGAACGTGAAAGAAGCTAAAACTTTTCACGCACCTGCGCTTAACGAGGGTCACTTGGAAAACATATTGGAACGCGGCCCCGAGGACTAGAGCTTGACACCTGTGAACTTCGACCATGATATTTCCCTAATAAAGTGGCCTGTTATTAGGTACACTTGAAAATGGCGGTGTACCTAATGGAGTGTCCATGTGATTCCCTCGTTAAGTGCACCTGCGTGAAAAGTTTTAGCTCCCGAGAACATGAAAATGAGCTAAATCTTTTCACGCAGGTGTGTTTAACGAGGGTAACTTGTAAAACATATTGGAACGCGGCCCCGAGGAATAGAGCTTGACACCTGTGAACTTTGACCATGATATTTCCCTAATAAAGTGGCCTGTTATTAGGTACACTTGAAAATGGCGGTGTACCTAATGAAGTGTCCATGTGATTCCCTCGTTAAGTGCACCTGCGTGAAAAGTTTTAGCTCAGAGAACATGAAAATGAGCTAAATCTTTTCACGCAGGTGTGTTTAACGAGGGTAACTTGGAAAACATATTGGAATGCGGCCCTGAGGACTAGAGCTTGACACCTGTGACCTTTGACCATGATATTTCCCTAATAAATATATATTAGTGCCTGTTATTAGGTACACTTTAAAATGGTGGTGTACCTAATGGAGTGTCCAGTGATGTCACAGCTCAAACAGCCAATCAGGAGGTGGGTGTGAGGGCGGGTGTGGCACTTTTCACTTTCACTTAAGCTTTTTCCCTATTGGCCTGTGATGCACATCACAAGTACAAAACAGTACATACAACTGTAGCCTGAAATGTTGACATAGCCGACTGGTTAGTGACATGGGCTCTTGCTCACTAAGATCTTGGTTCGATCCCAAGTGTGAGGAAATGCTTTTATTGTGCAATTAACCCTTTATTTATTTATTTGTTCTTTTTTTTACCTCGTGTAGTGTACCTATTGAATTGTCCATGAGGTGTACCTACACATGTTGTCATGTAAATCAGTTAACCAAATGTCTGATTTTTATGTTTTAATTGGCGAATATAAAAACAAGGAATAAAACACCAGACAAGTTTTAACAAATGTTTATTACAATAATAATAATAAAAGTACATTTCAAAGCAGAAATCCAATGTGAAATTGCAGTAGATATATTGGATAACAATATTTAGGGATATATATGCATAGACGTTATTTAAAAACTACTACAAGTGTTATAAAATCGAGATTGCCCAAAGAGAAGCATAATCTCCCCGTTGTTGCATAACGGCGCATCCCTTCATGCAATAAAGTTAGCCGTAAGCTTGGAGAAAACGTGCATAAAAGAAGTGGTGTTTGAGTGAGTGATTCTTTCTTCCCTTGGCAAATCGTAAATGGACATTCCGGCTTCCATAATTCACGCCAGGAGACGCAACACATTCACCGACTGATCCGTTGATCCGTTGATGCACGGGAAGGCAGTTCACCCATTAACTCGTTCGCGAACGGGAAAGTCAAGATTCGTTCCCTCACTGATCCATTCACGCGATGAACTGGAAATGCAAATCACTCACTCACTGACTCGTTCACTCACAGATCCGTTCAGTTGCTGAACGGGAAATGCAATTCACGACTCGTTCGTGAACGGGAAGTTATGTCATTTTCTTCTTCGTTTTGATTTACGGCTTGGTGGCAGCAGCTTCAACGCGCATTACCGGCACCTACTGGTTGAAGCCATATGAACTGAAAAAAGAACGAATCACTTTAGGAAGTGATTTGTTCACTCTCGTTCACTGAAAACAAAATCGTCCCTTTGAACGAATCGTTCTTTCACGAGCCAACACGAACAGTAACACACACATAAATTGAGTATGTGCCGATGCCACAACATGAAATCTCAAGATTCTCTGATTTGCCACGCATGCACGATTAGCAAGTGGCTGCCCAGGCTTTGCGCTAACTGCCCTGTGGTGTGCCGCGGCACACTGGTTGGGAAACACTTGTATAACTAAACTGAACTGTAACAAGTTACTCGTTTCTCTCTGCCCAGGTTGTTGTGGAGAGAGAACACATTCATATTACATAACATATTCACCACAATAATTAGCCTTGGGTTTGGGAAACATAACACAACGCTTTCCTTGAGGGAACGTGTCCATAAATGAGGAATCAGATGTACGCCGCTAATGATGAGGGCTCGCTCTGAGCCAGAAAATGCCAGGGCCTAATTTCTGTGCCAGTCCAGCCTTATCTGAGGCTAAACAATGTCATCCTTGTTGCCCGCCCGCCCGCCGCCTTCACCTGCGGACTAATTATCTGACTGTGAAGTCAGATAATTAGCAGAACGGCACACCACGCATTCTGTTCGCCTCTCATTAGAGGCGCCAGCCGGCTTTTGTCGCTGTCAGATTTCAATACGCCTATTAGATCATTTCAGTCTATAGACTAAATCAACCGTTTTTGCGCGATGTGTCAGAAATATTTTCCAGGACCGGCCTTTATATAAATAAATAATATATTTATATAAATAAAGGATACATCTATACAATTTATATAAATATATAAATAAGATGAAATAAAATGATATGACTGGCATAAAAACAAGTTTTTTTTTTTTAAGGAGAGACGAGCGTCTTGACCTGAATTAATTGATCGTCGATAAAAAAAAAATATATATATATATATATATATATATATATATATATATATATATATATATATATATATATACTTTTTTTTTTTTTTCCTGTGCGGCTTGGCGGCCCGGTACCAAGTGACCCACGGACCGGTACCAGTCCGCGGCCCGGCGGTTGGGGACCCCCGGACTAAATACATGAGTCGGACTTGTATTGGAGTTCGATTTTCCTTTGTTTGCTCTCTTTGATATATATGACGCAAAACACTCCAACAATACACGATAATCCGTTTATATAAAAAATGCACCACATTTGTTGAACTGGTCTAAACATATAGCCACTTTTGTAGCTAGCTCAGTTAGCTAGCAAATTGCTATTCGTTGTGATTGACACAATTGGGAGCAGATATGAACGGAGATGTTGTACTTTTTACTCGGAAGTATTTGTCAGCTATTTTTGAAGCCTCTTTGCGATGTGTTAACTTTGTTTTATTGCCGCATGAATATTTTATGTTAAGTCAGATAAGAGCTTGTTTTCCCTCCTAGGCGATAAATTCAGTGTCAAATTACGCACTTAATTTTTTGGGTGGGATTTCAACACGGCCTTCCTTTATTGGTTGGCAATGGTGAAGTGTGTTTTTTCACCAAACACACCCACATGTTAAGCAAATGTGCTTGTGTGTGAACAGGTGGCACTGAGTCGGTGACGCTATAACACTCGATTTGTGAACCATCTGACGATATGAGTGCACCTGGGTGTTTTAACGTGAACAATGTATATGTGCTATGTTGTCCTGTTCGTTTTTCGAAGGATTTATTAGTAAATGTGCTGTGCAATGTTTTGGGGTCATTTTGAATATGGGGCAAATGTTGCAGTGCCCCACCGCAGCCAACAGCGGGCGCTAAGAGGACAAAAGCTCAGCATTTTTGGCTTATTTTATAATTATGTGAGAGTACCGATTCAGCCCAGTGAGTGTTTGTTTGTTTTATTTAATTGGGCTTTGGGGATGTGAATGTGATTATGCCGCATAATTTCTGCCTAGTAACAAGCAGCTGCTAATGAGTGACAACTATTCTGTTGTTGCTAGCATAAAATGTGTTATTAATTTGGGTTGTTGTGTTGCGGATCATGTCAAAGATTTATTGAAGCTAGAAAGGAACAAAAAACAATCTCCATTAGACTGTAATTATGATTGTGCCACATTAATTCTGCTTAGCAACAAGCAAACCCAAACAACTACGTGACTGCTATTTGTTAATTTGTGTTGTCGTATTACAAATCGTGGCAATTATTTGTTGTAACTCCACGATGGAATACGGGAAACGAAAATAGACAATAATTCAGAAAGTACTAATCATTTTGCCACATTAATTCTGACAAGCAACATGGTGAAAGCGCTCGGTTTGTCTGTCCGTGAGTGTCACGACCACTGGACATCTTGAAACTATGCGTGCCATTGATGATATGAGAATGGGACAAGCCCCCCAGCATGCCCCCCGTGTGTCGGTGTTGCTTTTTCTCTAGCGTCCCCACGTTGACAAGGTTCCTTGCGGGACGGCCCGTTAATGGAGCATCGCACTTAAAAGATGGCGGCGTCTGGTGCCGGCATTCCTTAGGTCGGCCTGAAGTTAATTACCTGCGATTGAACAGTTACTTTCCGCCTCTCTGGGGATGCACATGGGAGAGAGAAGCCACGCGTATCCAGGTCAGTGCCGCAGGAAAACAAATAACCTGTTTGGACTTTTTCCTCATTTAAACCCGCGTGTGTTTGTGCGTGTGTGAGTCATGCATACAGGCAGAGGACTTCCAGCAGGGAAGTCGCCGGAAAGACACACGACCTTAGCGTATACGCGCACCGCTCGCAAACATGCATCATATAAAGAATTTCATCTCAAAATTATTGTCAGGTTGCATTAGTTCACTTTGAATCATGTTTGCTGCTCCCGCATATAATTTCAATCCGGCACACAACTTTTGCCGTTGTCAAAGCGGGTTGTGGAGGACGGCAAAGGTGAAGCTATGAAATTTAATCAGCAAATGTTGCCCGGGTAACATATAAGGCCAGAAACACAAAAGTTTTCAAATCATTCTGGGGGCGAAGATCCTGCTGTCAAATAATACCATTAGTTTGAGCTCCATCGCATTTTCATAAAGTGCTTGTGATGTTGTGAACATTGTGATTCATTTTGTCTCTGTTTGAGTTTATGATAGCATGCTGTCAGAAAGAGCAAAACGGTCATCAAAGGTAATCATTCTTTAAGTGAGCGGCATAAAAGCCGAGCTGAGTCATCACAAGTTATGCCGTTGCCATGGAGACACGGTCACATCTCTTTTCAGCCTATACGCCGTCTTGGAGTCGCACGTCGAGCAAACGAGGGCAAGCGGAAGGAATTTGGAGCGCCAAAGGATGAGGGATTAAAAATAATAATAATAAAATAAAGACTGGCCTGGAGCCAGGGAGAATTTATATGGCCGGAGGGGCGATGATGGGGTGGGATGATGGGAGGATAAAAGAGGGGAGCGGCGGCGGTGAGGGGGGTTGGTGATATTTATCCCCGAGCATCCGGCGAGTGTGCAACGAAGCTTGCCTTGCGCACTGTCACGACGCCGCGCGGCTTTTAATAGGAACACGGCTTAAGCGGCCCTTACATCTCTCCTTTCACTTCCACTTGTCACTCACTAATCCCTCTGTCAAGTGTAATGCTGCCGGATTAGCGGCGCAACCTCGGATCCTCAAATTATCATTACAACCCTACTCCCAATGAAAAAACACTGAATATTGCTGCTAATAGGAAGAGAATTATGTAAAACCAAAAGAAAAAAAAAAAAAAGGCCAAGCCCCCAGACTCCCCTCAACATTTGGCGGAATTCATCATGTCACTTGATCAAGTACAAGTGGTAGCCGCGCAGATTAGCATGTCGCTAAATTGATGTCCAACCGGATGAGAACAAACGACAAGCGCTTGAATGTACCACATCGTAGAGGGATTTGTTCGCAGCGTCCAGTCGGCGTCCATCTGCACCGCTAATCCCCCACCACTATCCCGAACCCGACTCCACGGACTCCTAACGAAGGTCATCACGCCGTCCAAAAACCTTTTCGGACTCACCAACTTCAAATTGGAGGTTAAAGCCACGATTAGGGGTTCAAACAAGTTTGAGGTTCAAGTCTGGTTTAGGGTTGGAGTTTGAAAAAAGATGGCTGTGTCAGGATATGCTTTCAAAACTGGGTTTAGATTCTCAAATCACTTTCAAGCCAATTAAGGCTCGAAACCTGTTCAAGGCTCATTTCGTGAAGTCACAATGAGAGAGAGAAGTTTCTCAAGAAGAAATGTAGCAGAGACTAAAGACTTTTTTTATTTTAATGAGGTCTCATTAGGTGTGTGATGAATGTGACTCAATTTATGATGTGCTTAATTGGAAGACTTAGAAGCGGGCGGGAAATAATCAATAGGATCTCCTTCCAGCCGCGGCCGGCCGAGCGGCGCTCTAAACAGTCTGCTGAGAGATCGATGCGCCGACGCCGATCAATGTAAACATCCCCAAAATAAGCAAATCAGCTGCGTCATTTCCACCACGTCTCTCGTGAATAGTCTGTGTTTTCCCGCTTCAACAGCTGATGATCACAAGTATCCCTTGCAGGTTTGACCTCGATATGCTGAAAATTCAGGAAGCAGAAGAAAAAAAAAAAGCTTTTGTCCTCCGGACGCCTCCGGGGTCTGCAAAGTCACAGGATAAACCAGACCAAAAAGGCCAATGATATTTTTCTACGAGCTGCGTGATGATGGATGGAGCAGATAAGAGCAAGCAGAACTGAAGCCAGTTAACCATTTTTTCTTTTGCATTAGGAACGCAGCTTTTGACCTTGACATCACGTCTGCGAGAATGCTTTTGTCCAGTCGAGCAAATATCTGCCAGACGTCAGCCAGAACCGACTGAAAGCAGATGGCCGTTTTGCTTCCTTGATCACCATGTCAAACCAGATTCAGTCTGGATTTGATTCCGTTTGTCCAACGACCCTACCAAATGAAAAGATTGAGCCACTCTCATCTCATCGAAGGGAATCAACTCAAAACTTTTCATCCAGATTGGGTCCAAATTTCTGGCCCTGCTGTCGGAAAGGCCGTATTGGATGACGATAGTTTTGGCAGATGTTGAATGAAAGTCTGGAATCTTGAAGTCAGACCAGACAGGATATTCATCAAATTTGAAAAGATCCCCAGTTTAAAATTTGCATTTCTTGACCTGGGACACGTTAGCATTGAGAGCAAGTACCTTTGACTTAATTATTGATGAAGTCATGTTCATCCAGCCCAAGCCAAAGGTGCTCAGCGTGCACATGCCGTCCTCGGGGAGAGAAAGTAAAAAGCCAGCCGGGCGCCGGAGATGAGCACTTCCCGTCAAGACGAGCGGGACGACACGGTGACCCTCCCGTGAGGCGGCGCTGGCAGAAAGAAGAAAGGAGAGGAAAAGAATGTAAGTGTGTGCATCTGGAAGGCATCATAAATCACAGCGCTCGCGGCAGGCGGCACAATTGCGCCGCGAGGGCGCGCCGAGGCCGCCGCCGCCATCCCAACCTCCTCCTGAGCCAAGAAGTGGAACACCAAAATAAGACAACACCCTCCCAAGATTCCTAAAGCCGATTCCACCAAGCCTAAATGTCACGCAGACAAAATGCGTCATCAAATTAACACCTTGGAAAAATTAAAAGAAAAGTATATGCATTATAAATCAGATTCTAATTAGCCTTCTGGCTTTATTAAATTTTTTTAAACCGTATTTTGTTAAAAGAAAAAAAACATGTTGATAAATGAAAGTGTTTTACAGTGACCCTGGTGAAGACGCTTATTTGTCCTTCAGGAAAAGAGAAGAACAAAGTTAAAGGAATTTAATTTTCGTGGTCTATTTTGGGGGGGATTGGGGGGCTGACCCATGAGTGCCGTTGCTAAGAAACAAACACGACAGGGAAGGTTAAAACACGGCCTGTCTGCGCCATCAATAGAGGAAAGATGGTGGGCAGCAGGGTGACCCTGGAAAAGACGATTTGTGTTTGCTTGATTTCATCCGGGACAATTTGTTTATTATTTTTCCACCGATCTGGATCAGCCCCGAAATTCGGCCTCGGACGGACTGAGGTTGTCTATTTATTTTAAGATCAAATGTTTTAATTTTGGTGTGAACGTAGAAGGTAACGTCCCCAAGCGACTCTGGCAAACGATCAATTGAGTTGTTTTTGTTTTCACGCATCTCTAAATCTTGACTTCATTATGGCATGCATTACGCAACTTAATGACTTTTCTTTCTTGCGATAATAGCGTTCCTTATCTTGTCATCGGGAAATAACACTTTCCAAAGGAATCACACCTTCGCCGCCTGATCCTCACCGCCGATAAGCACACATGTAATTACATTTTAGAATTTCATTAAAAAAAACGAATAGTCGTAGCTTGTTGTGATCCCATTGCATTAATTAAGCTTAAGACTTGTTAGAACGTCGACACGGCTTCGGCGGGCGTGGCTTACTAAGTTGATCAACACTAAAATGTTTGACTTTCCCCTTGTCAAAGTTCGCAGCTCCGTGTTTACATAACAAGAAAATATCCGAGCACACAAGAGCAAGGTTGCAAATTATTGGAAACGTCACGAGAGGCTCCAACCTCATTTCCATTCCAACTTGTTCGGCTCGTAAACATTTTATTTGTAGTCCACTAAGAGAGCGCTTAAGAGTTTGTTCCATGTATATGTCCTCACACACGCAAACGCGCACACACACACACACATGCAGAAGAGATTAGAGGGCAGTAATCTGGTGGAGGCAATGTGCGCCGGATGAAGCAATGATGAGCTGCATTAGTTTGATTACTCTCCATCCCCGCAGTTTACATGTTGGGCCTCTAATCTGATTTCTGGCCGGCACGCCCGCGCCTCCTCACCCCATCATCAGCCTCCCAAAATGAAAGCAGTTCAACTGTAAACATCACTAAAGACACAAACAAAGTCATCGACCCGCGCCCCCTCCCCAAACATCAGCAAGATTGAGCAAAGCAGCGAAATTGGTCAAATCAAAAGAGTCAGGCTACGTAGCCCTGAGGAACGCCATACATCAATTCCATTTCATCAAACTGCAGAAGGTTTCTGGGTTAGTCCATAAGTTTGATGGAGAGCACATATTGTACACACTTATCATTTATTAAGATGTTTACATACTTCAAATGTCAATTCTGAGTGCAAAGTAAAAGGGCAAAATTACTCTTTTAGCGGTTTCACATTTTATGGAAGAAAATGTTTCCTAATGAATTAAAATGTAAGCGGCGTGGGTTGTATGTTTGACGTTTTGAGTGGATTGTAGGAGATTGCCTGATTAAAAATAATGTCACAATAATGATTTACTTTTTTCAAACATAAATAATAAACTAACTTTGTCAATTCCAGATCGTACACCACAAATGAAATTATTTTTCTTCGAAAAAATTGTGACTTCATCAAAAGTGTTTGGAGCCCAAACGGATTGAAACTTTAAACACAGGCGTTTAACTTAAACGCCGTTATTTTTCTCCCCCCGTCCTCCACCAAGCGCCCCCATCCTCCCTCCCTCCGTTCCGCCATCCCCCTCAGTCACCCCCCTCTCCCACCGCCCGCTGCCGGGGACTCGACAGCCAATGGGCGGCTGGCGTCCCCTCAGCCTCCGTGTCATCCAGCCAGCGAGGACGCAGTTGCTGCGGACGCGCGGCGACGTACGCTGGCTGCTCTCAATCGGATACTCCTCTCTCGCTGCATCTTGCAGCCTCCCCTCCATCCCTGCCGCCACTTTTCCGCGGAGACCAAGCCGCCGCTCCCTTCGTGCCCTGCAGGTGAGGAGAGGCTGACGTTTCGGCTTTGTTTGTGCGCTCGCTCCGGTCCGGCCTGGCTGATTCTTCTGGGTTTCGTATCATCGGGTTTGTGCAACAAACGACTTCTTTATGCGTTCATGTTTATTCACCAAAGAAAAAAAAAGCTTTTTCCAGTTTGATTTAAACTTTTTTCCCCTGCCTCCACATCCCGGAATTCATTCCAGAGTAGCGGCGAAAATCCCAGGTGACACGCGACTTGTGTGCGCTTTTATCGCGGGGGGTTAAACTTGATATCGCACGCGCAGGCAGGGGCGCATCTAACGACCCCCCCTCCCCTCCTCCCACCCCGCTGCTCGGGTACTTGCAGGTACGACGCTTCAGTGCATGTATGGGGCGGTTACTGGCGAGATGCTATGGCCTTTTTTGTTGCTTTCTTTGTTTGTTTATTGCCGTCCTGTTTGGATTTACGAGATAATTAAATTAGACAAAATTAGAAGAGAATAAAATGTAAACATTAGTACTGAAAAGTGATGTTTAGATTTGGGTGTCTTTTGGAAGATTTAGTTAACCGGCACGCTTCTGCAAACTTGTCACTTTTAGCTCTCAGCTGAGCTGTGATTATGAAGATGCATTTTAGGATTTAGATTTAGACGGCATTGGGATTTAGCACTCACTTTTTCCACACATACACTAATGAGGAGTAGAGAGGGCAGGACACATGCTGGACTATACTCAGCTCCTTTCCTCCTCCTCCTCCTGGTGTGAACAAGTTGCCTGTTGTGGACCTGGCGATGGCGAGCATCCCGTTGAGAGGGGAAGAAATGTGCGCGGGCGAGTGAGCGGGGCAGGCTCACGGTGCAGGTTGCGCCGGTTTGATGCCTGCACATGAAAGCGGGCACAGTGGAATCGGAGTCTGATCAAAGACGAGCGGGGAACACGGCAGGTGCTGAATATTTAAAGGGGCTGCAAATAGCACAAGCTCATATGTTGGGTCCAGAGTGTGTGTGTGTGTGTGTGGGTACGGGAGGCGTGTGTAAGCGAGAACTGCTGTGACAAGCAGGGACAGGAAAGAAAAAAAAAACAACTAAGCGCAATCATTTGCATCCTTTCGAGCAGCGTTGAGATTCTAAGACCCAACGCTCACTTTTTGATCTCTGTCAAGTCACCAACTCAGCAGATTAGGTTTTCCAAAGAAAAGGTTTCCATCTGGCCCGTGCCCCCGTGGGGCCATGACGTCACGCGATGGTGGCTGACCGCTGATCCCGACTTGATGATGTTACGTGCGCTCCAGATGGGCCACGTCGCTGGCGATGATGGCCGATGTTCATTCCGCCACTGCAGCTCATAATGGCAAAACTCCTAGCAGACGCAACCCCCCCACCCTCCTCCCCCACATTTTCCGGTGACTGTAATGGATGTATACTGGCGACATTTGGAAACGCAAATAGCCCCTTCAGGCAGCGAGCTTGTTTTGTCTGTTTGTTCGACTAAATCGGTCCATGTTGGAAACTAAATGAGAAAGACTCAATCTTGGCATCGTAACCGTCACGCTCAATTTGCTCGGTATTAAGACTCTTTCAGGGTGTGGCCTTTTGAGAGACACTTGTAATTTCGAGACATAATTCAAGTTTGACAGAGATTAGACAAAAGGTCAAAGCAAAAGTCACATGCATACATACTAATATGCTAAAAAACAGCGCCACCATGTGAGTGAGTAAGTAACTTCAAGCTTACCTGCCTTGTGGAAGTTTAAAATTGTGTTGTTTATTTTTTAAATTGTGTTAGATTAGAACCATTTGACTGATTGCGGAGAAAGAGTAGCACAGCCCAGATTCCACGCTAGGCTGACGAATGAAGTGTCAATTGTGTTAGCTTGGCATTAAAAAGAAAAAAACGTCAGCATCGTATGAGCGATTGCTGAGACAAGAGGAAAACATCTGGGCCGGGTTTGTGTGAGAAATGTCAAGCTTGTCTGCCTCATCAAGGTTGAATGTTGCAGCTAAAACAAAACAGCATGACCGTAGCACACCGGCGCTAACTTTCCGGTTCAAGAGGAATCGGGTAGAAAAAATATTTTTCAAGCCATCTTCACTTGTGGGGGGGCAAAATTGTTGAACCAAAAAAATCGTGTCACTGGATTACATTTTGGAGAGAAAATGTGTGGTCTGAAAATTGCGCAACTTTGCGGACGCTTGGCTAAAATCTTTCTCATTCTTTTCATTCAACACTTGTCTCTTTGTGCAGCCGCCATCTTTGTTTGCTCTTAACTTGTCATCATGTGACCACAAGAGAACATTTGCAAGCCGCAGAGAGGCTCCCGGCCCCCGATTCTGGAAAACGTCTGTTTTCCGTTAGGCCCGCCGTCTGCGCCGCTCGGATGACTTTGTCTTTACGACTTTGCGTTTGCCGCGACGACTGACAACGACACGACGACAGTGGCGGTGACTTTTCCACGGGTCTCCGCTGAGAGGATTTTGAGGCTGGATGTGGGCCAGAATGGCAGCTCAGTGGCAAGTCCTCCTAAATCCCAATGACCCCCCCCCCAAAAAAAGCCTCGTTTGTCTCACCGTGTGGCAAAAAGATAAACTTGCATTCACACCTCGCTGAACAATGCCTCATTAGCTCTCCTGCTTTGTGCAGCACTTCCACTCAAGTCCTAAATCTACTTCCAAACAGGCTGCATGGTGATTGTGTGTGCGTGTGTGTTTTTGTGTGTGCTCTTAGAGGCTATAGCTGGCAGACTAGAGCAGATGTTGTCAATTCAAAGTGAAAGCGTTCCACTTGAGGAAAATGTCTGCAAAGGCCACGTCTGGAACAGAAGGCAATCAGCTTCCATAATGGAGTGCTTTACTCCGTACGCTATGTTGCTAAACACTGACTGGAGTTAGAACGTTCAAGATTGAGTTTGAACATATAAAGTGCATTTTTTGATATAGAAAATACTTGATAAAAAAGCTGGATTGATTGATTTAGAACGTTTAAGATTGAGTTTGAACATATAAAGTGCATTTTTTGATATAGAAACTACTTGATAAAAAAGGTCCTCCAGGATTGAATGTAAATTTGAAATAAGAATGGAGTGGATTTTTTTTTAAGTTGAAAACCTTTGTTTTTTGACTCATATTTTTCTTGAGATTATAGCAAATCCATATATTTTCGAGTATAAACTAAATCATAATCTTACGACAAAAAAAATTAAATTAAAAAGATTTTTTTAACAATTTTTTCCTCAAGGGGTGGGTATTTTTTCAAGGATAGGCATTTTTAATTAATTTTTTTTACAAAATAAAAATCTCATTTCTAAAATCGGAATTTTGTAGTAATAATGACATTTGTAAAAAAAAAAAATTCGAGTTGTCGCCCTTGAATTGAACAGTTGGTCCAAATCTGGCCCGGCGCCGCCTATTGAGGAACCCGCGAGTTTACAAACACACAAGTGAGGATGAGCAAAAAGTCCATCTTTACACAGTCGCTTGGCGCTCCAGGATGAAATCACTTTGGATTTGTTCTTTTGGGTGGGAGGCGACAAAGTGCTGCCAATGTTGAAGAAGCGTCTGCCAATCGCCACCGCTCCCCCCGCCTTCGACACACACTCACACACAAGCGCAGGACGAGCGCCACGGCGTTTCTAATTAGGAGCGTTCGCCTTCCAACTTGCAGCCGGGCTGTTGGTCCTCTCAGGTGCAAAGAGGCGGCAGCAAACGCCCGCCAGCATCTCCTCCAACTGATGACTCAAGTGTTTGTCTATTTTTAACACTCAGTATTCTTGTAGTCTTAATCAACACATTTATCGTGGCCAATTAATTATTTTTGATGCTTGTTTGTTTTGAAACGCATCAAAATGCTTCATTTACTCTGGTTGTACTAACCCCTCCTTCTCACGCAATGGACTCATCCATCTTCTCCCTACTTGATTCAGCAAAAAGGCTTGTAGAAGAAAAACAATTTTTTTTTAGGGGGGGTGAAATGGCATTATTTTTTTTGTAACGCAAAAGAGATAAGATAAAAGTGTTTGTTTGTTTTTTAGATTAAAGACTTTAAGAGATTAGGTTACATTTTCACGTTGGTATTTTTTTAAAGATATTATTTAAAGACATTTTGTCCGGAAAAAAAAGGTGCAGGAAGGCTTCTTTTCCAACTCGAGTCACTTCCCTCAAGGATACCGAGCGTCCGTCCGTCCATCTGTCCGTCTGTCTTCCGTTTGAGGTGAAATCGATTTTTTGACCCAGCGACGGCACGCGGGGGGAGTTTGGGATTGGATTTGGAATGAAATCCCTCGATCCAGCACGCGTGTGTGTGTGTGCGTGAAGCTGCACGGTAATAATCTAATAGTGGGAATCACGGATCCAGATCGCTATCAAAATCTAATCAAGTCTCGCATGGCTGCGGGCGCGTCTGCGGCTCCTGTTTGCATGCGGCCGCTTCCTGCTGAGCGGCGGAGGTCACCGCTGCCACCGCGCGTAAATCAACTCGCTAAATTACTTGCCCAAATTGGAACATTTTGCTTCTGTAACGAACAGTTTACATGACGGAAATAGACCGGTTATAGTTTTCCTTAGCCTTGAAAACTATTTTTTTTTTTCAAAGTCATTTCAGTGTCAGCCATTTTCAGGCCTGTCTTTACCTACCATATGAAAATATATGTACACATGTATATTGACATTTAGGATCCAAGCAACATTAGTCAGCCATTAAAAGGATTCAAGCAAGGCAAGTTAGCGTTTTAAATGTTGCTCTTAAATTCATACTTCACGCCAGAATTATGGTTTAATAAATGATTTGTGCTCTGGCAGCGCAAATCCGTCTTTAAACTCTCTTCTTGCTGTCCTTGCAGTGTGTGTGTTTGTTGGGACCACAGCAGCCCCCCCCCCCCCCCCTTCGGCGCAAAGCCCCGCGAGCTTAAGCGACCCTGCAGTGAGCCTCTAACGGCTGTCTGGGGCCCGGCCGCTCAACGTGACAGCCGCTTAATAAGCGAGCGCGCGGCGGGCACAAGGGCACGGTCGGGCGGGAGGTGCCGGCCGACATGGAGGTTTGGACCAGGGAGGGGGCGAGCGTGGGCTCATATTGACCGAGGGATGACAGCGGGCTAATAGGGGATCCACTATGAGCACAGCTGCGCTACAGAGCGGAACAAGAGTCATGTGACCAGGGGAGCAAGTCATTAGAGATGCACCACTGCAACAGCTCTCCATCAAAACATTTCTGCAAAGTTATATCTCACCTCATCACTAAACCCGGTGGACGATCCGGAGGCCCGTGAAGCTCTGTCGAACTCTAAAAGAGTGAAAGCAGAGAACACATGGTTTACATTTTGGCCTGACAGAGGGGGAAAGAAAAAATCTTTGACAGATGATGAATCAGCAATCATGTGCGTGTGAAAGCATAATGACAACACAATGTTTACCTCTAAATGCTCCTCAAATTTCAGCAGCAGCAGCAGCAGCAGCAGTTGCTGCCCGTTGAGGCTGCACTGACCTTGCCACTGCCCTGCAGGGGAACGTATCCATCCGTCTGTCCATCCATCTTCCACACTGCAAATTTAACATGGTGGACAAAATGCCGATGCATCAAAAATCGATTCGTCGGGTCTGCGTCGCGATCTGCCGCTTGCTGCCATTTTGTGTGTGAAAGCAATCTAGTGGTTCAAACCAAACCTTTCCAAAACGTTGCCCGTACGTTTCTGCAGCCGCCCGTTGAGGCTGCATATTCGTCGAGCTGCGATGAGCTAACTTTGAATCCCGCACCATGGCCTTAAAATTGATGAATCAATGATCGATTAGTCATGCCTGCCTGGTTTGCAGTCATGATGCTTCTTGCGCACCAGGCTGAAGGTCGTCAGCTGCCACATAGTCATTGCGCACGTGCGTGTGCGCGTGTGCTTCTCTTGTGCTCTCCAGCAGCCTGCAGGAGAAATGATGGGCGTTATTGCAGATGACAGCAACACTGCGGCTTTTAAAAATAAAGAGAAAAAAAAAGTCTCTTTGCTGCTTGGCTTGAGGCTTGTGTGGGGGGGCGGGGGATTGGCTGTCTTGGTGCGCACATTTCTTCCCCCTGGGCCTGTCACCCCTCCTCCTGTGGATAATGGTCTCCTGTCTATTTCCTGAATGATATCTGGATTCCATTGTGTGCACAAAAAGCCTTTGTGACTTTCTTCTTATCATTTTTTTTCTGTAAATGAACAGGCGGCACATCAGCAAAGCTGCTATTTTTCTGACGATCCCCCCCCTCGAGTGAAACAGGCAAAGCAGGCGTCATTGTGGGCTCCCTCGCCACCATTAGCGCGTTCCTCTGACAAGCCGGGAAAGAAATAAAATGGAAGGCGCTCCAAACAAACTACCTGTCGTACGGGAGCGAGCCGACGTGTGCCGGAAGGACGCCGCCGCTAAGAATAGCACGCTAGTGTAGAAACCCATGGCGACGGGGGCGGCAAAAGCCGTCCACTTTGAGGAAAGGTCATCCCGTGACGGGCCGCATTGACGGCAATACGTGACAAATGGACGTTTGGGGTCTCGCGGGCCTCCAATTATGCTTGGGCAGCGCAAGGGGGTGAAATGGTGCAGAGGTAATGAAGCTCCATTCGACATACGGAAGCTCTAAAGGCTCACAACTCTCTTCTCATCTGAGAGGGCTTCATCAAGTCATGTGACTGGACGGGTCGAACGTCTTGGAAAACAAACAGCAGTTCGGTTGCTATCGATTTCAATGCCCCAAGAAAGACGCAACACGGAAGACTCTATCGATACTGCCGTGAAGGATGTGGAGGACGTTCCCGTCATTTAACCTCCCTGAGTGGCCTTCTTTCTTGTTTTTGTGAAGCTTCCAGTTTCCTGAGAAAACTAGGGCAGGGTGGGGCTGCGGACAGTATGGGGGCTCATACGGTTGCGTGGAGCAGCGACTCACAGAGCAGATCGAATCTAAAAAACAAAGGACGACTCAACGGATATGCCAGGAAGGCCCGAGAAGTGGGGCAGGTCTGGCCAGCGGAGCCTTGGCGCCGCTACGAAGCCCCCCTCGAGTGTCAGGAGCTCCGAGCCAGTTTGATCTAATCAAGGCGATGAAGGCAAACTCGGGTTCTTGTTTGCCAGAGGATAATCCCACTGTGTGCTCGGGCAACGCCGCCGCCGCCGCCGGACTTTCTTTGAAATGGAAAAATTGCATTAAACATTCCATTTGTATTAATTAGAATTAGAATCTCATTAGCATCACTGCTCTGAGGGTTATAAGTACATACATATATATATATTTATATATAATTTTTTTTATTTTTTATTAATGTGATAAAACAGTGCTGTCGTTCTCAATCTTGATCTGCTTTGGGCTGTAAAACTGTTGCAACATCTCCAAATGGCAAATTCATAAAACCAATCTCCTCACTCGGACAAATCCAATTGATTCAGCATTCAAGGCCTGTGAATGGGCGGCTCCCCACCCACCAATTAGAATGTTACAGGCGGCCATGATGTCACCCCATGACACGCGACGTCCAGACGGGACGCTCCTACGAGGCTTCGCTCACTCCAACGCTAATTTGATTTACCAAAGCTTTAATTCAATCTGCTGGTCTGGGAGCCTCTAAGTGGCTTTTAAGAGAGTCTGAGCGGGCTGAGATGGCGGAGAGAGCGAGATTAGGTGACACAGCAGAGGTCAAAGGGTACGCTAACAGCGGCAGGTGGTGCTTGACAAAAAAAAAAAAAACTGCTGCTAATAGCCAAGATGCTAAGGTCAAGTGGTGCACAGACGGGATTCCCAAATTGTTTTCTCCCAACAAAATAAAAAAAGGTTTCATGTTATTTACTCTAACCTCAAGTGACGTCCACCATATTGGTGTCAACAACAAACACGTGTGCGACTGACCATGCTGCCTTAGAGGCTTCGGGGGATTGTTTGTTCCAACAGGGAGGGGGTGAGGATAGCAAACACGCTGCTGCTTTTATTTCTGGTAGCACAAGCAGGACAAGCGACTTAATTTACCCGGCGAACTTGTCCGAGAAGAATTGCCGCAACCTCGTAAATGGGTAGGCGAGCGCGAGGGCGCTGCTTCAACCCGACCCGTCTGACGCAAGCCGTGTTGACGGAAAAAGCTGACATCTGCTCAGCCATCTTGCATCATTGATGAGCACGTTCTTCACAACGTTCTCGCTGTGTCGCGTTCGGGCCGTGTACGCTTTTATTTGTGTGGGTGGCTGAGCTTGCGTCTCGCCCAATGTGCAAGTCCGGACAACTTTTTGAACCGTGCAACCAATCGGAAGCCGAGCGCTCGCCTCTACGGGGAGCTTGCCAGTCAACACGAGAAAAACAAGAAGACTTTCTGGATCAAACAATGCGACCCCATCTTAGATATTTCTTACATTAGCATCAAACAAGGTTAGGTTAAAGGTTAGTCTTAGGGGTGGGGTTAATTTAAAGTCGAATCTTCCAGATGTCTTCTAGTTTGTAGTTTTTGATTGTTTTCGTCTAAACTTTGCCGGGTTGCGGCCGGGAAATGACACGCTAACATCCTCCGAAGCTGATTTTCTTTTGAATCTAACACAAGAGCTCCACTTTGGTCTCCTTCTGCCCCGACATTACTTTCCAGCCAACCCAAGCATACCAAGCCTTGCCTTTCTTTCTTTCTCCTTAAAACTGGAAGCTTGGCACTTGACATGAACGCTTCCCTAAAACACCGAAAGACGTTTCACATGACCAGAGTGAGTCAGTGCTGCAAAATAAACAGGTTTTTGAATTGAAGGTCTTCTTCGGTCTTTGGCGGAGTCTTCTTCTTGTCTGGCTGTGGGGTCGTGAGGAGGGGGTACACTAATGAAAGGGGAGCGAGTGAGTGTTTGATTGGCGTCTGGGGGGAAGGAGAGGCAAGTGGGGCCTCTTCATAAGTGCGCCTTTGTTTTGTTTTTTTCTCACAGAGGTTCCCAACAAAAAGCCGCCCTTTTTCTTCCCCTCAATGGCAGCTTTGGGAATGCAGATGCAAATGTGTCACGTTGCAAAGAGGAAGCGGGACCATAGCGCGGCCCAACGACCTTTCCCTCCCCTCCTTCGCCCTCCCTCCTGCAGGAACAGGAACGTCATCAGAATTCCGTAAGGGGAGCGCTCATCAAATCAAGAGCACTGCAATGCTTTTAAATGTCTGGCTGGGAATCATGTTTAAAACGTCCAGTCCTCGCTGTAAATCGATTGCTCGCCCGCCTCACCCCCCGCCCCCCACTCTGCAATAAACGTGGTCACCTTTGCTGTAAAGAAGGCGAGGGTACGTCTTTTAACGTCGCCAGAGGAAGCAAAGGAAACACACGCTGACCTCAAACGTGAGCGAGTGACGGCCCCAAGGCAGTCAAATTCCAATCTATCATTTTTCCAGTTGCTGAGCAAGATTAGCTGCTCAAAGTGAGCCGGTGACATTGCTCGGAGAGCGGGACGCATTAATGCACTATTGATTGTTTATCTCGAATAACAGCGCACGGAGGAAGCCGGGCGGGGGCGGGGCGTGTGGGCGGTAGCCTTGCGATAGATAATTCCGTCTTTTGACTGCCGATTGTCAATCGGGTCCAAAAGGAACACGAGCTATCTCGCAACATTCCAGGTGTGAAATGGGAAATAGAAACCGGGCCGCCATGTGCTGGCCACGCGATAAGGACAAATAATTCAATCTTTCATTTGGCCCGGAACGAGAACTTCCTGCGAGCGCGCCCGGGTGCTCGCTTGCAGCCTTGCTGAACTTTCACTGGAGGTGGACGACGTTGAAAGGAGCGTTGATGGGTTACAACTCGGTCATCCAAAAGTCGGGTACTGTACATTTTGCCAGTATATGACACAATAAAATAAAAATACAAAAGAAAATTAAATTAAATCTCTTTTTTGGAGCGTACGTCAATAGATAGTCTGTCTGCAATGAACCGGTATCGGTAACAAAGAGGCCGCTGTCATTGCCCGGAGTTCATATTTCACTTCAAATTTGAGGGCAAATTCTGACCCCTTGGACCACGTAAGCATTTTGGTTCCCACAGTCCCCTTTGGTCTTGTTACCCTCTGACACCCCGGTTCACGATCCCCCCCACGATAGGGTCACTTCCTGCCTCTCTGAACACTCCCTTGGTTCGTCGCTCCCTCTTTGCAAACAATCGGCAATTCAGCATCCCGGAGAAAAGGCGAGCGCGGCCATCAGAGAAGCCAAGCCAAGCCAAGCGTGCGCCCCGTCGCCGCTCGGGAATCAAAGGCAAACGGCGATCAATCGGCCTTCTTTGTTCATTAGCCGTCCACTCCCGTGGGGGTCGGCGAGGTGGCGATAAAAGCAAAACAGCCCATCACAGGCCTCATTTGGTCCAGCGGGCGACGCCCCCGGGGGGGCTATAAAACGAGGTAAATAAAGGTGAATCAACCACAAGGTTGAAGAAGCGCAAATGCGGATTGATGTTGATGATTCTGCTTTGCGTGTGTTTTTAAAAGAATCACATGATCTGCCTCAGCCAATCAGAAGCGAGAACAAATCACAATAGCAGAACTTGTAGAAAACATGACAATGCTTGGTCCCGAGCCCGAGCCCGAGCCTCACGTCCAGCTAAACGGCCACGAGAGGAACTTTGGCTCATGTCAACATTTGTATGCAAATCTTGTTTACTTTCTACAGCACCTTCATTGTTATTTATGGATGTGTGCTTATGACTGGCAGACATTTTATGGAAGGGGGGGGCACAATTGTCAACTGGTGTTTACTATGATGATGAGGAAACGGCTAGCAGATGCAAATATGAGGAAGAGCAAAAAAAAAAAGTCTGTTTGTGCGGGCGGCACGTGCGTCGTCGGCTGGCCGGCCGGCCGGTGACAAACGACTTCCCGAGCACCTGCTCGCCTCGCTGCTGGCGCGCAGTTTGGGAGAAATTTGCTCCAATTTAAGAGGCGTAAAAAGGCGCCACGTGAGGTCGTTAATAACGCAAAAAACAGGCGCTGCCGACTGTCAGCGCCTTGTTTTATGGAGGCGGCGGCGTAAAGGTCGTTACTCTCCGTCGAGGGGGGAACTCTTTCCTCTGTGCGCTGGTTTTATTGCGGCCGTATTTTAGCCGGCCGCGGCTTTGTTTTAGCGTCATGTATTATTTAGCGTTGTGCGACAATTGTGTTTTCTCGCCATTGACCCTCTGCTACACTTAACGTGCACTCTCATGAATACATAAGCCTCCTTGCCTTTGCCTCCACTCCGGTAACCGTGGCGACTGACGTGAGAACAGAAGTCCACTTTGTGCGGGGTCAAAGCCCCTCCCTTTCCTGAGCGTGGCGTGATGTCATCTTAATTGTCCTGAATGGCAACAAATCATCCTTAAGAGTCACATGCAGATCCCCAAATGGATGCCTTTGAATTCAAGCGTCTCGCTCATTGATTTGCATCGAGCGAGCGGACGTCGGGACTGGCTGGTGAGCGCAAAGACCACAGCGGGGGAAGCAGGAAGCCAGTACACCCCCCCCGGACACCTCCCACCTTTGTCAGGCCGTCATGTGCAAACTGGTGGTGAACTCCAGAAGATAAAAACGCCTTTGATGTAAACAGACGGCCTCTATTCATTCAGCGGCCATGTCGTCTGTGTCTCTATGACAGTTTGAACAGGAACTGAAGTTTTTCAGACTGCGTGTTGTGTTTTCATCCACACAGGAAGGCCAAGATTCGAAATCTATAGGGGGGGGGCGGGGGAGTGCTGCTTGTGGCTTGATCAGTCGGCACCGTTTCCACCTAAGGAAGAAGACAAGAGGCGAGTTGCAGCCAACGCCGCACAAAATGAAGGGTGACTGGGGCAGGCCTCTGCGGCTTCCAAAGTGGGCCACTCGGCTACTGCGTCGGACTGACGGATGCGAGGAGGGAAAGAAAAGGAGGCAAAATTGGGGGCTCTGGTGGACTTGGCCCAGATTGTGTGATTCATTCCACTTATTTGCTATGCGGCGGCCAGAAGAGAGTCAGAGAGGAGCAAGTCGGCGGCTGCAAACATATTCACCCCCATGGCTCGCTAACTGCCATGTGGCAGGATGAGCACATGAGGCAAATACAGTAGCAGTCAGCCATTATTGATGTCTGTGCTGTTTCCAAAAAAATAAAAACACAGCAAGAGAAGGTTCAACAAAAGGCCATTTGAGGTTTTATCTACATTTTCAACATGACGAAAGCCTCCGAAGGTGTCTTAATGAAACAATTTTGCCAGCGTTAATTCGGCTCCCTGTATTGAGTATGCTTGCAATGTCTCCGACTTTTGCTTTCATTTATCCTCATTTTTGCAGCCTGATTCGTGTTGTCCGACTTTCCCGCTTGATATCATCAACATTTGTCGAAGGCCCGGCGGGATGGCAAGTGATCGATATGCGACGATGCCTTCATACATCACATTAAAAAAACGGCGTTGGCGTTGTTGCGCCAAAGCGTCGGGGAGTCTAGACGGCGCTGCAATCGATCAATACCTATTGATGAGGTTCCCTGGGAGTTATATCTGTTTGCATAGCAAGAGGAGCGCAGATGATGAAACTGAGAGAGTATTGTCGTTGTGATAAATTAACGACAAACTAACTTGCATGCTTTAGCAGATTGTTACAAGTAAAACAGCTTTGGAAGTATTTTTTCCTGCCCCGCCCCCAAACCTATATGTGAGCTCGATACAAGTATACAAACGGGTCAAAGTTGACCCAAAGGGTTCATCCAGTATGGAGGCCTTAAGACCCTCCCCCTGTTGAACTGTGCCCCCCCCCCCCACACACACACACACCTCCCTTCCCCTCTTTTCCTACCTCCATCGCGCTGGCTCACCCACCTGGCTGACATTCTCCTGCCTCACTTTTAATTGCACCCCCGAGGCTGCGACGAGGTAGCCTCGGCTCGCCGGGCGCCATAGGGTGCTTCGCCATGTCGCTCACGTCGCTCGTTAGAGGAGAAATACAAATTCAGAGGAAGGCCGGCCGGGGAATGGTGGGGGGGTGTTCTGGGAGGCAGATAGACGCTTCCCAATGTAAAGCGGCCCCATTAACGGCGTGTATTGATGAACACGTTTGTCTGCGTGGTGGCGACGGCGACCGCATTCGATAAAACCGATCGTCACCTTTAATGGCTAATTGTTGCGATTGTAAATGTGCGGGCGGGTCGCTGAGCGTCATCAGGGTGCAAATTGTCAGCAGACACATTCATCTTGCTTACGAGCGAGCGTGAAGGCTAGGGGTCTTATTGCTCGTCAGCCCGCGACACACAATTTCGAGCAATTTGCTTTTTTCGTTTTCATTTTTTTACGCAATTAGGCGGCACATGATGAGGTCGCTGTTTCTGCCCGGGCCGAGAAAATAAAGGGCGCCCGGTGTAAACAGCCAGAATATGACGACGCCGTCATGTTCTATTAGGCGCCTTCATTACAACGAGCGCGGGAAGTCCACACCTGTGACGCCGTTCCGAAATGGTGACGGAGGTCAGGGGAACGCGCTGACGCTCGCTTTTGCTTTCCCGCAAGGCCATTAAAGACTTCAACGAATTCAACGATAATAATTATCACTATTCATTGAAAGGCCACTTTAGGATCCAGCTGATGCTCTTGCATTCAAGTGGAAGTAAAAGCCAAAGAGGGGAAGTGGTGCGTTAAAAAGGCTCTCTCACAGTTTTTTTTTCTTCTGATTAAAAGCAGAGCGTATCCTGCAACTCTTTATCCTTGGTTGTCATAGCGATGTCGGCTCAATTGATTGCTGACAATCAATGACGGCCTCACGGTCAAATTCGGCCAGAAGAGGTTATCTGCTCGTCCCAATACTTTTCGCTCCACATTTTCTACACTTCCTGTAGGTGTCCCAATATAAATGCACAAATGTAGCATGGCAGGCATTTTGTCCTCGCCACCGGCTGTGAGATTTTTATTTTATTTTTTATTTGACGTGGCAAAATAAAGCTTTCGCTGACTTCTTCCCGGTCCCGGTCGGGAGAATTATGGGGGCAGGAATACGGCCTGCGGGCTTTGACAAATGTGGTCAAGAGGCGAGGGTTCCTCGGGGACTGCGGCGCAGGCATTAGCTTCTCGCCGGTGACATTATGAAGAAATCCATGGAAAAAGGCGGACGCGCTGTTGCCGACCCAAAGCTTTGTGAGCCTCCTCCGGGGACGCGCTGGTATTTTCCAGCCAGACCAAGCCTACAGCTAATCAATAGCTCCCCGTCCCATGTGCTCCGAGCAGCCGTCAATTAAGTCAATTCATAAAGTCCGGCGCGGGAGTGCAGGAGGAAAAGCGCGCTGACGTTTAGCGACGGAATTGCTTATGTTCCTGTCGCTTACTTTAAATTTCCTTTCCGGTCATTTTAGCTAGAAAGTGACCCAAGACTTTTGTCCACCTCCACTTTTGGTGTCCCAGTGCAGTGTCAATTCAATTATGGTAATTAATCAAGTAGCCAAGGTGGAGAGCGAGCGGAGTCAGTCCCTCCACGGGCATTATTAGACGGCCAGCTCACTTCCACCTGCTTCCGTCACTGACCCCGAGCTCCTCTCCTTCCATTTTTTATTTTTTTTAATTTTTTTATTTCCCGCAGTGGCCGCTGATCCCGGCAGAGGACACATGCAAAGCGAGTGGCTTTCAGAGCCAAGCAGAGCCGTCATGCATATCAGCTTTGGCCTGTGCAAGCAAAGCAGGCGGTTGGGGGGGGGAGTAAAAGGAGAGGGAGGACATGCTAGAAAGTGCAAGCTTCAATTTGCCTCATAAGGGGAAATGAGGGCACGGTGGCCTGGCGGAGACAGTAATGGATGGACCCGCGTCCCCGTCGGACTGCTGACGCTGCTCTGACAGGACGGCGTCCCCTTCAGGAGCTCATCTGCCGTCACAAACTTCCTTCAATGCTCACGTTGGGAGTCTGACCGCTAACATGGCCGTTCAAATATTCGGGGGACTCTGGTTAGGTGTGGCGTTGGGCATTTACAATCTTTCTCTGTCCAACTCTTTACAGCGTATACCGCATTTTCCGGACTATAAGGCGCACCTAAAAACCTAAAGTTTTCTCAAAAGCGCCTTATAGTCCAGTGCGCCTTATATATAGGCACCAAATTCCTAAATTTAAACTGGCCCAAAGCATTGTGTCATGAAATCAATCATAAGTGGCCCGCTGAAGACTATGAATCATGAATCAAAAAGACTATGGGTCATTATTTTGTGATTATAAAGTAATTTGTTGCGTCTGAAGTTGGGAATAAAAAAGATAAAATGGAGAATGATTTGATTTGGATTAAAAATCTGACGTGATGCATTAATGGTGTGCCTTATATAAGGACAAAGTTTTAAAATGGGCCATTCATTGAAGGTGCGCCTTATAGTCCGGTGCGCCTTATAGTCCGGAAAATACGGTACTTGATTTATGCTTGTGGCCCACAGTTCTTCTGTCTTTTTTTTTTTTTTCATTTGAGGGAATCCAAAAAGAAAACCCATCAACCTTTCGGGAAATATCTGGCAACACAACCCCAAACGCAGCAAAGTGTTGTCATCATTTTTGGTTCGTCAGCTCAATTTGTGGCACCTGGACGAAGCCCGGCGCTTCCTGTTAACAAACATTCCGCTATTCTTATTTTATTGCTGCTCCTACAAGTGGTGACTTTTAAGCAAGGAAAATTTGCGCTGCAATGACACCATCACGCCTCCACCTGCCCCCTTCTGGGCCGCCACCTCTTCTCGCCCTGTTTTTCTTGCTCCATTTCCCGCCTTCCCTGCGGAGTCTCGAGCTGCAGGTCAGGCTACTTCATTTGTGTCCGAAGATTTCAATTCCTCGTTTCCCATCATGCACCACACCACCACTGCCACTACCCCCCCCCCCCTCTTCTAAACTGAGAAATAGAATGAACAAAAGGCCTCTCCACAGCCGCCTTCTTTCTCTTCCTTGCATCTTGCGCCAGTTCCTTTGGCCGCCCACGTGGCCTCTCCCTCGTGTGTCTTCAAGTGGTCATTCTACACAACAAAGTGAGATGTTTACCACAGATACAGCCCCCTCCCCGAAAAGCGCCCGCCACTCCATGATGTGATGATTCCCAGACTCTACGCAGATAAAGTGCGGCGGCATCCATGTACAAGCGCGTGTGGGTTTTCTAATCTGCTGTTATCACCGCAGGCCTGTCCATCAAAGCGCCAATACGTGAATACATGGCGAGTCCCACAAGTGTCCGTCAATGTTGTTGAAAACGATGACAATAAACACAATCCTGATAGTTATTCCTCATGTATGAGCACCTCATATTATATACCGTAAAAACTACAAAAAAACCCTGACAATTTGTTTTCAAATCAGACCAGTAAAAACTGATCAAATATAAAAAAAAAAAAGATATTAAAACTGAAGACAATTTGCAATTCTAGTAATGACACGGATTTCATGCACAATTTGTCTTCGCGGGCCACATAAAATGACGTGGTGGGCCGTATCTGGCCCCCGGGCCTTGAGTTTGACACCTGTGCTTTAAAAGGTCAAATTTACCCCAGAATTAAAAAAAATTCCAAGGGCTAACAAATGTATCTTATTTTATTCAAAGCCAAACCCTTTAAAGACATCTGCGTGAATGGCTTCTTTATTATTGATTGATCGCAACACGCTTGACTGCTTTGTCTGAAATTCCTCTTCCTGATTCTAGGTGCGGGCGAGGGCTCACTTCCTGCTTGCAATTAAGCATGACGACGGACACGTCACTCTGACCCGAAGACCAACAGGGACAAAGCGCCAAGGGAGGAAGTAGGGGGGGACTGAGGACCCAAGGCCCGGTCACCATGGAGACGCTGTGCATATTGATAACGCTGTGGGCAGCCGCCCAGCTGGGCGGAGTGCCGGTCGCGGGACTGAGGCCGGCGCGAAGGACGGCGGCGGGACATAAGATGTCAGCGGGCTTGACGGGCCAGGACGCCAACGGGGTCCCGCTCAGACGCTCCAAGCGAGGATGGATGTGGAATCAGTTCTTCCTGCTGGAGGAGTACACTGGCAACGACATGCAGTATGTCGGCAAGGTAAGACAAATATGACGGCTTCTTTGGGGGGGAGGAAAACAACGAATTTTGACCTCTACCGCCCTCTGCTGGCAACAGAAATTGGCATCCAAGCGCCGAACGCGACTTGCTTATGCTCTGTATCGAGTTGAAAAAAGAAAAAAAATGTGAAAGAGGCCAAGACGGTAATGCCGATTGTTTGGCGGTTGTTTTGGTGCGTCCCGAGAGAATCGCCTCCCAATCCGTTTGACGGCGACAAGGTCAGGCCGACGGGAGAAAAGCGCTTTTGTGCGTGCCTCTGAATGGACTCGACTACTTTGCATTCCGCCGGCACGGTCGGACTCAGGATAGACTCCACGCAGCAAATGAGAAGAGGCCAACCGTGACTTTGAACGAGCCTCGGAAAGGATTACATCGCCCAAGACGCATCGCGTCCAAAAACGGCCTCCAAGGAAACAAAGCGTGACTCAAAAGTGGCGCGGCGCTCGCCGCACGGCCTATTTTGGCAAAGATGGAGAACAGAGAAAAGGGTTACATATAAATTAGGATATAAAAAATGGTTGGGGTTCTTCCTTGGGGTTTCAAACCACAGTTAGGGTTTGAATCTAGGGTTAGGGTTTGAAACTAGGGCTAGTTGGCTTTCAAACTAATCCTGCCGCATCATCCGACGGCGTTGCGTTGCCGCCCGCAGCCGCTCATTAGCAGGCCAGCCGCACGGTGGCCTCGCAGGGCCTCGTCTTCCTGTCACCGGGGGGAGAGAATGTTTGTTTCTTTCATTACGGGGCCGCCGCACCAAGGGGCACGCGTGTGCTTGCGTGCAGCGTACACACGCGCACACGCGTAACGGCCCGTGGCGGAGTGCCCATGTTTGTGCTGCGCTATCATATCTCATCAAGTATTTACAGCCCCTGATAGGCCCCCGCGGCTCGCCGGCCGGCCAAGCGGACCTTGCGTGGTGCCGGGCTGGCGGGGTTGAGGCCTGTGGTGGGCGGGGCCAGAGACGCTATCGGGCTAACGCGTAGCGCCTGACCCATTCATCAGCAGGCCCGTACTATTGACCATTTTAAAAAACAATGGTAAGAGACAGACAGTTTTTTGCCATCCGCTAATAGTATGCCCGTGGATGAAAGCGTTGCATGACTCACCGGTCGAAGCAAAGACGTCAATGTCTTGTGACTGCCCAAAGCCAGCGTGCGTGTGCATGGAGCGGGGTGGCCGAGTACCAGCTGCTCATCTTGGCAAGCGAGATGGTGCAGGCCAGGCCCTGCTCTGACCACTTTAGGACCACCCGCAGCAGCCTCAACATCTTCCATCCATCCATCATCCATCCTGTCACGGATCAGATGGAGCAGGGCGACCAAGTGCAGCTTGGACCAGGGCTTATTGAAGCAAACTCAAAAGACTGGGCAAACTGACATGACTTACTAACAAAACCAACAGGACTAACCTACAAAGACGTGAAACAAAAAGACATTAACAATGACCCGAAAGGGGAGTGACGCGCAGACAGGACTTAAATACGAGACAGGTAACGAGAGGCAGGTGGCTGTGATTAGTACACTGATTGTGAGTTGACACAGGAAGGGAGGGGCGAGTACACAGACGGACAGAAACCATGACAACCTACATATAATAAAACAACCAGGGACGAGTCGTGACCCATCCATCCATCCATCCATCCATCCATCCATCCATCCATCCATCCATCCATCCATCCATCCATCCATCCATCCATCCATCCATCCATCCATCCATCCATCCATCCATCCATCCATCCATCCATCCATCCATCCATCCATCTTACAGTATATTGTCATAGTGGGGCGCTGTTACCTAATGAATGTTCGAAAACATACTCATCATGAGAGAATAGGTGGGGGGGAGGGGGGAGTCAACGGGGGACACGGAGGGCGCTCGCTTGTAATAACGCTCATCTCCTTTGCAGCACAAGGAAGATGAGGATTCACGACCCCCGTGAGCCGACGTGATATTAATATCATAATGAAGATCAGACGCGCTTGAACTTGCCGTCATCAAAATGCACATTCGGTAACGCCAGCGAGCTGGGCCAAAGCTTTGGGAAACCGGGCCCTGAAATTTTTTTTGTTCCGGGTTCCGACTGTGGTTACATGAACTCATCTTGCAGGGAGGGGGGGGGGGGGCACCAGAACAAGCCTTCCGTTGCACCTCGTTTCCTTTTTTTCCTACATCAGCACACATTGCTCACTCCATTCGTGAGCGAAGTGACCATCTGGCCACTCCAAGGCCACAGGCCAGTTCTCCACAAGGCCTGCGAGGCTAACTGGCTAATTGCCCTGAGCCCCCCCTCCCAACTGGTCCTTTCTCACACCATCTTCCCGGCCGGGCATGGGCCGAGCACCGCCCACATCGATCGGCCGCTAACATTTGCTCCGCAAATAAACACGGCTGCCGCGCAGAACGCAAGGGCTCAATGCCACTTGACATTCTCACAACACACTTCTGAAATTTTCTCTCAAAATCGCACGCCATCCTTGAGAAACATTTTTGCCTGACCCGTAACGCGCTCGCACAGCTGTGCCACTCGAATTGTATTTTCAATCGGAATTGATCGGATGTTGGCCGCGGCGACCTTGCGAACGCGGCCGCATTGATTTGTGTGCCGCTTCTTTCGGCCGAGCGGGGCATCGAGGGGATCGATGGAGCAGCCGGTGCAGAAGGGGGCCGACGTTCGTTTGAACTTAGAAGAGCACGTCGGGGCGGGGCCGAGCTTTCAAAGTAGGCCTTCAAATTAGAGGTTAGGATTTCTACGCAAAAATGTCGGAGTTTGCGGGAAGTAGTGACGGCGCTACGCTCTCGTTCTCAGCTCCACTCGGACTCGGACCGCGAGGACGGCAGCGTGCGCTACGTGCTGACAGGCGAGGGCGCCGGCACGCTCTTCAGGATCGATGAGGATTCGGGCGACATCCACGCCACCAAGCGTCTGGACCGCGAGGAGAAGGCCTACTACATGCTCCACGCCATGGCCGTGGACCGTTTCACCAACGAGGCCCTGGAGGGCGAGTCCGACTTCATCATCAAGATCCATGACATCAATGACAACGAGCCGCGCTTCACCAAAGACCCCTACGTCGCCAGGGTGCCCGAGATGGCCGACATCGGTAAGGAAATGCGCATCTTTGCATTTTTAAGCGCTGGACAAAGATAGCCTAACTCATACACTTCCCACACCTTGCCTCCATTTTGTCATTTTAAATGACGCAAGCTCATTCGCTTGCTAGCATCTCACCTGATGGATTGAACGCTTGCACTTTCAACAAATGAGCCAAGATGGCGGCGCTCATGCGTGCTTCCTTTTTTGGACTTCTCACCCATTAAATGTTTCCCCTCAATTAATTTAGCACCATGCGTAATGAGGCAACACGGTGGCGCCACGCGGGAGCTAGCACTTGGCTAGCGGGGCCCTCGTGGGGACTTCGATCTCGTCGCAATTGTAGAAACTGTCAATAGCATACCAACACGAGTGAAATTTCTCATTCCGGACATAAAACATTTTAGTCAAATCCATCATATTCACCAGAGACGCGATTTATGTATGTATGATTTAGTATGTTTTGCTAGTCGAACAGTTTTTTTCCGACTATCCAATCAGAGGATGGAGAAATGCCGATGTCCGCATGGACAAATGTTCGAATGTGATCGTTTTGTTTGACGCCGGCGTAACGTGGTTTTGATCCATCCCGCAGGCACTCCCGTCATCCAGGTGACGGCGCTGGACGCAGACGACGCCACCTACGGGAACAGCGCCAAGGTGGTCTACAGCATCCTAGAGGGGCAGCCCTACTTCTCGGTGGACCCCGAAAGCGGTCTGTAGCTTCTCATGACTTGGATTTAGAAAATGACCATGTAGAGTAATTTAAATTATATATATATATAATAAAAGAAATTAAAAACTAATAATAATAATAATAAAAGAAATCAGAAACCCTAGCCCTAACCCTATCATAAATAATAAAATTAAAATAAAAATGAAATAAATATATAGATAATAAATAAAATATAAATAAATCATGAAATTAAAAACAATAAAGACATAAACATAACAAAACAAATGAAAAATACTATAGAAATAAAAATAATAAAATAATAAATAAATAATAAACAATGACGGGAATATAAAAATTCTGAAATCAAGTGGATGTCATGTTCCGGAAGCAAAACGGCGTCTGAGGGTTAGGGTTAGGATTGAGGTTAGGATTAGGTCACACTGGAGATTTGACACACGCACGCACGCACGCACGCACGCACACACACACACACACACACACACACACACACACACACACACACACACACACACACACACACACACACACACACACACACACACACACACACACACACACACACACGAGTGAAACGTAGCCGCTTGCTTCATTTAATCATTTATGTGCGCTTGGATCCCATCCTGATGATCAAACAAAAGGACTGGACTAAAAAAAAGAAAAAAAAAAAAAGGGGGAGCTATTTGCAGATTAGCGACCGGATTAGCATTAATATGTTTTAGGCCACATGTGACGTATAAACCAACATGAACCACACACATGGATGTGCATGCACACACTGTGTTCAAAGATGGATGCCATCATACAACACAAACATGCGGCACAACTGCGGCCACTCCTCAGCTCTCGTACGCAAACCAGTTTTAAAGCAAACGCTTTGAAAAGTCACAAACGCTTTTGCATTTCCACACGCCCACATTTGCTTTACTGGATGGAGAATCGAAATAAAATTGATATTCCTTTATTTATTGACTTCTTTCTTTCCCTGTCATGACAACACGTTAACAAGATATCATCTCAGTGTCGCGCATTCAGGTCACGTTTGCTGAACTCTCTGAAGCTTTTTTTTTTTTTTTTTGTCAAATAAAGGCGTGACAATAAAAAGTAATTAACGATCCGAAATCTTAATTTGTGCAAACGATCCGCATAACGAGGCGCATCGATCACTCGGCGACGACCCCTGAATTACAGGCCCTCGCCGGCGTCTGGGCGACTTCATTACGCAGCGCATAAATCTCCCGGCTGAAACGTCGTTAATTCGGGATGACTATTTTGAGGTGCGCGCTGGGATGTTTGATGCGCCGGAAAGGAAGTTCATTATCTTTACGATGACTCTTTCGAAATTGACGGCGGGGGCCGAGCAACAACAAGCGCCTGACTTTATGTACACTTTCTTATTTTGCTCTTAATCAGGAGGGCTGCTAGATATGGCTGCAAGCCTCATTTTATGTACAAAACTTTATTTGCAAATGTACTAAACAAAGAAAACTTTTATTTATTTATTTATTTTAATTGTTATTTATTTATTTTTTTGTGGTAGGCATGATCAAGACGGCACTGCCGGGCATGGACCGGGAGGTGAAGGACAAGTACCAAGTGGTGATCCAGGCCAAAGACATGGCCGGACAGAACGGCGGCCTCTCGGGCACCACCACGGTCAGCATCACCCTGGCCGACGTCAACGACAACCCGCCGCGCTTCACCAAGAGTGAGTCCCGATATCGACTGCAAACACCCGGACGGCCATCAGCTGCGCTTTATGAGTGCGCCGGTGCTGCTATTGGTTTACGAGGTTGACAGGTTGACATCGATTTGAGCACAAACGCTTCCTGTAAAAGTCCAAATAAAAGTAGAATGAATCCACATGTTGGGCCGAAATTGATTGCGCGGCAAAGATCAATCTTAGCGTCTTAGTAGGCTAGCCGAGATGTCGCACCAACCCGGATGAGAAAATTGAATCATAATAATCAACGAGTACTAATGGTGAATATGGAAAACATTTTTTTCCTTTCTGTCAGCCCTCTACGAGTTCAAGGCGCCCGAGTCGACCGCGGTGGGCTCGGCGGTGGGCGTGATCCGCGCCGTAGACAAAGACATCGGCGAGAATGCCGAAATGGACTACCGCATCATCGGGAGCGACGGGCCCGGGATGTTCGACATTGTGACCAATCGCACCAATCAGGAGGGCGTCATCGTGCTCAGGAAGGTGAGCCACGCTTTCTTGGCTGATAAAAACCAAACGTGGTTGTGCACATTTTTGTTGATAATTTGCTTAATAATAATAATGACATGGTTCGTGTTGTTCTTTTTTTTTTTTTTAACGCTGAATAAACGATCTGCGGCCATTTATGTAAGGCATGCAGTCGGTCGCATTTTTATTCTTTTGCTTGGACATGAGAGCACCGTGACATAATTGCCCTCTGTTGCCATGGCGACACTGCGGGCAGAGCGTGCTCGCGTGTGTCCCTGCACCTCAACCCGCTAATTAAACTAGTTGGTGGAGTGGGAATAAGTCCCATCTGGACCTTGAAAGATGCCAAATAAAGGGCGTGCCAAGAGCGCCTGCAGTTACCTCCACCAGGGAGCTTGTGTTTACATCTGTTTGTCACACGGATTTGGAAGGGAATTCAGAAAGAAACAAATTCGTGCATATTTCTCATTGAGAGAATGAGGTCAGATAAAGGGGCTCAAAGAACGGCCCGTGATATTCAGTTCAACTCATCCAGCATTTATTGGGAGTCCTGCAGTATTTAGTGCGGCGGCTCAAGTACGGAATCAAATGAAACATCAGCCGGCAAACAGCAAACGCATTTCTGATGGATTCCTCTCAAGACGTCAACTAACCTTGTTTTGGGTTTTTTTTCCCAGCCGCTGGACTTTGAGCGCAAACGTCAATTCAGCCTCCGCGTTCAGGTGGAGAACCTCCATGTCAACCCTCGCTTCTTCTCCATGGGACCCTTCCGGGATGAAGCGTCCATCAAAGTAACGGTGGAAGACGTGGACGAGCCGCCCGTCTTCGAGCGCGCCAGCTACTTGATGGAGGTCCGCGAGGACGCCGCCCCCAACACAATCATCGGAAGCGTCAGCGCCTCCGACCCGGACGGCAAGCGGAGTCCTATCAGGTAGCCCCTCAATTCCTATGTCATCATAGAAAACACAAGTTGGAGAGCATAAACGCAACTAAATCAAAATACAAGCAAGTCGAATGTGCTTCCATTCGCTTGCAGGATTTTTGTAAATCCAACCTCAATGCTGCCTCCGCAGTTACATGGAGGTACTGCAATATTTGGCTCAGGTCCGTAAATTTCTTAGAGACACAGAAGATGGCCGTGTGCACGTCTCTAAGCATAATTTAATTGAGAAGTGTGACTGAACCCTCGAGGGGAAATTCCGTCAAATAATTCAATAAAAATTCAATGAATCAGTGAGTCATTAAAATGAAAAGTGCGCCCAAATAAAGGCTTCAGAAGGACACGACTGACTTAGAGTTCACTGACTTCAGGAAATAGTGGAGAAGGAGGGGGGGGGCGAGGGGGGGGGCTGCACTCGGCAATCTTCACCTCGGCTTTTTCTTTTTTATGATGCACTGAGGGAGTTGGCTCTCAAGGTTGAAGTTCTCACACTTTATTGCAAGTGTCAAATAGGATATGATTCTCTTTTATCGGCCATCATCAGCAGGCTAGCTGGCCCGTGGCATTTGGGGTGGGGGGGGGGGGGGGGGGGCGGGTCTGGGCCTGCGACGCTTGGGGAGGGGACGGCTGCCTGGCGCAGAGGACCTTATCTTTATTACGAGGATGACGAGCGAGGCTTAGGAAACCACACTCGTCTCCCACTTTGAAAAATTTCACTTTTGCTTCTTGAGAGTCGTTTTCTTTATCGGCTCGCTCGCGCTGGTGTCACAGAGTTGGCTTCTGTTTCATCATTCGCACTTGAACAAAGATATCACGCTGACCTTTTGCACCGCTCAGCTCACTAACATGTTGCTTGGGGGATGAATAGATAGGACATAGCACATACGATTTCAATTCAAGCATCCATCTTATTCTCTAACTGCCATTTTTTATTTTTTTATTTGGAGGCCCATTTTCCCTCCCAAAATTAAAATGATAGAAATAAGTGGACTGCATAACTAACCCGTTGGTGTGTGCGTGTGCGTTTCCAGCCGCTCGGTAATTGAAGCATCCCGTTTGGAATTTGCAAGCGTTTAAGCGGCGGAGGCAGCAAAGTGTTGATGAAGTCTTTTGCGCAGCTCCACTTGGACTTGTAAAAAGCAATTTGCGCCCTGCTCAACAAACATGGCCTCTCCTTTCAAAGATGACTCCATGCAAACAAAGTCTCGTTTTTTTTTTTTTTTTTCCCCCTTGTATTCTCCCTTCTCCGCTCGGAAATCAGCAGGGAGAAAAGAAAAGGCAAGGTTGTGTGAATCACATTTAAAAGGGGACATCAAATGGGACAAAGGGACTTTGGAATATCTTTGCTACAAAAATGTTACGGTGGCACAGTGAAAAGTAGTTAGCATGTTTAACTCACAGTTCAGAGGTTCAAGGTAGGAATCTATGCTCCGCCGTTGACTGGCAACCGACTTCATGACAATGTCGGCTGTCCTCGACTTCAGCTCGTGCAGAAAAAAAAAAAAATTGAATTCTGGAAAAGAAAAAAAAACACTTCAGTTTCTAACTTTTCTAACTGGCTTTCTGCGGCAGGTACGCAATCGACCGGTTCACCGACTTGGACCGGCTGTTCGGCGTGCACGCCGTCAACGGCTCCGTGTTCCTCCTTCGGGAGCTGGACCGTGAGGAGAACGCCTGGCACAACATCTCAGTCATCGCCTCCGAGTTCAGTGAGTAGGACCTCCAGAAAGACTCAGTGATTAAATGATATAAGACGAGGCCGCCATTGACAGCATGTGGTGGGAATTTAACGTAAAATGCCGCGCGGCAGGCTCGCGCCACAGTATAAAACGTCCTCCCAACAAGTTTGTGCGTTTGGCAGACCACCTGTATCAGATGAGCCGCGTGTCGATCCGAGTTCTGGACGTCAACGACAATGCGCCCACCTTCGCCACCAACTATGAGACGTTTGTGTGCGAGAACGCCAAAGCTAACCAGGTGGGTACGCTGCCCTCGCCGTCGTCACGGTTACGCATACACACTTTGGGACTTTTTGCAGACATCATTGAGGATGCAAATAAGTTGCAGTTGGCACTGCTCAAGAGGAGGATACAAAGAATTATATATAAATAGCATCATTAGCATATAACTAAACAGAGCGATTTGAAAAAATACAGAGAAGATCATTAAGAAAAGAAGAGGCCCCAAGGTTGATCCCTGAGGGACACCCATATTCTTACCCATGTTCATTGTGGTTCCAGAGAATCCAGACGGTGAGCGCCAAAGATCCGGACGAGCCAGTAGGAGGACATCGTTTTTTCTTCAGTTTGCCCCAGGAGGCTAGCGGCAAGGCCAACTTCTCAGTCCGCGACAATAAAGGTAGCCCGCTGTCCATCTTCTCTTATTTCGTGAAAAGAGCTCGTTGTAGTAGTCGCAAACTTGCGTGTTTTCAGACAACACGGCGTGGATCCTGACGCGAAGGAACAGCTACAGCAGCCTATTGAAGAGCGTCTACCACGTGCCAGTGGTCATCTCGGACAACGGGTACCCCGTGCAGAGCAGCACCAACACGCTGACCGTGCGGGTGTGCACGTGCGACCGTGAAGGCAACATGAAGCTGTGCAACGCCGAGGCGCTCACGGCAAGGGCCGGGCTCAGCACCGGGGCGCTGGTGGCCATCTTGCTCTGCGTCATGATCCTGCTTAGTGAGTACACAACTGACCGCAACCGCCTTTTAGTTGCATCCTAAAAAGGCAATGTTTTAAAAGTAAAAAAAAAAAAAGCGAAGTCAGAGTCATGCGAGAATTATAATTTATCTATTTTTAAGTCAATCTTTTTCAAGCGTAATTGTGGGTGGGATTAACATTAACTATAAATTAAGAGTAGAAACAAAAATAAAAAGATTAGTGCACACCCACATGGTGTTCTCATGAGCAATCAAGATTTAAGCGCAGCAGCTTTTTTTCTTTCTTAAAAAAAAAAACATCATAAATATTGATAGCGTGTGCAGTAGTTGAGCAGAACTAAGATGTTCCGTGTTTGACTCGTACTCATCAGAGGAGCGCTTTGTTCAATTGTGATGTTGCAGCAGCGGCAGCCTGACAAATCCATAATGCATCCTGGCGCTCGCTCACTTGCTCGCTGTACAAAGTCCTCAAACATCAGTGAGCGCTCACCAGAGTCGCCACATCAACAAGCCAAGCGTCCTGCGGGACTGGCAGCCGCTCTGAGTTTGTTCTGTTGCGCCCGCAGTGATCGTGGTACTGTTTGCCGCCTTGAGGAGGCAACGCAAGAAGGAGCCTCTGATCATCTCCAAAGAGGACGTGCGGGATAACGTGGTCAGCTACAACGACGAGGGTGGCGGCGAGGAGGACACGCAGGCCTTCGACATCGGCACGCTGCGCAACCCGGAGGCCATCGAGGACGGCAAGCAGAGGCGGGACATCGTGCCCGAGACCTACTACCCGCCCGTGCGCCGGCCCGCGCCTCCCCCGGCGCGGGACAACAACGGCGACGTGCGGGACTTCATCAACCAGAAGATCCAGGACAACGACGTGGACCCCACGGCGCCGCCTTACGACTCGCTGGCCACGTACGCCTACGAGGGCAGCGGCTCGGTGGCCGAATCGCTCAGCTCGCTGGAGTCGGCCACTACCGAGGGCGAGCAGGACTACAACTACCTGAGCGAGTGGGGCCCGCGCTTTAAGAAACTGGCCGACATGTACGGCGCCGACGACAGCGACCGGGATTCCTAACGACGTGTCGCCGCGTTCCGTGGCGGGAGGATGTACGGGCGAAGCCTTTGGAGCCTTGTGTGTCCCGTCCAGTGTTAGGACAGGGGTGTCCAAACTGCGGGCTGAGGGCTGTTTGATTTGAAAACGCGGCGTGAAAAATTCTTATCTTACAAGAGACTGATTTTGTGTTGCTTCTGAATGTGAAGATGAGAGGGGGCTGATTTATTCTCGCCCCAAAATCCTGAAAAATCACATTCTGCAGAAAGCTGTGATGTGGCACAAATTGCTTGATGGAATTGTCTTAGCGTGTTGAATAATGTCAAAATACTCTGGTATTCTTGGATTTTTCTGCCCTCCATTGAAACAGTTTGGACACCCCTGTGTTAGGGTCACGCCCGCATATATCTACCGCTGTTTTTTTGTTGTTTTTGTCATGCGGCTGCCTGCGACAGACGCTGTGCGATGGCGTCCTTTTCAGTGTTTCTGCGCCAAACTCCCGCTGCATATATTGTGATCTTCTGCTTGTGTACGTTACGAGACAACACACTGTACAGCCACTTCCTACATTTTGGTCATCTCACAGCGCCCCCTAGTCTTTAGGAGCGGCACTGTCATCACGCTTGAAAGGCGCCGAGTTGCGGTCCACTTTGTCACGACTAGCGGGCGACTAAAGCCGAGAAAATGTTTTTTCCTCAGTGTCATCGACGGAAGTGGAAAAATTCAGCTTTGTTGCGTTTGTGTTGAATGGAGTCATCTGCACTCTTGTTGGTTGCTGAACTTTAATTCGAAAGGCTTCTCCTTTTAATCACGGTGTTAGTACAGTGGTTCTCAAATTCTTGATGACAAGTACCAGCTCCACAAAACACTTGAATCCCACCATCAAGAATTGAAAACAAGCAGTGAGGACAAAGATGATTTCCCAGGGGACACGCCCACCAAAGATATAAATAGAAGGACTCTCAAAGTGAAGAAGCCTTTTGGATTAAAGGTTGAAACGTCTTCAACAACCTAGAGGTTGTCGCCATTCAACTTGTGCAGATGATGGAGAATCAAGTTGCTTTCACAGACTTGATTTGATCTTTCCTGAGGACGAGCCAGATCGTCCACTGAGGAAGCGGTCCAGACTCTGATGATGAACCCGGTAGACCTTGTTTTTGGTACAAAAAAAAAAAGACCACCAACGACCCAGTTGTGTGGCAGGCACCGAGTCCTGACTGCAGCTTTCGTTTCCTTCAGCCTTTTTCCACAAAACGCTCGTCAATGAGCCTTTTAACCTTGGGTGTCGACAGCTAACAAGGAGCTGAAAGAGACTCCTCGGCTCATAGTAGCAAGTTAACGAAAAAAAAAAGTGACAGCCTTAAAGAGACGGTACGATCCAAGCAGATGACGGAAGAAAGAAAACTGCGAGATTAAGTAGACACGCGCGCTACTTTAGCATTAGCCACGCGGCCAAGCGACACAAAGTGGGCGTTTTGTTACGTGGAGTGTTCAGCACGTGGTCATTTGGGTCCCCCCCCCCCCCCCCCCTGCCCCCTCCCGATGCAAACGCGGCGCCATCAAGTAGACGTGTGCTTGTCGATGTGTAGACGCCGTTGGGCCGTTGGTGACAACCGTGGTGGAGTCTCTGTGAGCGTAGAAAACGTGTCGGGAGGGCTCGCCCTAGCCCGGCGGGCCTCCGTCAATTCTGCTTTGTACGTGACATTTTGTACTGGATATTTATATGACACGATTAAATATCTTCAAAAGCTGCCTCCTCTGCTCATCCGACATTTGCGCCGAAGCGCTCGGGACGTTTAAGATCTAGTTGAAATACTTATAGGTGGAAAAACAAAAAGGTGAGTCAAAACCTTTTCAAGAGGTCACGGAGATGCGAGTCAACTTTTCGAAGACTTTCTTCTCTCGGCATCTTGAATTATTGACTTGATTTGCAGACATCTTCATTGGATTTATTTCCGTCCACATTCAAGCTTAAAAACATTTGTTTGGATGTAGTGGCTGCGCTCGCTCCTGCTGAGCAAAAAATGGCAATAGGCTGAAAAAGCAGTGTCCGTGTCTTTTTGGGTTTCTCACAGATTTGGGCGCCAAAACAAACACGGCCCAGGCGCCTCACTTCCTGCCGGCGTGGGGCTCGTCGGCGTCCTTCTCCTGGCGCTCGCGCTGGCGTCTCATCTCCTTCAGCTCCTGCCGGTACTTGCGCTCGATGAAGCGCTTCTGATGGGCCATCTGCGGGAAGTTATCTGCCGCGGCGAGAGAGAACAGAGACGAGGGTGACCGAGAGGAACGTGCCAAAAAGAAGAAAAAAATCTGAAAGAGCTGTTAAGCGGCGCTCTCACTTTGGTCCAGTGAGCAAAAAGATTGGAGGCGGCGCCGCCACCTTGTTCTTTGCTTATTAATGACGGCGCCGTGAAATTAGACGAGCTTGTTTGGTGTCAGACATCATTAATTAACAAGGGAAGACTTCTTCATTCGCCGCGTGATGTCGTCATGCCAGCTGCGCGTGCGTTTCGTGCTCTCGAAGAGAACCAACATTTCGATTTTCCATCCAAGTCGGTGACCACTTGTGAAGGTGAAACTCGGCTGAGCTTTTTTTTTTGGGACGACTGACAACAACTCACATGAGCGCCGAGGAAATAAGTCCGCACGGACAAATAGGCCACACGGCAAGTCTGGAATTGAGACTCTAAAGCTGGACCTAAGAACACCGAGGCACCATGTTGCCCCCACTAGCTTGATTGCTGACAAAACAAATAATGGCCGTACTTCATTCCCGAGACGATAAACGCGTCTCGGTGATTCGGCGGTGCCGGCCTTACATCAGCCGCTTTCATCTGCAGATTAAGAGCTTGGCTGCCAACGCGCCTGCCTCGGGGTTGACACGGAGACGCCGCCTCTTTTGCGTCCGTCGCCGCATTGTCGTGAAATAAGCGGGCGAGCCGTGAACCGCAGCGGCTTAAGCATCTCGTGCGATTTTCACGGCATCTTAAGTCGGAGAGAGCCCGAGGGGTTCGCCGCGATCGGGCGCCAACGCCTTCGCCTGATGCCAGAATAGCTCGCGTAGCTCGCCGCTCTTGGCGCAGTGTGCCGCTCGTCGCTTCGCCTACAAGGCCGCTCTTTGTTTTTTTCGCAGCCGTCGCCTATTTTGAGGCTCGCTGCTCTCGGCGGGCCTTCGGAGCTCTCCGCCCGGCCGTCCGTCCGCCTTTCGCCTCCGTTTGTTTGCGCTCACGTTGCTGTCGGTCCGTGGCCCGGTTAACATTTAATTCCGCCCTGACGAGTGCGGGCAGCAGACGTCAAAACACGGTCCGTCAAAGTACGAGATATGGCTCGGCGGCGCCACCGGTGGACCGGCTGAGCGCGCGCACACGCACGAAAAATAGAGAAAGGTCCGTTTAATGAGCCCGCAGCTGTCGGCCTCTTCTTCATCCCCGTCTTCTACCTTTGACACGGCCGCGGTGGCATATCCTGTCAGCCGGCGAAAAACTTGAGTCCGACTCAGGCGGTTTAAATAAAACATGGAAATGAATCCTGATACGCCGAGCAGCCATGTTTGGGTCGATCCGGCGTGTAAGGTGAGGCGGACGTCGGCTCCCCCGGTGACAGCGAAACTCGTGTCCTTGATTAGAGACGCTTTCCTGACAAATGACGCCTCAAACGATGCAGTAACATTGCGCAACAACAATCTTAGCAGGGTGGCTACTTCTGCGCGTGGTGTTGCTAAATGACGAGCGCTAATATCACGCTGTCATGTTTAAGCGTGGCCACGTTGCCCGACTCTGAAACGACCGCACGGCGTGAAGGGAGCGCAGGCAAACGGCATCAATCAAACCCGGCTTGAGGCCTCATTTAACAAGACAAATCCACTCAGACCTTGACCTCTGTTTGGGCCGCGTGCACCAGCAGCTCATTAGCGACTCGCCGTGTTAATAATTCAAGCAAACAAAGATGAAACGGGTGACATCACATGCTTGCCGCGCTCTGTTAGGCAGGAAATCTTTTCGAGAGCGCGGATGGTCAAGTCGGTCCAACGGGACAGCGGAAATCTTTGCTCACTTCCGAGGTAGCCGTAAAGATGCATGCAGTAAAAGTCTCCAATTAATATCGGAATGCTTCCTACGCGATTGCAAGTGGAAAGTAAAAATGGCTTATCGCAAAATAATTTACACTCCGTTGACTTTTGGGGAAAATTGGAAAAACTTGACGGCCTAAACCGGCACTTGAAAAATGTCACACGCATTCAACAAAGGTGTGTGTGTGTGTGTGTGTGTGTGTGCCAAAAAACTCACATTTGTTAAGTGCGTCCATGGCAGCTCCCATTTCGGCCTGCTGGATGCTGCAAGAAGAAAACGGAAGGTGTTTAGCAGATTGTAAACAAGGTGCTTCTTCTTTGCTGGTGAAAAATGGCAGCAGGTCTCGAAAGGCTGATTTTGTGCATTTTCGGGAACCCGGCGGAAAGACGAAGCCAAGTCGGGCCGGCTGCTCTCGCCATCTGCCCGCCGCTCCCGTTTCTCCATAACGCAATTTACGTCAAATCAATAATGAATCGATTCATTTTCATTGTGCATTTTCACGTGTCTCCCCGCAGAACGGGGCCGACGAGGGCTTAATTGGCGTAATAAACGGCGGCGCTTACTCTGCGGCCCATTAGGAAGGAGACGGCGGAGGCGGGAAGGAGGAAGTTGGTTGGAGGTAAGTCTCCAGTCCTCACCTTCAACCTCAGAGGCGGAGTTACGCAATCCTTCCCGCTTTCCAAGAGCACGGCTCTTGGATTTGAAACGGGGCTCCAAACTAAGGCAAGCTAAGTCGCGGCGCTTGCACTGACTGACCTGGGTCCTTTTCCGCAGCCGATGCGCTCGCCCTTGAAGTAGACGGCCACGGTGTAGGTGCGCGCGTGCGACGGCCCCACCGTCTGCAGCGTCCTGAAAAAAAAAAAAAAACACAAAGTCCAAAACGGGCACGGTCAGCCAAGCTCCGTCGTCACACAACACGAAAGGTGTGAAGACGCCGGCGGGAGGAGGAAAAAAAAAAAAGAAGAGTCGTCAGCTACGCTGCTTCTTCTGCACGAAATAAACTCAGGCGATGTTTGAAATGTTAACATTTGCATAAACAGGCACCGCGCGCCCACCTGAATTATTCAGGCCTAATTGACTAATTTGAGGAGTGCGGGCAATCAATTTCGAATGCAACCTGGTAGCTTATGACACTCGCTCAATAATTCAAATGCCGCGTCAGCACAAAACTAGCAAGGCTTTTGTATTTGTTTCAAAGCAGAACGTCGCCATAAAAGCACATTTTACGTCCCGAATGTCGTTTTGCGGCCATAACGCTTGTTGGAACGGCTGTTCACGACGAAGGCCGAAATCAAAGCTCGAAAGCCCGAGTTTGAAACTTGTTCAAATCCCTCTTTTTCAAATAAGGAACAAACTTGAGTCTCTCACGATGCTTTAAAACCCCAAGAGCCGAGTTTGAAAGCAGAACTTGGGAGCCTCGTAGCTGACGTAATGCAATTTGACGGAGCGAGCATAAACCGCGTTTGTCCATCACCATGGCAACAAATCGGCGCTGACAGCAGCGCTCAGAAAGCGTCGGTTTCGTCAAACAACGCCTTGACCTTTTTCCCCCAAGGGATGGGAGGGGTGTTGTTTTATCAAAGCAACGGGGACCTTCATCACACAAAAGCCCTCTTGTACTTGTTTGGCAGCTCCGTTTAAAAAAAAAAAAATGTTTTGTTGAATAATTCACTGAAGATTTGTTGTGTGCGTTTTGAGGTCTTACTTGTAGAGCGGAATGTCGGGCTCCTTGCCCTCCGTCCTGAGCGTCAGGCAGCACTGCTGCAGCTGCGACTTGGGGTCATTCCAGTCCTGATTGAGAATAAACTCCTGCAAGACACCGGCACGAGGCCAGCGGGGGGAAAGCTTCATCACGGCGGCCTTGCTTTCCACACGCGAGAAATAACCAAGGCTTTTATTTCATTTCTGCCCCGCAACCGAAAGCGGGCGAAGCGCTCTCGCTTGCGCGGGACAAATCGGCGGCTACTTAAGACAAAAGCCAATCGGCGTCCAGAAATACGAAGGAAGCGGGCGGGAAGCTCCCAGGTGTGCCGCCCCGATCCATTTCCCTTCTCCAGGGGGGACTTCTAAAAGCTCTTCCATTAACAGCCGAGCCGAGCCGCCTTGTCATAAAAAGGCCGCAACTGTCTGCCGCTTTTCATTTCCCACAAAGAGTGCTTCTGCTGCCTGCCCTCTCGCTTTATCGCTCGCAACCTCTCAGACGTTGCTTCGGCGCACTTTGTTTCCCCTTTTCCTCCTCGCCACTTCCTGGTCTCTGGGGGCGGCACGTGGCAGATCGGCGGACGTTGGCTTCGTGCGCAAGTGCGGGGAAAATGAAAAAGTCATTAAGAGGGCGGGCCCCTTCTTTTCCGCCCAAATTGGATGAAACGCGCAACTTTTTCTCTTGGAAGTGGAAATGAGGCGACGGCGATGCGGAGCCGGCTTTGTCCAGAATCGGGGATTCTCCTCCCTGGAGAAGCTCGCCGAGACGGCAATTAGGTCGGCGCATGAGACGGCGGCGGAGGTGTCACTGTCGGAGGCTCATGCGTGGCGCTCGGTCCCCAACGTCTGGACAAAACGCGACGTGAGTAGCTGAGGATTTTCAACGTCCAGCTTATATCTTTTTAATGTGACTTTGTCCCACGAAAGGGGGGCTCGTCTCGCACGGCACACCAAAGCACTCTTGTGAATCAATGGCGAGGAAGGCGACTAACAAGCCGATAGCAGATTGCCGACACCGTTGCGATCCCCGTCGAGAATGACTAAAATAGCGATCTGGGCGCCGCACGGAGCCTGTGCGTCAATGTTCGCGCCATTAGGCCAGCGCCATTAAGCCCCTCACCCAATTGGTCGCTCTCAGCGGCTCATTGATCAGGTGCCGGCGGTGGAAGGCTATCACGAGGCGCTCACCTTCAGTCGAGGGAAGAAGCAGACGTTCATGAAGGTGTGCACGAATTCCAGGTCCTTGTCGATGTAGAGTGCTGCGATGAAAGCTGCAAGAGAAGATGGCAAAGATGTTTCTTGCAGGGCTTTCGCTGCCAAAGATGGAAATTGACGCCCCCGCCAAAGATGGTGGGATTCCGCTACCGGGGGGGGGTGTACGGGAACAGAGCCACAAAGGACGGCTTGTCTTTACTTTTGATGGGTGGAATGTAGTTGTTGATAACGTCGGAGCAAGTTGAAGCATTTCGATCCAAGTTCAAAGCGGAGTGAGATTGTACGGCCTACTTGAAAGGGAAGCTGCATTTAGCCATTAGAAGAACGATGGGTAATATTTGAGGCGGGGCCGCGTGCACGCCGCTTTTTCCCAGCCGAGTGAGGTCTCCTTCCCGCTCGGCGGGAGTTTCGTAGATGTTTTCTTTGCCTCCTTTCCCGCATGGCTGATGGCGACTTTCTCTCTGGCCGTACTTGCCCAGAGATTGCTTCTCAGCAGGGCGCTCGATGACGGCCTTTCTCCTCGCCTTTCGCAGGGACCGTGCGAGAACATCTATAATAAGCTCGGGCACGGCATGATGAAAAAGTGTTTGCTGATGCGCCCGTATTTTATTCTCACTCCAAAGACAAAGTATTTTTAGACAGCGCGTCATTAGCGTGATTGCTCTTTTTGCGCAATTGTAAAGGAAAGCAAGACAACTAACAACGGCGTTGTCTACGTGACGCAAGTCTCACATGTGGTAAAAAATGAAACAACACTTCTCATCAGCGGCCTAAATTGGGCACTTATTTGTCCGTGAATCACCCGCCGCATCTCCTTTATTGCGCCGGCCAAATCGTTTTGAATTGCACTCGATGAGTGGGGAAAAAAAATTGAGTAATGAATGCATCAAAGCCTTCCTTCCACACACGATGGAGAAAAGTTGCCGCTTGCAAACTGTGTGTGTGTCTGTGTGTGTACGTACACTCCAGCAAGTCAGCCAAGGTCTTGGTCCGGAGCGCCACGGGCCGCTTGGTTTTGTCGTTGGTGATGGCGAACTCTTGCATGCCCAGTTCCTCCGCCACTTTGGCCTGCGTGCGGTTGTTGACCAGCGAGCTGCGCAGAAGCTACCACAAAACACACGCGGGGTTACGATAAAGCAACTCTGGTCCAGTTTGGAGTTGCAAAATGACATTGCGACCGGCTCGGCTCCTGAATCGGGAAAGGTGCGCGAGCGGAAGAGTCGAACAACTCTTTGCGTGAAATAATTCATCACTGACAGAAATGGTAATTCGCCAGTAAATGTTTTGCATGGCTCTGGTAAATATTGCATGCTTGACTCGCGGCGGAGCGGACGGCGTCGTGTTTTGCCGTGTTGTGCGCCCCCAAAAGGAAAAAAAAAAAAAAAAAACACAAACATGTTAAATATAGCTGCAAGATGCGTACACAAGAGGGAGGGGGGGAGGGAGGGAAGGAGGGAGGGAGGTGGCGGGGGAGCAAAGAGAATGCGAGATGATGTCAAGCTCGCTCGCTCACTCTCTCTCCCTCTCGCACTAGTTGAATGGGCGCTTTTATTGAAATCCATTTCAGATGTAGCTTATCTGGATCGCCGTGGCGATCGGGCCTTTCAACATGGCTGACGTCACGCCTTTTTCTATCTCCCAACGAGAGCTCTCGCTCGCCCGCCGCTCTCAGCCCACTTCAAACGCCACCGCAGCTGATAGTCGACGTCGCGCAAGCAAAAAGAGAAACGCTGATGCTCGCCGGAAAAAGAAGGAAGCATCATAAAAATGGCCTCGCGCGCCTTTCAAAAGGTGCGATTGCTCGCTTTTGTGTCGACTTTATCTGCCAGACACTCGACAGTCTCAGCGAGGGAAAAAGTGCCGACAAAGACGCGCGAACCTCGGGAGGCTTCTGTCCCGCCACAATTGACGAGGTAAGTAAACACGTCACGCCGGCGAAGAAGAAGAACGCTTACCTGAGTGACAACAAAAAGAATGACGGGAAGTCGAACAACGACATCGCAACAAGATGTCGGCAGATCGACAAAGGCGACAAAACGCGATTGTCGAGCTAAACCGCCCGCGCCCGACATCTGACGGAAAGTTCTACAGACCGTCGCTGGCAGTATGTGATGTCATCAAACATGGCGGCTACAGACACTCAAACTTACAGTTAGGTGTCCCTCGTGGTGGTCGGGGAAGTGGATGAAGAGGTACTCGGTGGCCACCAGCTGCATGATGGAATCCCCCAGGAACTCCATCCTCTGGTTGTGGCCCCTGAAACGAGAGTCATAAACGGGACTCATCGAGCGGGCGTGACAATCGGCTAGCTTCAAACTTTTCCAGCATGAGAGGAACAGGATGCGGAGGAAGAGGAACAGGAAGCTAACATCAGAGAGAGAAACATGTCAGAAGTGCTTGTTGGCTGTCCAAATGTGAGCCGGACACCAAAAACTGCAACCAGACAGACACATCAGGAGCAGCTGAAAATCATGGTGAACGATTTGCTTTTTGTTTTTTTCCCCATCTCGGATATGCGCCTCGGCTCAATAAAACACTGCGAAGGTAGCGGTGGCGAGGCTCGGGTCGGCCGTTAGGCGTGTACCCGTGTCAATCGTATGTAAATGACTTCCGTTACAGAATTGGAATTCATTCAATCCCCCGCAAATGAGGTTCCCGCCGTTTACCTCGGGAAAAACAAATGTGGCACCCTCTGCATTTATATGAATAATTCTACTCCTCCTTTTTTTTTTTTAAACTATTGAATCTGACAACAAATACCCAGGCTTCAATTTGCTTGCCACATCTTTAATTAAGTCTGATAATGTCCATTATTATTTTAGAAAGGGGGAGGGTGGGGGGAAGGACCATCAACTGAGTTTTCCTAAGGGCGGCATGATTTTTTAATTAAAAACAGCTCAAAATGATTTACTTTGTATCATATCGACGTCCCCGGTGAGTCGCGCCACGCAAGACGCGACTGTGGCAGGCCTTAAATTGTTTTTCATTTTTGTTTTAGGTTGACGCTCATCCTCGTCATCACCTCGAGGCTTCCACTTTTAGCCACACGTTTGCCCCATTTTGATCTTATCTTTATTAATTGTAATTATTCAATTGTAATTAGCGAAGGCCTTATTTAGGAAAACAAACTGATAAATGTTACGTTGTTCATTCGAGTAATATCGCATTTTCAAGAACGGAGGGAGTGGCCCGTACGTTGAGCTTTGGAACTTTGTCACCACTTTGCCAAAATGTCTCCAGTAGAGTGGAGAGGAAGGCGCAGCAGCAACATACCAGGGGGGAGGGGGGGGGGGGGGGTCAGAGAGGAAGGCTTTGCTGCGCCAACGCTCGTCCTTTATTCAATGTGGAAGCGAGCTGGAGGGGAGAGATGGGAGGAAAGTGCGCCGCTTCCGCTTTGATGTGAAACACCTTCATCAGCTCGGGTGAAGAGAAAAACAAGAAGAAAAGGACCAAGTCGGTGAAAAGGCAGGCGGTTCGCCGCAGTCGTCGCCATTTTTACAAGTTGGCTGAGGAAGACGACGAGCTTTGATGATAAATTGGAACCAAAAAGATGGCAGAGGCCCGCCAAGACCCGGGTCAGGCTGTTCCACCACAGCCCTGAAGGTGGCAGCAAGAAACATCAGAGTGGGTGCCAACAAGGAGCTTGATGGTGAGCTCGGAAGACCCTTGGCAAGAAGAAGAGCTGCCCACGGGGCCGTTTTCAAGGTCACTTTGTCCTCTGTGCCAGGCGAGAGGTCGGCGGGTCAGCCGGCGTCCCGTCTCTGCATCCGCCGCCTACCTGATTGTCTGACCTCTCGCTGTCTCATCTCACCTCTCTAGCTCTTCTTCTTCATCTTGAGCTCGCCTGCACTGCGGCTCGACCCACTTTACGCTAACCTTTGCTCTTTTGGGAGGTACGCAGCCTTCAAGAAAATTTCCTCTATTTAGGTCGACCTAGCTCAGGCCAACAGAGTGAGCGTGAAGGAACACAAAGAAACAAAGTGGAGCCATCTCCGTTCGCACTTTACGATTCACAAAGCCTGATTTTGTTTTTCTGTGGAAGACGGAAAATGGCACGAATTGTTGCCAAAGTGTTGGATTCATAGGAAACTTGTAAGAGTTGGCAAGCAAGAATGGTGAAAGGCAGATTAAAGTCATTAAGACCTTTGTTTTCCAATCAATCGTTTGCAATGAAACCGAGATTGAACTTGTTGGCCGTGAGGTATGTTTGGCCAGCAGCAAATCTTTCGGCTTCTAATCGAAAGCAAACAATTATCAGGAAAAGCCTGTTCGAACAGCTGCACTTTATTTGTGGCTCCCAGTTGTAAGAGGGTGTGCACACTTGTGCAACCGCATGGTCTCAGTTGTCTACTTCAACTATTTTATACTACACTATTATATGTGGAAGAATAAATAAAAAAAAATGGAGATTTTAAGAACATATCACCTCGCCAAATAATCAGCCTATGAACACAAAATAATCGTGTAAATTGGAAACACGAGGTTCTCGCTGGCGGTAAATCTCGCCGAGGTGTGATGCAGGTAGCGTCAGAGTAGCAGAGCGGAGGAAAAAAAAAGCAAGCAATTAAACAGAAGAGCGGCCGTCTGTCAAGATTTCAGGTGTGTTGCGAACGCTAATTTGCTTTTAGCTGTCAAAGTCACGACTGCGCGACAATTTAAGCAGCCGCTGCGATGCAAACAAGCTGCGACCGTCTCATTATCAGTTTTCCAACAAGCTGTGCAATCCATAGATGGTGCTTGTTGAATCATTTAAAAAAAAAAAAAAATCTCCATCTTACCAGGAAATGTTCATTAACGGTGAATAATCGTAATTGTTGACACTGCCGTTATAGCGAGCGAATGAGATGACAATGCGAGATCAACTTACAGCGTGAGGTGGTTGAAGCCCACCGTCCTCAGCGTGAAGGCTCGGGCCAGCAGGCGCACGTGCGTGAACAGCACGCCGATGGACTCCTCAAAGTCCGTCAGCTTCTGCAGGACGGGCGAGGACTCGATCAGCTGCCGGTCCGTCTGGGGCTCCTGGACCTGGGTGTGTTCAAGTCCACAAACAAGATACACTTACCGTATTTTCCAGACTATAAGGCGCACCTTCAATGAATGGCCCATTTTAAAACGTTGTCCTTACATAAGGCGCACTGGACTATAAGGCGCACCATTAATGCATCATGTCAGATTTTTAATCCAAATCATTCTCCATTTTATCTTTTTTATTTCAACTTCAGACGCAACAAATTACTTTATAATCACAAAATAATGATCCATAGTCTTTTTGAGTCATGATTCATAGTCTTCAGGGGGCCACTTATGATTGGTTTTATGACACAATGCTTCGGGCCAGTTTAAATTTGGTCCATGTATAAGACGCACCTGACTATAAGGCGCACTGTCGGCTTTTGAGAAAATTTTAGGTTTTTAGGTGCGCCTTATAGTCCGGAAACTACAGTAGTCATCAGGCAGCTACTATTTACAAGACGAGGGGGAGAAGAGAACAACGCGGATCCCGCATCCTTTCCGGCAAATCACACATCTTGCTGTGCTTCAAGTTTAGTTCCCCCCCCCCCCCCCCCCCCCCCCCAACGGGGCCATAAAGTGTCTCGTCACAAGCGGGCAAACCACTCGGCGATGAAGCAAGTTCCTCAGTGCCTTCATTCCCCCTACGAGTGTCCTTAAATCAAACATGCGCCGCTTCGAGTGTTTTTTTGCCTCCGCCTCAAAACAAACTCCAAAGATCGGCGGCGGCAGCAGATGGAATTTGCTACTCATTAAGTAGCAAACCGTTCCCTTTCCACTTTGGCCGCAGCCACGGACTGCAAGCGCTCCATTAATATGGCCGTTGCCTCAGTTAGCGAGGAGATCAGAGTCTTGGTGGGCCTTGAAAGGACGCTTTGCCGGCCGCCGCTGCGGATTGTTCTTTAACGTCGGCCCGGGGGCCCGCTGGACGGAAAAGCAAGCTGCTCACACTCATTAGAAAAAGAAGTCATATGCTAAGAAAATATGCATATGCATGTTTGTTTTTATCAAGATTCCCGGCGTGTTAATTAGGCTACGAGAGACGTCTAATTGGTCTCGGTGTGCTACAACGGCGAATTTGACCGAGACATCCGAGAAGGCACACTCTGGCGACCTTGTTGGCTCGCTTCATTAGCCGCTAGCTGTAAAGCGGTGCTGCCATGGACAGGAAAACGCCGCCCGGCGCCTCCCCTCGTCCTCATCCTCGGGTTTTCTGTTTTCAGGTGGAACTTGCGAGTAAACGACACGACTCATTTTCCCACCGCATATTTTTAATTGGAACGCTGCCGGTAATGATGTCACGACTCCAACTTCCGACACGTCGGAAGAAACATTTCATTGCCGCCACTTTTTTTCCAGCCTCGGTTAATTAACGGAAGGCGTCGAAATGTCATGCATCACAACTAAGGACATCTGAAGAGTTCAGCGCTCGTGGGCGTCGGCTATCCTTCGGGGTAATGGCCGGCACCGAGGCTTCAAACGCGCTGGCTGAGGTACGGATGAGGGGGGCGAACGGCAGTTATGGGGAAAGGAAGGAAAAAAAAAAAAAAAAGACACTTTTGAAAGGGCTTCAAAGCCTCACTTTCAGCTCAGCCCAGAATCTGGCCAGACTGGGAGCCACGCTCCAAAAAATGCAACACTCGTCAAAAGAGATGTTTGGAAAAACGCAAAAGTTGAGCAAATAAATAAAATTTTAGCCCAAGTTGATTTCCGGTTAGCCAAAACGTTATTGTTTGCATTTAGCAAAGAGTTCCACGTCAAGGTCTTAACAGAAAATGAAATCAGTCCATCTCGTGAGTGAGCGCAAATCTGAGTCACAAATTGAAGAGCTTTTTGGCTCATAACATCTCCTCAGAGAGAATGTGAAACCACTAAATTGATTTTTATTCCGAGTCATTTCGTCTTCAGGATTTGTTGTGACAGTCGGCAACAGTTAGTTGCACCTGAAGGACTTTGGTGGAAACCGAGACTCTTCATTACGGCATTGAAATGATGAGGAGAAAAAAAAAAAAAAGCACTTGATCAAAACTGAAGGGAGAGCGACTATTTTTGGCCCACAGTCAAAGCCGTCTGTCTCCTGCTTGACAGTCAATCTGAGACAGGATGTCATCGTAACTTGCTAAAAAAAAAGCCGTAGCATTTTCAACTCACGTTTGAGAAGTTCCGACGCTGCTTGCGCGCCTCCAAAAACGAAGGAGACGTTTGGAAAGGCGGCGCAGGTAAGCGTGTCGGCGCCTAATCATCTCCTGGAGAGCTGCACGTGTTGATGAGAACGAACACGTCGAGCACGTCGCTATGCTAAGCTAACGTACGGCGTAATTTGACGCCGCGGCGAGCAGCCGTGGCCGCGCGCTGAAAGCTCGTTAAGGCAAAGCCTCGTTCACCTGTCTCGCTTCATTCCCGACGAGAGCCGGAGGAGGGCCGCGCCTGCTCGGCGCTCATAACAGGTACGGACGCGTTCAACCGCAAACACGGCGAGGCCTTCATCAATTATTTAATAAATCATCGGTTCGTTCAGCAACAAGACAAGCTGCTGAAGTTGATCTGAGGGAACAAAATGGAACAGGACGAGCAACTCTCTGGAAGTCGGCAGCCAAGATTGAAAATGGCTCTCAAGGCTTCGAAACCAACTTTTGACATTTTAGAGATTATTTGGGCGAAGAAATGTTCGGTTTTCACGATTGGCCGTGTTATTCCGGGCCAAGCGCGGAAAAACGCACGCGGCGGCGAGATGAAAGGAAGAACGCGGCGCTTAAAGACAAGCCTCGGCAGAGATACAAAGAAAGGCTCGCTCCTCACCGGCACATCAGAGAGCAGGAAGCCCGGCCCAGCCGCCCCCCGTGGGGTCGGCGCCATTCGGGACTGTAATCCCGTTAGCGCATCTTTGATCTGCTCTCCCCAATCCTAATTTCAAAACAAACACCCTCGACGTGGCGGATGATGCAAAAAGCCAGGACGGTTGCCACCCATGATATCGGCAGAGAAGACCAGATGTCAGCCGGGGGTCGGCACGAGCTCACAGCCACGTTTTGGAAAGCAAATTGAGAGAAAAAAATGGCAGGATGAGGTTACCTGCAGAGGGTGCGGCGGGTAGTGGAGCCAAACATCCTGCAGGTCCTGCAGGGAAAAGAAGAGGAAGTTAAAAAGGAGGCTCGCCGGTGTTAATACGTCAAATTATAGAAAGGTGGCGCCTCGGTCGAAAGCGGACGCAGGATACGGCCAATAAATCATCAGAAATACGTCAATCCCAAGAAATGACCTTCTGAGGGTTCAAAAGTGATGAGGTGAGCAATAGCGTCGGGAGCAATGGGTGGGCGGGTGCCAGTGGGGGCGAAACCACAACAAAGCATTCGCCAGCTCATTTTCAAATCCGGTCAGGGCGGGAGACTAAAAACGGAGTGGGGGAGCGCAAGGGGAGGTACGCCGACGGACATCGTATCAAAGACCGAAGAAAAGTCGCCGAGGAGGTAAGACTGTTGCCAAGGACAACGGCAGGGAGAAACAGGTTGCAAGCATCCACGCGAGAACCGAAAAGGTGGGACGCAATTTTCGAACATCGCTGGTTAACTTTGGGGAGTGGGAGAGCGAAAACGATGCCGTGTTGAGATTTTTTTTTTGTACGCCGTAACGGCACTTAGCTTGGGAGTCGCTAAACTTGGCTTAGCGACGGGAACGCCATTGCGTAGGTGTGCCTAATGAAGTGGTAGCGCGGACTCCTAATGTTTCAATTACAGCCGTTCGCTAAGACGAGGCAGACAATGACTAAGCCGGCGTGGAGTGGGGATTTAAGAAAGAACATGTTTTCTTTTTTTTTTCTTTTTTTTTTTTTCCTCCCCGCGACTGCTGTAATTACCGGGTGCACAAATCATCTGCAGCTGCCAGACGCACTACACGAAAAAAATGGAAGAAACAAGAGCGTCCGGGTGTGTGTGTGTGTGTGTGTGTGTGTGCTTCAACAGTATTTTCAATAGGAGCTGGAATTTCGCTACCTGTGCCGACTACGTGTCGAGTCGGGCTTCAATCAAAGAAGTCTTTAATCAGAGATCTTGCCCGCACGCGAGGATGAGCAGGCAGGCCGGACTTTGTCTCTGACAAGTTCCCGCGCTCGCTGACAAATTGCTCTCGAGCCGCACGCTGCCAATCAATCCATCAAATATAGTAGCGCGGCAGAGCGATTGATAAGAGATAGCCCGGCTGATCGATAAGCACGTAAAACCTGGCGAATGATCAAGGTGAAAACGATTTTGCGTCGCCACGTAGGCTGGGAAACAGGAATGCGCTGGGACAATGGCTAGCCGATGACGCCGCCCGCCTTCGTTTTACAAAAGCAAAGACAAGTTCTCACTCCGACTGTGCAAATGTTCGATTTTTATCACAGGACAAATGTTAAGGTTGGTAATTAATAAATGAGCACCAAGGTCGAACGAAACGCAGAGTACTTATTGTAAATTGTTTTTAAAATGCTGCTCACATTTAAAACTACGTACAGGAACAAAGCATTTCGCAATCTGGAATTTTCCACTCGTGTTAAGTCCTATTTTAAACAAACGAGATGTTTGTAAGCACGCAAGAAAATATCGCCATGTTTTTTTTATGATGCGCCGTCATAAAGACTAAAAAGACTTTGTTTTTCCCAGGTGGCCGTCGTCTAAATGTTCCCCCGAGACGGCTTTAAAGGTGATTTTGGCGCCGACGGAGAAGATGTCTGAGGGGCATAGCCGGCAAGTGTCATTAAGTACATCAGAGTTGTCGAAGAAAACTTTCCCGGCTTGTGTGTGTGAGAATTAATGAAAGCTTGGCCAGATTGGCCAATGGGCACAAAGTGAATTCATCAGGATGATGATTGCTCCTCCACAGAAGGAATTCCCTAAGGAGTCCATGCTGGCATTTACATCTCCTCTGCAATATTAGCAGCAAGAGAGTCCAGGTCGGACCGAAGCGCCTCGGAAAATTTGTTTGGAAACAAAAAAGTGACGCCATGTTGAACGCACAATAATGAGAGCTGCTGAATCGTTTGGGATGATTTAAAAAATACAATAGATCTTGCAGACGGACGACTTCTTCTTCCAACCAACCCCTCCCCCTGCCGCCTCACCCGTGGTGCCACCCGGCCGCCTTGCCTGTTCGCTCGCCGCCTCCATCTGTCTCCTCCTCACAGCTTTGTGCAGCAGGACGGCCATCGGGAGGATTCGGCGAGGGGTTGCGGGTTACAAGTCAAGCTATTTCAATCCACCGGCTGGAGCCAACGCAAAACTTTCAAAGTTCCACAACATGATTTTTTATGAACCGAGCAAGCACATAAAACGATTCATAATCGATAGCGTCCCACCTGGCTTTTTGAACGCACGTTTTTTGTTTCAAAATGAAGACGGCATCTCAGTAAAGTAGGTTAAAGAGACTTTTTTTAAAAATATATATTTTAAATGCTGCGCGCGGTAAATCTCAAGCTAATCGCCGTCAGATTAAAAGCGGCCATTTTAAAAAGGGGATTACCTTTGTGACAGCGCGGAGGCAAGCGGAACAATAACGCCGTCAATCGGCGCAGATTGAATCGTTGAAAGTTTCAAACGTGCGGATAGAAAAGTCAAGCCAGAAAAGAATAATGAAGATGGGGAGTTGAACCGGGTAAATTGAAACATTTGCCTTGATGACTTGGAATCCTTGCAGCCATCTCCAACTGCTCTGACTTTTGTGGATCCATAATTCATGATCACTTTCCTCCCGTAGTTCGGGAGCTGTGAGATGTTCAAATATTTAGTCCTCAAACTTTTTTTGATGTGCTCCGTCAAACATCTTCTCAGGTCTGGATCAAAAGACCGGGCCGGACCGCGCCGCCTGCGTCTTAGCGTGCGCGTGCCTGCTTGAGATTCGCTGCGGTCTTTTAATTGACCCGTAACATTCGTGGCCAACATAAATGCAAGTGCTCAAGAATTCATCAATGATTCATTTGACGAGTGTGCGCACCCACCCGCACCTGCGCGCGCACACCAGCAGGTGTCTGGCAATGTTCTCGCTGCACTTCATCTATATTTCACTTTTGACTTGTGCTCCTTCCTGTTTTGATGTTTTAGTTTGGCAACGAAGCTCAAGAAAGCGAGGATAAATGGAAGAGGGGGGTGAAAAAAACCAACTATTTGCTTCTGAGACAATCTTTTGTCTTTTCATTTGACTTTGGCAGCCGGGCGTTGCATCCACGAGCGGCAATCTGCAGCGAGCAGTGGCGAGATTGGCGAGCCAGGCGCCATCTAATGAGATCCACTCGTGCGGAGGTTCTATTCCATCTTTTATTAAGTCCAGATCTGGCCGTTTCATTTCTTTCTCTTCATTACGAACTGCCTTTTGAACGCTTGCTCAACAAATTTTGCAACCGGGATTTTTTTTTTTTTTTTTTGGCCCCCCTGAAGCCAGTTTGGTAACTTGATCAGAACTTTAATCGGTCTCTTATGAGGAAGATGCAAATGTGTTTGGGAAAACACCCGAATCAGCGTTTTCCATTTTGCGGGCCGATCTGACCATTCGGAGGCGTCCTACTTCTTTCGCCCCCGTGCAACCGCATTTCCGGCACGTAGACTCGACCGTGCCTAATATTTTGGTGTGCTGTGGCGTTAATGACAAGCGCATTGAAAGCCACTCAAAGCAGGGCCCGCTAAATGAAATCTCCATCTCAAAGTGGCGAATATTTCCGCCGCCTGGTTGTTTTTTCATCCGAGCGCATCAGCAGTCGAACGGCGTCGGTTGAAAATAAATATGCAAATACGAGGCATGTTTCATGTCAGCACAGATTGCTTAAAATAATAAGAGCAGACAAATCGGAGCGTGCGGCAACGTTTCATCTCCCTGTGAAGTTTGACTCGCAATGTTGATGATGGTTCGTTCGGTGAGCTAGACCGGGCTACGTCCGTCTGTCCGTCGGGTTTGATTGAAAGCAAACATGGCGGACAAGATGAAGAGAAAAGCAAGGGGCGTGCAACCTCACCTGGCCGTTGAAGAGCAGTCGTCCGAATAGCTGCCGGGCCTCGTCCAAGCCGCCCTCCAAATAAACGGCACCTGCGTCAAACACATGTTATTCTCACGACAACTTCATCAAGAGGCACATTGTTGAAATCATACCCCCCCCCCCCCCCCCCCAACACACACACAGTGGTTTTGTCCAAACTATAACAAATATTGAAACAGGTCACACAGCTTTGTTTATCCGCGTTGGAAACAAAAGACATTTTTTATGCAAGCAGTGCACATCCAAGCACACCAAAAAGATGAGGAAGGGAAAATAAATTGGACAAAAGGAGCGGTCCAGAATGCAGCGACGCTGCCGGCAGGGCCGACATCACAAATGCGTCTCTCGCTCGCTCTCTCGTTGGCTCTCTGTGGGAATGATTTGCGGCATCTGGCTCTTTTTTTTTTTTTTTTACTAGCAGCAAGTCGGCTCGCTCTCCTCTGCGTCTTTTGTTCTTTTGACTCAACTGGCTGCAACTATCAGAGTGCCTTTAAGCGGCACGCCGCTCGCAAGCATCGCACTCGGGGCGGCTCATTCAATTTGGAAAGTAATAACCACCTGGCAAATTGGGTATACAATCACGCGGACCCTTTTATTACGCGCATAAATGAGGCGAGTGGAAAGGCGCGAGCGGCTTTCATGGAAGACATCAAAAACATATGAGGGATTCATCAACTGGGAAGGGAAAGTGCTTTCAGATGGCAAACGGGCCATTTGCTGCAAAAGCACAGAAACAAATGCAAACAAATGGCAAAGGCACCACAGCAAACGCTAATAGACGCGCGCACGCCCGCCCGATCGCCCGCCCGCGCCTGTGCACGCCGCGTCCTTCGCCGGCGTGGAACAAATGTTGCTCAAATGTGATTAAGTCTGCCGATGAGTTGCACGCCGGACATGAGTCAGTCGCCGGGAGCCAGACAAGAAAACGCCAAAGGCGAAACGACTCATTTTGGTCAGCGCGCGTCGTCTAAATATGCTCAACACCCGTCTTGAAAAGCATAATTGTCATGCGGCCTCGGCTTTGCGGTCTCTTGATTGGAAAATTGGATCGGGACTGAAGTTTTGGAAAGGAAAAATCGTATTTTTTGCTTTTATAAATAGTCGTGCGGCACGTGCGGCAGCTTACTCTTAAGTCCTTTCAGATGCGCGAGTCAAGTGTAATTGCGGCCGGGGAGGGCATGAGGGCCGAGCGCACCGAGCTCTCCGGGGCTTCTTCCCGGCGCTGGGGATTTGCGGTTTGTGCAGAGTTGAGTTTGAGATGTTGCTTCTGCTACGTGACAGATGTTGCCTCTGGAGAGCAGCTGGGAGGCGACGTTTCAATGGCTTTTAACTACCCACTCCAAATGTGTGCGGGAGGGGCCGAGATGATGAGGGTGTGTCCGGGAGGCACTTCGCTTCACGATATGATGACACGGCGCATTTGGAAAGCTCCCAAACGGAGGCGTCAAAGTCATTCAAACACAAAGTTTTTGCCGCTGATTACATTTTCAAAAGTTCTCCCAGAGGGAGGGGGGGAGGCAAGTTGGAAGAAGGGGGACGGGGAGAAATCAGCAGAGACCCCGCGAGGGTTTGCAAAGGTATTAAAAATCTCAAAGCAACACTTTTGGTGTCAATCAAAGAGCCTTTGGATGAAAAAAGCGAGATATGGAGTTAATTCACGCATGAGCGGGCCTGACAAGGAGGCTCTCGGTGCAAGAAAAAAAAAAAAAGGGTGCCCCAAAGCCATCCAATAAATTTCACAACTCGGTGGAATCATTAAAGGCGATCGGGACGGGCCGGCAGGCTGCCGACGGCCACGGCAATTAAGATGGCGCAGCGTCAGCGGTGTGACCGGGCCAAAGCGCCGCACGCGTTTGCGCCACAAGACTTCCCCTGACATTAGTGCGCTGCGGAAATATGCAACCGATTTAAAAATCCTTTTAAACACCCGAGAAGCGTTGCCTTACGTGACCAGGTCGCGACTGTCTGCTTGTGCCGTTAGCAAACAAATGTCTCCAGCATAAACATTTGCAACTTTGTTTTGAGGACAATTGCTGAAGATGTTCAAAGATTAAACATTCTTCATTTGTACTTTTCACCTTTTGCTTCCTATTTTGGGGGGCAGCGCACTCGGAAGTCCGGCAAGAACCCGATGCGTGCGCTTAGCTAGCTAGCAACGGGTAGATAAGTCAGTAGAGTACAGCAAGTGCAGCATGGATGTTGGATGGAGGTCAGTGAGAAGCTAGCAAGAATTTTTCCAGGCGCCGGCTGAAACCTCTAACGAACATCCGCATCTGTCGAAAGCCACGTCTGGCCGCGAGATGTTCGGCGGCGGAATTGCGACGTCTGAGAGCCTTGCGTGACCACTAAAATGCGCGCGTCGGGGGCGTAGCGAGCGCCGGCGGCTGACAGTCACATTAATAACCCGGAATGAATTATTCAAAAACGCTCAGACTCTAATCCATCAAATAATATATTAAGCTCCCTCTCAGCTCAACGGGGGCTGAAGCGGCAGACGGACGGCGAAAACAACACATTGGAGAAACTTTGCGAGCGAGCGACAAAAGGGGCGACATCAAACATCTTACTTTTCAGAAACTTTTTTTCAAAAGCAATGGCGGCAATTAACAAAAGGAAAGGGCGCTCGCTCCGCCAACACACCGCGCGCATTGTGCGGGGAGGATCTGATATTCAGCGAGCGGGAGATAATCCTTTCCCTGCGTTCTTTTAATAGGAAGAGCTTAGAGAGAGCCTCACAAAAGGTTCACCATCTGCATCCCCACGGCTGCCGGCGGCGTATAATCCGCAGATCAACTGTACAAGGAAATTAGGGCCATCAAAACAGAGAGAGGCCCTCTTTTGGTGCTCGCCGCCTGGCCTGCGTTTCCTTTCAGTCGGAAGGAAGCCGCGGCGGGCTTCTCAGGGGGGAGGACCTGAGAGGCAAACCAGCAGGGCCGCGCTTTCTATGAAGACGGCGAGTGGGTTTTTTTTTTCTCTTTTTTTTTTTGTTATCATTCTGCAGAGCAAAGAGGTAAAGTGGGCGCCCGAGAAGAGGAGGTGCGCAGGCCAAAAGAGCCCAAATGAGAATGGCCCACTCTGGCACAAGTTAATGACAGAGGATCAGAAAAGCAAGATTTCCATTCAACACTTGGAATTATTCAGGGTTGCAGGGCAACCATTTGCATTGCAGATGCCTTTGCTTTCCATTCCTTCGCCGCCGCTCTCTCGCTCTCCGCCAGAGAATTGCCCCGCCGCCGGCTCGGGAGATAGACGCGCTCTCGACTGCGCCCATGCAAAGCAGCAGATTATCCGCCACTTGCAAGGCGGCGCAGGTTCAGCGGTCACCGCGCCAAAGAAACAAATAAAACAAAGGTCAAAAAACAAGCACGCTAAGCCGTTAGCGTGCGCCGCCAGGCAACTCCGAATGTTATGACTGCGTCATATTCGGGCAGACACGGAAAGGAGGAAAGTGCCAGGCGCGTTTCCACTTCTCCACGTTATTTGCCCGGCAGCCAGGGCGGGCTTGACAAATCAATGCGGGAATTTGAAATTATGTCCATCATGTAGAATGGAATTCAAATTTTGGTCATTAACATACAGTCGGGTTATGCCGAGCTCCTATAGGGGGCAGCGACGTGCATGGCGACATACCTTAGCAGATTCCGCCATTAAAAATCATTTCAGATATCTGGGAAAGTAAATAGCGCGGCGTGCTCGACTTGCTCAAGACTTGGGGAAGTGTTCTTTGTTATTTGGGGGGGCGGCGACAGTGACAGCGTGACTCGAGGCCGACATGGCAGTCTCTCGGCTAATAACAGCCAAAGTCGAGACGAGATGAGAGCGCCGGAAACGAGGCGAGCCGAGCCGGAGCGCAAAAGAAACGCCAAGCCAGTCGGAGACGGCTTGCTAACAAGGTCTTGAAGCCGCCGTTTGAGCGCCAAAACTGAAATGAAGATGACAAAAAAGTCCCGGCGAGAGAAAAAAGCCGACATCAGACGGGGAAAGTGACGCTTTCAAAGGCGCGTCACTTTTTCCTCGCGTCTGCCGTTTTTTTTTTTTTTGTTTTTTTGTTTGGCAGTGTGTCTCTGACAGCACTTTTCCTCGCGCAGGTTCCCTCAGAACAGCGTGTTTATTCATCACTTTTATGAAGTTGAAATTGGAGGGGGGGGGGGTGAAGGGGGGGGGGGGGGGGGGGGGGGGGGGGGATGAAAGCGAGGAGGCTTCCAGCACGGCGTTCTCGCCACAATGAGAACGCCGCCGACAGCCACGGGACAGAATAGATTACTACTTTGTCTAGGCCGATAATGAACCTGTGACAAGTGCGGGGGCCCCGGGGCCGACAAGGGGGGGGGCCACGGTGCCAGTCAGCACTTTGCGCCCGCCGCTTGACACCGGGAGGAGGAGGAGGAGGAAGATCTCTTGAAAGCCGCCGCGCTCTCTCTCGAGCGTGGCAATCAGGATGGAGATAAGATAAGAAAAAGCTGCAGACGCTGCAGCTCCGCACGAGCCGGGCTTAGCTCGGTGGGACCGGCGCACGCCAAAGTTACAAAGCGTGTGCGTGCGAGGCAACAGAGCAAGGCCGATAAGGGGGCTTGCCCGCCCGGCTGTTGGCCATCTCCCGAGGTCAATAAAGGTCCGTAGCGCGTCCGGGATCTAACACCTCGGCAGGAACCTCTGCTCAGATAAAAATCTTAATAGCGAAAAGGAAGTAAGGTTTTAAAGGGAACAAAAAGATCCGACATCAAGACAACAGCACCGTGTGACGGAGCTTGTAACGAGTGAACAAAGACTGAAATTGGAGCAGATTACCGTGCATATTTCTCCTTGACATTTACATCAAGAATATTTGTTACATTCTTAATAAGAAAAAAAAAACATTGATTCAAAACATTCAAGAAATGTCTCACCTATGAGGGCCTCAAAGCAGTTGGCCATGGCGTGCCGCAGGTCCGACTCCCGGCACAGGTCCGGCCCGTGAGCGTAGAGCATGAAGCGATCCAACTCCAGTTTCTGGAATGGAACATTGGAATCAAAGAGGGCATAGAATCTTCTTACAAGCCAGACAAAATGGCTTAGCCATTTTAAGAGGGGTTGAAATGAAAAATGCTATTGGCATGCTAACAGTTAGCGTAGCAGTTTCAAAACCTTTCAAGCGAGCACACATGGTGGAACAGCACATGTAGACAGACAATTTTAAACACGCAAGGAGCAAGCAGCTCCTGAGGTTGCTCACAAGGCCCTTAAAGCGATCCAGAAAACAAAAAAGTCGTTTATTTAGTTTCGTTTTCATTTCGATGGTGGAAATGACAAAGAGCTCGGTCACACAAGATGATGTCATTTTTTGCAAAGTTGCAAACTGCAACTTGCCTTCCTCTAAAGTGCATCCAAAGTCCAAGCCGTGCAAACAAAGAGCCAGGGTGCCACTTAATTACGGCTGATAACTGTCGGGGGTACGCCACCCCCGGAGACTCAAGCGCCGCATTCCACCGAGGCTCCAACTCTGAGAGCGCGTTCCCTCGCCTTCCCCACTTTCAAGTCCAATTGTGTCGACAAATACGCATATATTATTTGGGAAGAGATATTTAATTACGAGTGTTCAACAACTTGGCACGGGCGAGGCGCTGGATGGCGCTCGCGGTGAAGGCCGACACAAACGGCCGCATCTTTTGTATTCGGCGGGGAGCCGCATGAAAGACGCATCCTTTTAATTGGTTCCTCGCACCGTTGTGTACTTTCTTTCGGCAAGCTCAGCTAGCAGGAAGAGGGACGAGGGGGTCGCCGAGGTTTGAAGCCTAAGCGATTTCCGCAAGACTTCCGGGGACCCGCTGGGACCCGGGGTTTCGTCCTCCAAAGCAACTAACTTTTAACTCCAAAAGCGGAAAAAAACGGGGGGGGAGGGGGCTTACCTTGGCGAGCATGGCCAGGTGCTGGTTTTGCACAATGGCTGTTCTGTAGGTGGCCAGGCCTCCTTCTTCCAAAGTGGGGAAAAGGTAGTACAAGTGGACACTGCAAACACAAACATCATGGATGAGCAACTAGTTCTTCGGAATTCGCAATGGACACAAAACTGTCGAGCGCCATTTGGAGGCGGACGGATGAGTTCTTCTCCCTCATGAATCATTCATTGAACTTTTCAAGGCCTTTCCAGGCCCGAGCCGTTTGGAGCCCGCCAGCGGACGCGCGAGCGATTTGGCAGCTGGCTTGCGCCGCCGCCCGCTTCCATTTTCATTAGCAGCCGGCGTTGGCCAAAGCTGAAGCGTGTCATTTTGATTTCATCCCAGTCACAAACAGCCGTTTAATTGCGCCATTTGAAATCAATGGCGGCGCAGGAACGCAGGTGGCGTTCCCGTGCCCAAATTCGAGCGGCAAACAAAGAGCCTGAAACGAATCGTGTTGTTGAGATTAGAAAGTTCGGATGACTTTAGTGCAGAAGGACGCTTTTGGAATAAGCTCAAACCGAAACACTCGCACGAGCTCCCAAAAGATGAATCGGCTCCCGGGTGCTCACAGGAACTCGTCCAAGATTGTGAGTGAACTTCACTCGCTAGTTCCTCTAAAATATTTACTCACAAATATTGCGGGGCGACTTATTTATTTTACATCATCTGCTTTTAAAGGCGTCCTCTCGCAGCAACAGAAGCGGCGGCGCACGGGCCGGCTCCACATTGCCGCTCCCATGCGCGGAATATTCCGCTGGCCGGACAGCGCCGAGGGGGCAGATTGCTGTGTGGGGTGGGGGGGGAGGGGCGGGGGCTGGCATTTGGTTGGATCCGCTGTAGCCATTTAACTGGACAAGAGGCCGATAAATAATTCAGAGAGGCAGAACGCAGGCTGAGCGTGTCTCATCCGAGGCTAACAATCCAAGACGTGGGCAGACGATGGCAAGACGGGGGAGTGCTGGCCAATTCTTTGTGAGAGCCTGTGAACCAATCAGACATGCTTCATTTTTTCCCCCATCTGCACTTAAGCCGGCACAGGAAAAAAAAAAAAAAGACTATTTCTTATGTGGGTTCCTTCATCCATGTGCATTTTGTTGCCTCGCACTGCTAACGTTGATTCGATTCTAGTCTTAAGATCAGATTCCATTCTTTTTTCAATTCAATCCAAAAGAATCGGCTTTTCCGAGCATCGGTTTGTTGAAAAATGATTTGATTTTGCCACAAAAGCCCCGGACCGGATCAGTTCCTCGCGGTTCAATCCTACTCGGGGAGGACGTGGGGTGCTTTCTGGTCGTAGGCGGCGCGCTCAATTAATAATGTCCACGTATAATTAGTCCCGGGCTAGGCTAAGTGGCGCACGGGCCGCAGTCAATAACACGCTGAGCGTTGCCGACAGCTAATTGCGAGTTGTCATGACAGCTTTCGGGGCCGTCGAAAAAAAGATTGCCGCGTGCTTGGGGGAGGGAGAACTTCCATCCAGGCTTCCAATTACCAGGAAATCGCTGTCTCCGCACCTCCAACACTTGTGACAGACACCCAAAGACGGAGACGATGAGAGGAACGAGGGAGCCGAGTGCTCCGAGGCGGTGGGAAGAAAACGGCTGACGGGATTGAGCTCGACTTCAATTAGCGCTCGCGTCCATCAGGCGCAGCGGCGCAACCTTCTACTCACCTGGTGAGGAACTCCACCACGGCGTCGCCCAGGAACTCCAACCTCTCGTTGTGATTGATCCTGGAGACGGGGGGGTGAGAGAGAACGTGGAAAAAAAGGCAACCAGAATAGCAGCACATGCATTCCAATGTTGCTACCAGGTGGGTGGAATATCTAAATTTGGCTGCTTCCCAAATGTTGCTTAAATTAAAAATATAATAATAATATAATATATAATATTCTAACAATAATAATATAATTACAATAATAATTAATAATAATAATATTATAATATAATAATAATAATAATTATAATAATATAATATTATATAATAATAATAATAATAATTAATAATAATAATAAAATAATCCCAGAAGCAGACTTTTTGGCTTCATTGGAATGTTTTTGTTTGCAATCTTGCAATCGAGCGCAAAAGCAAAACTCGGCGGCGAAGGTAATCCCGAGCAGGCATCGGCGCGTCCTGGAAACGAGTTCATTTCATTTGCCCCGAGATCTCCCGCGCTTCCGTGATTACAAGTTAATTTTCCTCTCAGCGGGCCTGCAGGGAATCTTAATCACGAGGCGGCTGGCTACATTCGATCGTTCCCGTGGCTAGCGATAGCGTGAAGACGCATTTGTGTGGCGGCGGGCGGGCTACCTGGAGGGGGAAGGGTCATCCTGGCCAAGGCGGGACATGATGTTGATCAAAGTGTTGATTCCTGAAAGCAGCAGGGTGGCTCAGTCAAGGAGGACGAGGAAAAGGAGGAGGAGGAATAAAGGCCACAAAGCGCCTCACCTTTCTTTCTCATGTACATATGGTGAACCTTCCTGTCGCCATATTTGGGTTGTCGGATGCCGCAGTTGGAGAGGGAGTTGCGGGCGTGGTCGGGGTTCATCCCAAAGTTGAGATGGTGACTGGGATGCGTCATGGCCAACTGAACAAGAGCAACAGGAACAGGAATTTACGTTCACGCCAGCCTTGAGTCCGCTCCGTTTCCCTTTGAGGCTGGAGAAAGCGTCTACAAAAGAAACGGGCGGGAACCGTGATATGCGCACAAGCCGGCATTTCTGAGAGCCACGTCAAAAAGAAACGCTAGCCGACTTGCTTTCTGTGAAAGAAATGCAAAAAGACACAGGGGGGCAGAAAATAGTCATGGAACAAATTGTAGCTCCATTTTTTGACACGTGCGAATGTGCTGATGGCAAAGGAATGAGTTTTAAGCACACGGGCTGCAAAAAAAAATCGACTCATTTCCTCTTCGGAGCTTGAGCTTCGCTACGGAAGCCATTTTTTTTTCTCTGGCAAATGAGACCTACCTTGATTGAAAATGTCACTTTACACACAAACGTGTCATTGCAATTCAAGAATTCAAGCACGGTGTCGAATATCAGGAAGAGTCACAGAATGGGGATGAAAAGAGAAATTTGCTGGGGTGTTGAGCTCTGACTGCACTTGTGTTTTATCCGCCTAATTTCATTTGTTATCCACCAGCGACAAAAACCGAAGCGATCCAGCGTGTGAGATTTAAAAAAAGATGCGATGAGCATTTATCAATCTTACATTTGGCCAACTTCCGCCGCAGCTGCCCATGTCTGCTTTCAGACAACTTCAGATCAATTTCAAGCTCCAATGAGATGTAGATGTGAAAGCTAAACACGGGTGCTTCCAATATTTAGCAGCGCGCGATCGTCCTTCTGCTTCCTAACTGTGAACGCGCACGACAACAAATTCCACAGATGTCAAAAAATACTTTTTGGACATCTGTGGAATTTGTTGTCGTGCGAGACGAGCAGATGCGTTTGGCGCCTCGGTTTTGTATTGACGATTGAAAATATATTTTTTTTTGCGTCCCAAGTTGCCGTCCGCCCCCTCGCCGAGCCATGTCACAGCTTCACACAAACAAAACACATCAGTCAGTGCGCCTTGTTTGCACTTAAGGACGACGTCTCAAAGCGTTGCTGTCCTTCACAGACAGGCCGCCGACGCGCGTTCCACTCGACTTAACCATCGAGGCAAATGTGTGAATAAAAATCGGAATGGATGGCGAGCGACGGGTGGACTAGATGGTACAAGACGGTCCATCGTCAGTCATATATTTACTCGCACCCTTCACACGGAACGTCCCCCTTTGTGAGAACAAACTGCGAGTATCGTTCTATTGCTTGTCTGCATGTGTTGCGACACCACTGTTGTATACGTTAGCCTGTTAGCCGGTATTCCCCATTATGTGTTAGCATTAATCTAGCAGACTGTTTTATCTTTAGCTTGATCATAAACTTAAATAGGGGGGTCACGATAAATAACTTGACACCTTTGATTTTTTTTAGAGAGGATTGAGTTAAATTCTGGTGTCTGGGAAAATGGAGAAGTGGCGCCCACTGTATTGTGCTCGAGGGAGTAACTACTAGCTGGAAATTCCTTGTGATGCTGATGACATTGTATATTCTGAGCAAAACATCCCATTAAAGGCATGCGCTCCTTAGAACTGGATTACGTGACTGCTCCAATGACTTGTCAGTTCATGACTTAATAACACAAGCACGCATAAATATGGATGACTTGAGTATTTTACTGTAGCGCCCAACTACTCCCGTGACTTTAGATCACGAGTAGCCACGAGCGCATTCCATGCGAATCCACGTTCGCAATAACAATTTGACATGTCTATGAATTAGTTATTTCCTCAATGTCATACAGGATGTGCAGTCCAGCGACGACCGCGCGGCCGATGTAACATGGTCGCCATAGAGACCACACGCCGCCCGGGTTCGGCGAAGAGACGAGTGCCATTTATCATTTAGACAGACGGAGAAAAGAGCGGAATGCGGTAAAATGTAATGCGGGCCAAAAGAGAGGTCTGCCGGAATGTCGTGGCGAGAGCCGGCGTGGCCGTGAAGAAGACAACAAATGAAATAGTGATGCACGCACGGCGGGGTGGGGGTCGGGGCGTGTGACAACACAAGCGGGCCGGGGGACTTGTACACTTGAATTATTGAGATGTTCTGTGATGCCTCTCGTTGTGGCGGCGAGGCTACAAAGTAAAGGGGGGGCCGCGGGGCGGGGGCTGAATCAACAGGGGGCGGGGGCAGGATTAAGGCCGTCCTCCACGGGTGCGCTGGCGTTCGTGCGTGGAGCGGCCATCAACGCACTGCTATAACCGCCCCCGACTTTTTACATGTTAAATGTTTAACGGCCTCTTAGAAGAGGAGATGCAAAGCCCGCAGAGGGTGACTGGCGGTTTGGGGAGGGGGACATGGAGACCAAAAAGCTCTTGTCAACACGCCGCCATCCTTTTAGTTTTCATTTGAATTGATTGTACGTTCAATTGAAAGATTGCTTTGCGACAAAAAAGTCACGCTAGCAGCTAACGGCGGCTTGTTTACAACTTGAGGGGGAGGAAATAGTCAAGTGAGGGTCGTCCAAAACTAGCAACCGCTAAACGTGACCCAAAAAAAAAAAACATTATGAAAAAATAATCAGAAATTTCAAAATTATATTGGACTCTCTCAAAACACTCATTAAGTTTTGCTCATCTGTAAGTCTGATTAAAATTATTGGGAATGACCCGCATTAACCAGATGAAATTGCCATTAATAATTCAAGCTGAGTCATTTTGATGACGCGACTCCGCTCTTGTCGGTCATCGGAAGACCGGATGGAAGGCGGGCCGCCTCGGGACGCCATTTCGGATGCAACAAGGCTCGACGGGGGGGACAAAAAAAAAAAGATGACTTTATGCAGCAATAAAAGGTCTGCAAGCAGCGTGTGCTGGTGATTTTGTGTCCACTTTATTCCCCGCTGTGCTGACAACGTTGCCCGCCGCCACACAAATAGCCGGCGGCAGGGCGCGCTCGCTATGACTCAACTTTGTTCTTTTTGGAATCGGCTGTTCCCCGAACACAAGTAATTAGACCCAAACCTCAAAAGTGGACCGAAATTTCGGGATGACTTTGTACGAATTCAGGGCCACGTTTCCGCATTCTATCAGCGCAACTATGAATTGATGCGCCGTCGACGATCCTGACAGAGAGAGAAGGAGGTGATGTCAAGCTCCGAATGAGTGCTTGTCAGTCGCCGGCGAGCCTCGTAGCGGGCCGGTGTTTCCTTTTCGTCGCTCATTATGACAGCTCGTCACGCTACGCTTGACAAACGGCCGATCGATATGTGCAAATTCCGGCTTGCCGGGGAGCGCTCGCGCAAGCACACAAAGAAAGGTGCGAGTTTAACGATCAAAACTCTAATGCCTCGCTGATGGCGGCTCCTACTCTCGCTGGGGGAGGGGGCACCCCCCGGGCCGTGACAGGGCAGAGCTAGCATTTGGCAGGACTGTTCTGTCAGCGCGAGTCACAGCGGAGCCGGCAAAGTTGTGACTTGGGTCGGCGGCGGCCACCTTAAGTGACTCCCGCGGCGCTCTTTCCGCCTGAACTGTCGGAGTAGAGGCGGCGCGGGTCCACGTAATGAGGAGTCTGCTGCCTCCCACAAGCCCACATCTCACCGCAGGCGGGCAGGCGAGCAGGCAGGCAGCCTCAAACCAGCGTGCGGCGCTTTGTCTCCTCCCGCTTCTTAACTATACCAGCCTTTAAATAATACAGCGCTGGCACGTCGGTGTCACATCACTATGTCACTCTGGCCATCCAACTTCATCGCAAGGCCAATGCGGCCACACTCGAGCGCATTCCGAGCACGCCACGCGACTTCTCGACGACCAGAAGATGGCTTTAAAGGTGCTTTTATTTCAACCTTGCAGTAAAATGGAATTGAAATTTGCAATTCGGGCCAGGAGCGCGCTCGGGAATGACCCGCCCCACGCAAACCAAACGTTTCGAGATGGATGAAAAGAAGTGGCCTTTGGAAACATGAAGCGGGACTGGCATTTTCTAATAGAACTTTTTTTAACATATTAATTTTTTTTTGCCCTCTTTGCTTAGAGAAAAAGAATTTGCGAGGAGGGAAAAACTGTTGTAGCTAGCTGGAGCGTTTGGCTTAGCTACTAGCTAGATAGCGTCGTTGCGGCCTGAACTTTTGCATCCATGGCCGGGACATGAACGGACAACACCGCTGCGGCGACGCGTCTGTTTGTGGATGTTGTTTGCGGTGTGCGTCTTACCTGCAAGAGGCAACGCTCCTTGAAGACGTAGCCAATCAGCTTGTCCAGGTGCATGAGGCACTGATGGTAGCGGACGTGATGGGTGAGGACGGGCAGCATCATGGCGTGCTGCGGGGGGGCACAAAGAGAATTCTCAAGAAGGTGGCTCGGGAGTGGGGGGGGGCAACCTGAGCGGGGATCGTGTCTGATATGAAAGAGGAGTGACGGGAACATGTTGGAGGGGAATGTGTGATGAAGGGATTGTCAGAAGCAAGGGCTGAGAGCTGATAGCGGGCAGAAATCAATCAGACGCTCATTATTTATTAAGTGGCGCGAGGCAACACATAGATGGAATCATCACAAACCCGATGGCGGCGGCGGCGTGAGGAGAATGACGGACAGGAGGGAAAATTCACTTTGGGGCAGGGCGGCGGGGGATCGAAGCCCATTTGGCCGTGTTGATGCACTTACTTTGCCACGTGCGCTGACAGCCCTCTGCGGGGAGAGCGCGGGAAGAACGGCGCTCGCCCGACGGGCTCCGTCATTAGCCGCGCGACACAAGATGGCAGAGGCGCTCTTCACAACGTTAACCCCGAGCGAGGAGCCCGCCGTCCTCGTTTTTAATTAGCGCTACGGGGCGAGGCCACGCCGGGGGCCCGAGCGCACCGAGAGGTGTTGACAAGGAAACCCGGAGGGCGTCAGGGAGCGCCGCGTGGGTGACGCGCTCCACCGACACGCTTAAAGAGCCAATTAAGGAAGCCGCGACGGGTTCCTGAACTTGTCTGGTGGGCCAAAAACTGAATTTCTAATGTGGTGTCCATCCAGAGAGCTTTTGGCCAGACCTGGACGACACCAAACGCTCTGCCTCCGACGTCAACATTTTTTCTTTTTATCTGAAGACGGATTACCGTAACCAGAATTCTGCGTCGCGGAAAGTTCATTGGAAAACGTGATGTGGAGGGAATTAAGAAATACTCATCGGATGTTTCGGCACATTTAAACGAGGCCAGATTCGAAGCGACCGCTTAACCGATACGCTTAAGGTTGACCCTGACATCCAGCTCAACACGAGCTGTAAATACAAGCGGCGTTGCTGTAAAACACGGGAAACTCATGTCGGGAACATTGCCGCTACATCTTTGCCTCTTTTTCAGCCTGCGTAACAAAACTAAACAAGCTTCATTTTCTTTAATTTTTCCGTGAATGCCAAACAGCCTTCGCTCCTTTGAAGGTCGCAGAAGGCGATGGACACGACGGTGAATAACGCTGCAAATTCCCCAGCTCTGCCTTTCAAAAGAAACGACCTTGGTGGTGTCAATCCACGTCGATCACAAGCGGACAAGTTTCCTTTTTTTTTTCTTTTTTTTTTAAAGGTAGTTTGGGCTCGAGATCCGCCGCTCTCAGTCGGCGGCGTTGCGACGCGCGGTGCAGAGTGGAGCGCCTGAAATTATTCATGAACCAATTAGTCGCAGCAGTCCAGCTTGAAGCAAATATAATTGGGTGGCAATTATGGATCGGATCCTCTTTGCTAGACCTTGCTGCAAGAGAGGTCTGGCTTATGAGACTCGAACTTTCCTGTCATGCCTCTCCAAACGCGAGCGGTGGCTGGAGGCGATGCGCCGGGCTGCCAATTATCGCTTTACACTTGACGGCCGGCACAATCGGAGGACAAAAACAACCGGGGAGAGAACGGTCCAAAATAAAAGCGCCGCTGCAGCTCACGTGCAAATTCATCAGCGGTTTCGAATCCGTTTTTTGATCAAAGTGACGCTCGATGCGACCGGGTGTCGACCTCTCACTATCAAGCCGGAGCAAGATTTTTTTTACATTTGAAGCTTCAAGCGGTTTGATGGCAAACCCGCTTGAGCTTTCCAGAAGTCTTGTCGGCTCCCTCGAACAACAACTGGAAAAGATTGCGGAGTCGGCGCGAGCGTGAGACGGACTCGAGCGGTCTCGCCGAAGCGAGTCAATGTGTGAGGCACGCCTGGACCTTAATGGAGGCGGACGGTTGCAACGGGGAGTCCACTTTGGCCATCGAGCGAGGACATGACGCAACGCACGGCAACAACATGGCAAGTGTCTCCGATGCGGCTGTGCAGTCAACCTCGGGCTCACCCGCCCGCGTCACCTCGTCTCACTGCCACCAAGCGTGACGTTATTTGCAGCGTGGGGCGCCCAACCGGACCTCTAGTTGTTTTGATGGCAATACCAGTTTGTTGTCAAGACCTTCACACACGATTGTATTTTTTCCTATTCGTGTCACATGCTCCACTGGAACACGAGCAGGTTACCTGACAGACGTCGGAGCGAATGCCGGTCTTCCAGAATCCCTGGCTGCTGAGCTCCACCGTCACCTCGCGGCGCATGGTGTTCTTCTGACGGATCTTCTGAAGAGCTTCCTGCCAAACAAGCAGCCGCGCAATTATTGATCAATGGCAGCCGAGCCGGTGGAGACAAGACAGCAACCCACACGCAAACGGCTCCCTCCCGCTGGGCTGACAGATGGCACGTGCCACATGGGTGGCGCACCCATCGTGGCTAACCGAGACCTGGCCTTTCGTCAGCTCGGCCCGTCCGAGGCTTCATATTTGGGCTTTGGAGCGGAGGCGCCTTCTGCTTTCCTAGTTCCCAGTTGACTTTGATTCGGATTTTTAAGTGTGGTAAGGTGAGGAACATCATGTGTTATTGTTTTCTTAACTGTGGATTGAACTTTCTAGAATATCTTTGTTGAATAGAGTTCAGTTGTATTTAACTTTGCCAGTGCATCAATGTCAGTCTTTACGGTGTAAAAAAGTTTGAGGACCGCCGGAGGAGGCGGTCGGACGCACACCAGGGTCGTCGGACCTCGGGGAAACACACGAGCATGTCAACATCTACGTGCGTGTGCGCGCTGCATAGAACTAAGACGCAATCAATTCATGGTGAGCCGCCTCAAATGGAACGCCAGGAATTTTTGCCTCACAGAGGAAATAAGAACAACAAAGGCATGAATAAATAATGTCGACCGACTTTGAACTCTGCATCAAAGTGAACACGCTCGCCCACGCCGCGAGCACGCGCGCTCACACACGCTAGCCCGCAAGGTTGCAAATGACGCGGGAAGGCTTCGCACTGTGTGGTCAGGGCCAAGGTGCTGAGGACGCATTACTTAGCGCAAGGCTGCAAGAGAAACCATCAAGTCTTTGGACTGCAGGTGCCCAATTTGCAGTCCCGAAAACCCCATAAGAACATGTTTCCATTCCCAACCCGCATGTGGCGACAACGTAAACAACTTTAATCACCGAGACACAGAAAACCAAACATGAAACATTACAGAGCGCTTCGTTGTCACTTCGCGTTGACAGTCATCGCTTGTGAAGTTCAGAGAATGCGTCAGCAAAGGTTAACGGGTTCTTCGTTTGCCCTGCTCACAAAGTTAGATGGAATTTTGCATGCTACTTCTTGACATATCCAAACAATACATATTGTAAGAAAGAAACACACTGGGCCAAAAATAGCTTCCTTGGGGGAGGTAATGAGTCCAGACAGGGCCGCTAAAGCACGCAAGTTGAACACAGCACAGTGTGTGTGTGCATGTGTGTAATTGCTGCGGTTTGACAGCAGGACATTCAGGCCAAGTTGGCCAGCCAGGAAAGCAACTAATTGAGTCCAACTTCTCACTCCTTATTGGTTGTGCTTGTGTCAAACGGGATGTGTATGCGCCGCTGAAGAACTCCCCGAACAAGGAGTAGGGTGGGGGGGGGGGGTCCTGTGAATATCGCCCAAACTAAACGATCTCCGTGACCTTGGCACAGGAGGCTTTAAACGCATATAAAAATGACGAGCCGGTGAGCGAGGCACTTGGCGGAGCCGTACGCGGTGAATGAGAATGAAGAAAGTCGGGGGGAGGGAAAAAGAGCGGCGACAATTAATTGAAAAGAGCCAAGCGATATTTACGAGATGCGCTCGAGTGCGCCGAGCTTGTCGCGTGTAAATGAGAGAAGAAGAGTGGAAATGAGCTGCTGGCATTTGGGAAAGTCCACGGAAGAGCAAACACCTTCATTTGTTCCTTCATCCAAAGCGGCGAGGCTGGCACTTAGCACGTTTCCTTCGCCGCAGAGCTCGTTACGGCCGCGAATGACAAATGACACCACGGTAAAGATATTTTTTCTCGTTGTCAATCGAACTCAACGAAATTCTGGGCAAGCGCCCCGGCACGTTTGTTTAGTTGTGTTGTCGAACTCACCTCCCTCTGCGTCAGCTTCTGCTTATCCAGTTGCTTGACCTTGGGGCTGTTGGCCAGCAGGTGGCGCAGTTTGACGTAGCTCTTCCACAGCTTCTGGTACCTGCCATGCAGGGAAGCAAATGAGGCTAAAAGGATTCCGACTCGGAGTCTGCAAAAACACGTCAATATTTCATCGCGCCTAATTGGAGACGTTGCTCCATTAGGTGCTTTTGTTTCGGGGCGGCAAACGTCGGAGATATGAGCGTCGGCCGCTTGAACTCCAAGTCACGTTCACCTGCCTCGGACTTTCTTTTTTTTCCACCTCGCTTTCATTCTCCGTTGTTTTTGCTCTCATTTGCATGTGAAAAGAGGGCCAAGGGTGTTATCGGCAAGGTGACATGGAGCCGCCGCGGAGACCCCCACCACCACACCCCGTGCCCCCACATTTTCAATCAGGCCTTCTGATTGATGCACTGAGTGTGACCGTTCTGCTCCCATTCAGTCGACTTTCTCCTCATTTAGCCAGAATTATTCAATTATGATTGCTGGGGTGGCCAGTTAAGGTGGTGCGGCTCGGCCGATCGGACAGAGTGAAAGGGGCGAGAGACGTACGCAGAGATATAGCGGGTGTGTGCGTGAGTGAGCGAGCGAGAGAGGCGGGGACGGGAGAGGAGGTGAGGGGGCCGCCGCAGAATAGAGGAATTATAGAGCTTTAATACCGGGGACTTCATTAGAGAGCGAGGCGAGGGAATGAGACGGCTTAACGGCTACGATTATCAGCTCGCCGCCCCCGCGCGGAAGCGGTCTGCGCGAAGGAGGAGCCAGAGAGGGGTCGAATATCCAACCTGCGAAACCCACGCGTCCCCAGTCTGCGTCTGTGACCTTTCCCGGAGATCCGACGTGATCTCTCTGCGGCACGCTGGCCTCTCTCGGTTTACATTAGCATGTGCTAACTCCCCGTACGTGTACGAGGTGAGG